>NW_015090995.1:11894790-11927009 GCF_001431845.1 Calidris pugnax | reverse complement strand
GGGTTTAATATTTTTCCTAGAACTTTTTTTTTTTTTTTTTTTTTTTTTTTTTTTTTTTTTTAAAAAAAAAAAAAAAAAAAAAAAAAAAAAAAAAAAAAATCAAAGCAACACTTATAGAACAAAGTAAGTAAAAATATTAAGTTGATCCCTCTAATAATATTTGACCATAGACACTCATGAAGGCCACATGTATTTAAACCCAGACTCCAACAATGTCCAAAACAGGCCCTCTTCATAGGCCCCAAGAGACTTGGCCTCTCCCATTAGATGCCACAGTGGAAACCTTGCAGCCACCTCAAGAGCAGTATTTCCCTAGTAACAAACCAACGATGTTCATGGTACATTTCTTCAACCACCCCTGTCCCCAGAGAGATTCAGAATCACAGGATATTTGTTACCAAGACGGACTCTTCTGAGCTCTGTGTATAGGAACACAAAATGTCATTCTGTACCAGTCACCTCAGTCAACGTAATCAGTAACTCAGATTCATAACCTATAATCAGTAACTAGTTTCCTAAACATAATCAGTAATCAAAGAAACAGACCAGAAACACGTGTTTTTTCTTTTTACCTGCAAAGCAGACCACAGAACAGAATAAACAACTGAGAGAAGGAACCTATATAAAGCTACATAATACAAAAATCATGGGGCAAATTGCTACCAGGCCCACATAACACACTGGTTATTTCCGAGCACATTTAGGATTGTGACAGCAAATCATTTATTTGGCAGAGAAGAAACGACTGCCAGAGAAGCTTAGAAGAATGGTCTAAAAACAGACACGAAGACTTAAAGGAAAACAACACAAAACAAAATCTAAACCTAAACACAAGTGGCATTTGGAAAACAGACTATTTCCAGTCTGACCAAGACTCATTTTTCCAGCATACATCCAAACTGGCAAACACCCAAGAAGCTAATCCACGCTCCAGTTACTGGTACACTGTTTGGGCAGTTCTACAGCTCAGGCACCGGTGGGTACATCTGGTGTAGATCAGAAAACACATTCCCATGTATTTTAATAGGGGGAAAGAGTAGACCGAGGAAAAAATTTATATTAATACTGGCATTAATGTCAACAGCAAAGCCCCCTGAAATAAAGGAGTAGCAGGGCTGTCACCCATCTGCATAATGGTCTGAAGCAGCATCCCAGGTTTTATTTGCAGCAATTTCTTCTTCATTTTAGGAGCAGAGTGTTTCATTCAAATTCCCTGCCGTACACCTGCTTGTCTGTAATTGATAGGAATGCATACTGAGGAGTCCAAATAAACAAACTCTGTTTCAAGTAGGTGTTTCAACCAATATCCACCCTCTCAGCTGTTCTACATAATCCAGCCAGTGCAGGGAATTATAATTCCCTTAGAGTATCATTAATTGATCGGTTTTATCAATTAAGTTTGTCTAGTTCTCATTTCCAATTAATCCTGTTAGTATGGGGTTATATATAGAGAGGGAAAGAATCAGACTCCACACGTGCTGCCACAGGCAGAGTAAGACGGGTGAGCTATGGAACTCCTGAGAGCTTTTCAAAGAGCATCTCTTGGGCTGAGTCTGGTGAAGACACCATAGAACACAGGACTAGAAATAATACCCTGCTACAAGGTGAGGGGGACCAGAAACAGAACCAAAAAAAAACCCCAAAAAACCCACACACAGTGGTATTTTCACTGGTATATGAATTCTAGAAAATCCAGGTAGGGCAAGGCCCCAGGATTCTAACTCATGACGTAGGCAAATTTTGACAAGTTTTAAGAGACTTTTTGTCTTGGTGTACTGGTTTTGGCTGGGATAGAGTTCATTTTCTCCATAGTAGCTGGAATGGGGCTACGTTTTGGATTTGTGCTGGAATCAGTGCTGATAACACAGGGATGCTTTAGTTACTGCTGAGCAGGGCTTGCACAGTCAAGGCCTTTTCTGCTCCTCACACCGCCCCGACAGCGAGTGGGCTGGGGGCACAAGGAGTTGGGAGGGGACACAGCTGGGACAGCTGACCCCAACTGACCAAAGGGATATTCCATCCCATATGACATCATGCTCAGAAAAGCTGGTGGAAAAAGGAAGGGGGGATGTTGGGCGTGATGGTGTTTGTCTTCCCAAGTGACCATTACGCTGATGGAGCCCTGCTTTCCTGGGGATGGCTGAACACCTGCCTGCCCACGGGGAGCAGGGAATGAATTCCTTATTTGCTTGTCTTGCACACACAGACATTGCTTTATCTACACAACTGTCTCTTCTGAAAGATGCAGAAACCAAAGCACAACCTCTCAACAGCCCCCAAGTGCAACTCATTGCCACTATTCTTCTGCGTCCCAGTTAGATCAAGCCAGTTTAGATACGACATAATGTGCTACCATAACCTATTCAATTTTGCTGTGAAGGCACAGGCATTTCAGTCAAACTATTTAGTACAGTGAATTACGACCTTAACAGTCAACAGATATGCAGCAGGCAATGATCAGAGGCGCTACACACAGTGCACTGTAAGTACTGCTCGGAGTATGGTTCTGTTCCTAAAACAGATTTAGAATGCGTACCTCTTGAGCCAAATAGTTCTAATAATAGAATATAGCAGCTTCTGGAAACATGAAAACTGCACCATCTCGGCTGTGTGAGCAGAGACAGAAGTTCAACACCTCTGGGACATGTCCTGTTTTTTCACTTTATCTATATCAACATTTTCAGGACATCAGCTTGCAAAAAAACCCCACTTTTAAACCAGCAGAAAGAGTTTCCTTTAAAATTTGATTAATGCAATATGAAAGTTCAAACAAAACCAGTTATTTTCCAAACACTTGGAAGTCTTTGTGGCAGTTAAATGAATTTACTGGCATAGCTAGGTTATCAGGACCTACGCTATATTCCATATAATACAAACACAGAGTAAAAAGAATTCTTTCTACCTTTCTACCTGTATATCCTCTTACACCTTTCTAGGCTCCCACTTGGGAGCTGAACAATCCGATTCCCTTAGCACCTTCTTCTCTATTTACTTGAGGGTCATAAACGATTACCCTCCTATTTTCCATGTGAATTGCTAATGCTGATCAAGAATGATTTGCACCATGAGAAAGGAATGAAACTACAACAGAAAATTAAAATACTCTTTATTTCTGAAAGGGTAATAAGAACTCACAAAAACATTAACCGAATAAGAAACAAACTGGTTTGTCTTCATCCAATGACTATTTCAATGTACAAAATGTAACTCCATCAGCACATCGTAAATAATGCAGCAAATAACTGGAATATTTAATTGCCAAATAAATACAAATGTGTTCATCTGTTGCTCAAGACTGTTAATTGTTAGCACCTCAACATCACACCAAGGCAGGAAAATATTTCCCTGGAAAAAACAGAATAGATTGACCTCATCTTTCAGGCTACATTTTTTGGAACACTATCCAAGGTGCCCATTTCAGTCCAACAAGATTTTTAATGAGTATAGTGCCACTGAAAGGTTAAAACAACCAAAGGTAGAAACCTGCTGAAACTTCTCCAAAAATAGACTACAGCTCACCCATGATCATCTGCTGCCTGGAAGATAACTAATAGGTAATCCACATGGAAGAGAGAGGTTTAGGACAATGTCAGTTGAGGACAATAAAAACTACCTACAACAAGACAACATCCAGGTATATATCAACTAACTAGTAAGGATAAAACACATTTTACACAATGAAATGTAACAGCAAGGCATTTTGGTGCTTATGGCAATATATCAATTTGGTACAATCTCTCAGCAATGGGAAGCAATAGCCTCCTGCCTTCCAGCTCCCACTGAGCTCAGAACTCTCTCTGCCCTAGACAACAGCTCCCTCCTCACTTCTAAACTCACCAAATTTTCACACTGTTTGTGCCACACACTATATATTACAACCATTTACAGATAACGAAGTATACAAAATTTTTGTACACACTAAAATATGTCTTAAAATACCATAACATTGAAATTAAAAAGTTGAGACATAGAGACACAACAACATTTAGCTGTTACAAACATGAACAAAATTATTGCAATTTTTTTAACTTCCTACTAGGTTTTAAGATACACTTATTAATATCAGGACAATGTCAGTGTAAACACCTACAGTGACAGTTGCAGAGCAGAATGTGTGCCTGTCACGAGAGAATCTGGGTCAAAGTAGCAGCACCATAAAACATCACCCACATTATCTCGTGCCAGAAGAAACACTGAAAAAAGAACAGCCTAGCAAGCAGCTGTTAGGCCAAAAATATCCTAAGTTGTATTTACTCCAAAAATATTTGCTCTTGGACATTATCCTTTGGCTCCCCTATCCCTAATTAAGTAGAGCATTTTATATAAGCAGTCTGCATTTTTCCTGTTTAATCACCACTGCCCTAATATGAATGAGATCTATGATAATGGCAGAGAAAATACAAGCTAATGATTTATTAAATATTTCAATATTTTATCCTTTAAAGGTTACCCATAATAATAATTTTGTTATGCTAAAGTTTACATTTACTTAAAAACTAGATAGCTTGAAATACAAAATAAGAGTTCTCCTTATGAAGAAAAAACACTTGTTTTATTCATTTGATGCCCCTTCAGCAGTATCAAGTTTTATTAAAACATAATTGCAAACTGCACATAAGCTGTTACAGCATAGAAAAGATTATATGTAGTTACCAGATTAGGAAGGGCAATGTAAATCTTGAAAGAACTCTAGGGTTATTATATTACTAAATCCACTGAAATCTGAAAAATATGATGCATCCTCCTGGGCATGTGTGTGTCATGCTTTATGGAAGATTATTTTTAACATGTAAAAACCTACAGATATATTATGTTCTCTCTAGTAACTAAACTGTGCCTCGGTGCAAAATTTTATAAAGAAGGGGGAAAAGAAACCATTTACAAGCCAACAATAAAATTGTCAGTTTTCAGGTCTCCTAGCTCCAGTGTGGCCAATGGCATATCAGCCATGAAGTTCTATACAGATACAGATTTTTATACATAATCTCATTAAGACAATCAAGATTTACTAATAGACAGCCACTAATGAGATTTCTAATGGAGTTTGAAGTCCACAACAATTTTGTTAATAATATCTATATCCATATAGTGAATTAATGATATTTTATCCAGACACCACAAACATGTAAGCAGATAAATTTAAGTGAACTCTGTCTTAAAACAGACATATAAATAACTGCAACAACAGATTTTTGCAAATAAGTCAAATGACAAAAAATGAACAAGCACGCAGGCATAAATGCATTTACACATACACATCCCCCTACACATTCATGCATAACAGCTCTTAAAAATAACCCTTAGAAATACTTCATATGGCTCAGACTCAGGATAACTTTTCTTACCATTAACTGTCAATAGGTTTAAGAATCTTTACTGGGGGCACCAACAGAATGCTATGGGGTTGGAAGGAACATCTGGACATCATCTAGTCCAACCCCTCTGCCAAAGCAGGTCCACCTAGAGCAGGTTGCACAGGAACGCGTCCAGGCGGGTTTGGAATGTCTCCAGAGAAGGAGACTCCACCACCTCTCTGGGCAGCCTGTTCTGGGGCTCTGCCACCCTCAAAGTAAAGAAGTTCCTCCTCATGTTTAGATGGAACTTCCTATGTTCAAGTCTGTGCCTGTTACCTTTTGTCCTGTTACTGGGCACCACTGAAAAAAAGACTGGTCCCATCCTCTTGACACCCACCCTTCAAGTATTCCTAGGCATTGATCAGATCCACCCTTGGTCTTCTCTTCTCCAGACTAAAAAGACCCAAGTCCCTCAGCCTTTCCTCACAAAAGAGATGTTCCAGGCCCCTAATCATCTTTGTAGCCCTCTGCTGTACCCTCTCCAGCAGTTCCCTGTCCTTCTTGAACTGGGGAGCCCAGAACTGGACACTGTACTCCAGATGCGGCCTTACCAGGGCAGAGTACAGGGGGAGGATGACCTCCCTTGACCTTATCCTAATTTTTTGTCCAGGAGACAGGAGTTTTGTAGCAGATTTGAAAACTTGGATGAAAAAAAAGAAACCTGTTGTGCTTAATCTTGGGGGGAAAGGGGTGACAGCCACCACTAACATTTGGTATTTGAACCTTACATTTACATCTAGTCTGAAAAGCCTGAAACTGAATTTTGATCACCGGCCACAACACTAACCTATGAAAGCCTCTTTCAAAGCCATTAAGTTTTCCCTCCATTTAAAAGCTAAGATGGAACTGACAAAAGCAGTTTTTCCTACACTTGGAATACAGTGGTGTTAGCTTTCCACATTGATTTATAAACACAAAAAAAATCCAAACATATTTTGGCTCTATTGTAGTGACCTGCAGCAGGAACCTACGGCCTAGTAAAATGAACTTTAAAAGGCCAAACAAAGCAAAGGTCTAACATCTTTTCAAAGAAGATCATTTAGAAATAAATAAAAAAGAAGGAGGAAAAGTACAGTACACTCACCAGGCGTGTGTTAACAACAGGAAACAGCAATGCCAAGAGGGCCCCATTCAGCATATGCATCTGCAGCCTTAGAAAAGAGATTTGGTATTATTTTCATGGATGGAAATAAAATGTGATGTTTTCACGTATTTTATGTAGTATCTATTCAATAAAAGATAGCAAGAGATTTAAGAAAATTCTTCTAGCTTGAATTTGAATCGAGCCACTGTTAAATGAAATAACCAGGACAAAAACCTCTCTTTAAATCCATACTTAAATAATTTCCTAAATTAGGACTGCTTTCTATAATGAGCTTTGGATTCCTAGAAAGCCCGGACTGTCCGTTTGTGTTAATCCTGTTCATGATGCAAGCAGCTAAATAGTTGGAATGTTGCTATTCATTTGTCTTTCAGAGCTTAAAATAGCCTATTTGATAAAGTTTTTTCCTGCAATCTGACTCCATAATGGTACAGCTTCAAAGTAAAGCTTCAGGTATTTGGAAGAAGTCCCTTAAAGAAAATAATTACATTTGTCAAAATGCAACAGCAAGTCCTAAGCAAAGAAGGTGGCAGGAAAGTAGTAGTATAATGCTGCATTTTGTACAGTTGTTGCACCACAAGAACACAAAAACAGTATCAGTACTCTTTCAGTCTACTTTACATTAAGACACAAAGTAAAGAATAAACTGTCTACAACCACTACCTGTCATAGACCGTTAGGAATTCTAAAGTGACTTAAGGGAGTAAAAGGGCAAAATTTCAAAACAATTTTTCAAATGCAATTTATATGCTGTCAGGTGTTAGAAAACAGAAGGGCTCATTCTGAAAAAGAACAAATATTGTGGTCTCCACTCTGTGACCAGTCTTTTGCAAGTGCAGAGTAGACCCAGGATTTCCTGGACACCAGGCACACTTTTTACACTCTGAGATGGGGACAGTAACACAGCATCTCTGTTTTCAGCCTGCTCCCTGCCTAAATAAGGAACAGCAGGAAAAAGTTGCAAACAGACAGTAGCAGTTCCAAAATAATTCACGAGGTATGGCCCCCAGCATCATTTTTCCAGTCCCTGCCTAGACTATGAGAAGAAAGAGCTGAGTTAACTGTCAGGTGGCAATCACAGCCACTCCTGAGCACTACTCTGCCTGGGAAGACCTGTCACCCTCCCCACAATGACCAGTTACCCCCCTTAGTTGCTTACTGGGCTCTACCACAATAGTCCAATAGAGCTCCCTGCACATTAGAAACTCTTGTGGTTCCTACAGTTGGTAACAATACACAGTGTTTTAGAGAAGATTGCATAGGTTTGAGAAACACCCAAGACTGCAAGAAGTTGCTTTTACTATTTAAATTATATCCACAGTTTTAAAACTAGACCCATATTGTATGCACGGCCTCAACGAAGCCCTGTTACTAATTTTTAGTCAGGATAACAAGGAGGTACAAGGCACATGCCATAACTTACACAAGCCCATCCATTAATCTGTAGAAAGACGCCTGCATTCTCGTCTGTTACTGAGCTAATCCATGCTGCTAAGCGAGGCCAAAACCACCAGTACAAAGGAACCAAGAGAATGGGGCTCAACACCCACCACTTAAGCCCTGATGCTTTTCAAGGCATCAATCCAACCAATCCAACCAATATACCTTTCCAATTGCATATGTATCTTAATATTTTGTGACTTGAGCTGTGATTAAGTTCTAAAATACTTTATGCAAGTAGACAGAAATATATAGTAAGGAAGAGGCATTACCTGAAGAGAATCATTGCAATCCGACATGGAGGGCAGGCAAGAAGAAATATCTGAAATGTTAGAAGCAAATTTAAATTAATGATATGATCTCTTTTAGACTCCATTTTCTATATCTTTCTTTCACAGTTCTGTATGTCACAAAGAAGAACCGATTTACAGCAGAGCCACAAAAGACTAAAAATCTTGAACAAATTAAAAGGTCTGCACTATATTTGTACAGTAATGACAAATATTTTATTTTCAGTGGAAGTTCTTAATCTACAGCCATTTATTTCTCTGATCCACTTACCTGTATGTTTAATTCAGGTCAGTCTCATTAATTGTTTAGAACATGTACGCACACAAATTGTTTTTTGTAAGTCACAGCAAGAATATAAAGGCACAGCAAGAAAGAGGCAGTGATTAAATTTCACTGGATGTACCCCAAGGCATTTTTTAGGAAATACTGTTAAAATCCAATCAGAGTTTCTCGGAACTCTTGTATTTAGAAAACCAGTAATTTCAACTCATCAGGACAGCTTAAAGAGTAAAAGAACATAACAGATGCATAATGACAATCCAGTAATAGACGCCTTTTTTGTGCTGAGAAAAAATAAAAATCTTAGAAGAGGTCTACATATCACCTTGCACATAAGGCCCATGTGCCTTCTGGGAAAAGTGTCTGACACTTATTATGCTTCACTATTCCATCATTGTGTATTTTTGCAATATGCTTGCTAACTAAACTAAAGTTCCTTGAATTCTGGACTATATTTGCTCTTCTTTGGAGACCATAAGTGTCTTCTACAGGTCTCTTATAATAACTACTTTTTCCCATGCTATTTGCATTTATTAGTCAATCTTTTTAAACGCTCTGTGTTGTATGTCAGCAAAAGGAGATAGGATATTTAGAGTCTCACTAGTTCATCCAGAGTTTTAAATTCAAATTATTTTATGATTTTGCTAAATCCAATTCCAGAAATCTGACAGAAGACACATGTTTCTTTTGAAGCACAGTTCACACCTTCATGGAAAAAAAACTCTGTTCTTCCAATACAGAATTTTTCTTTCTTTTTATTTCCTACATCTTAAAAAAACCCAACCAAACTAACTAACTAACAAACAAACAAAAAAAACCAGATTGACCTTTTTCTCTATATGTACAAAATAGTTAAACCAGAAATAAATCTTAATCACACCAGTCATTTCTTTCTCTGACGCACTGCAGAGTGCTCCAACTACCACACAGTAGAGCAAAAAGTACAATACAAGTCTGTGTGCTGTCTGAATCTCACCACTGAGGATAAGAAATAGCTAGTAGCAAAAAAGGATGGCATTGTTACAAAGACCGAGATGGACATAACAATCTAAAATACTTCACTACCATGGAGACAGGCAAAGAAGAGAACAAGATTCACAGCTGTTTATTTTTACATCAACTCTACTACAAGAAACACAGCTTTAGGAACTAATGAGGGAAAAATAAATATTTATGACTTTTAAGCATGCAAGTCCCTCTGTTATGAGGGACCTTTCAGAAAATAAGCCCATCTTCCATTTTTCTTATGACAGCAGAGAAATCGTAACTAGAATGTTTATGTTAAAACTTCAGGATAATGAATAGATTTTCAAATGTTTCACTTTTAGCAGTTTAACATCAAGCACTTTCTCTCTAAATATGTATATACTTCCTGTAATAAATAAACCTCAACTTCTTAAAAAGAATGTTTTACAAGACGCAGTTGTAAATTCTACAATTGTTCTCAGGCCATAAACCGCAAGGACACTGGTACCACTGGTCAATCTGCAAACTGAAGTTCACTTCAACCTTGAGGACCCAGATGAAAAAGAAATTCTGTCAATCTACTTCCCAATCGCTCTACAAGACCATAAATATCATTGTCCATCCCCACGGGAAATATTTCTGGCATGAGGAACTGCATGGCCAGCAACCCCTGCAGAAGCCCAAACACAAAGGTCACATCACAGCATGTGATGGATCAGCAGGGCCGGGATGATTTGAAGCAGTGCAATCCCGTACATTGCAGTCTCAACTGCTCCTTCACCCAGAAGGATAATACCCATGCTATTTTTCTGCCTGTGGTAATTTAAAATTTCCTAAAAGGAATGTGTGTGACCCTGTCATTCAGTATTTGATGGAGTTCCCGAGAAATACCTTTTGAGTTCAGCAAACTTTAACAATTGTTATTTCCTTAAATCTGCTTGTATTATTCATTTGTCTCAGTGCAGCAGGTAGAAGAGCCTGTATGTAAAAGGACTATTCTGAAAACAATAAGAAAATACCATTGTATTAGTTTATTCAGAAAACTTATTTGATAGATAGCATAGGCAGCTATTCCAAAGTATTACATCCTTGATGTTGCAATAGTGTCTCTAGGTAAAAGTCAAACTCACATACATGGAAAAAAGGCTAAACATCAACCAAAATAAGACAATATTTTGCAGTTAGCTTTTTTATTTATTATATCTTTCCTACTGCTAAAATATGACAGGAATAGGTACCCAAATTTCAAAAGTGTGGAAAAAAAATCCAGTACTGAAACAAACACCCCAAAATCCATAAGAGATTGCAACATCATGAAAACAAAAAGAACTACACTAACTTTAATCTGACCTCCCTTTAATACAATCCAATTTCCTAATCTCTATGCAATGTTAACCCCTGATAGTATTTTCACTTCTTGCACTTCAAGCATTACATGCTTGAATTACCACATTAATTTGGAACTATTACAGGTTTCCATTATTTGATTTTTTTTAAGTTCATACAGAAAAAATGTTATTCAATGTCTTTTAGAGATCGTACATGTAGACTGCAGCAATGGGCAAGTGCATTGGTACAAAGAAGTGGAAAAAAGTAAAGCACACAAACGTATCTATCTGGTTTCCTATTTTCCATTTTACTGTATTGCTACATTGAAAATAGTAAGAAAGGAAAAAATTTTTGTTGTTGTATAATTGTAGTTTTAATCCAGCAGTGCCTCTATGGTATATTTGTTATGGACTACTCTTTTTTTGAGGGGGGGGACAAGGCGGGAGAGAGAGGGAAGGGAAGAGGTCATGACATGAGCAGATTTTACTAAATCTGCCTTAGTACAACTGCAATGTACTCAGATATTGAGAAACTCGAACTTCAACATACAGACCCAAATATATTAGTGAGCTATTACCTACAGCAGCCAAAATCTACTATACTAGCATGCCTGCAAGCATTTTACCTAGCCTGATCATTCTGAGCCATGACTTACCTAAAATAGAGAACCTAAAACCAGTTGATTAAATACCTAAAATGAGAGGCTGTGGTACTTGCTAGAGCTATGCCTAAGAAAACTCTCAGATACTGGCGAGGATGTATATATTTATGTTATAGATTCCAAAAGCTTTGAGAGCACTGACATAAAATAATTTGTCAGCTCCAAATTTTCTCCTTTGTCTAGTACTTCCTAGTTTCTTTGACGTGTAAGCACGCCACATTCCACTACTAGGTTTAGTAATCATCATTTCAAAAATCAAGACTAGTAAAAAATCTCAAGAGCTATTTTCAAAAGATACGTACAACGTTTTCG
Source organism: Calidris pugnax (assembly GCF_001431845.1). Taxonomy (NCBI): domain Eukaryota; kingdom Metazoa; phylum Chordata; class Aves; order Charadriiformes; family Scolopacidae; genus Calidris; species Calidris pugnax. Next base: position 11,915,275 of record NW_015090995.1, on the reverse strand, counting down.
TTCAAAAAGGATGGAACAGCAGGGTATAAGAGCAATATTGTCTCTGAACTGAAATAAATCGTCTCTTCAAATATCTATGCCTGAATACCACTTTATTCACTGAATGTTATTGCCTCACTCCATGAGCACTCTAAATAGGGAGAGCTCACTGATTTTATTGTAGTTTTTATTTCATAGAATGGTTGGAGTTGGAAGGGACCTTAAAGATCACCTTGTTCCAACTTCCCTGCCATAGGGACACATCCCACTAAACGAGGTTGCTCAAAGCCCCCTCCAGCCCGGCCTTGAACACCTTCAGGGATGGGGCATCCACAGCTTCTCTGGGCAACCTGTTCCAGTGTCTCACCACCCTCACAGTAAAGAATTTCTTCCTAATATCTAATCTAAATCTCCCCTCTTTCAGTTTAAAACCGTTGCCCCTTGTCCTATCACCCCACTCCCTGATCAAGAGTCCCTCCCCATCTTTCTTGTAGCCCCCTTAGGTAACTGGAAGGGGCTATAAGGTGTCCCTGGAGCCTTCTCTTCTCCAGGGTGAATAACCCCAACTCTCTCACCCTGTCTCCATAGGAGAGGTGCTCCAGCCCTCTGATCATCTTCATGGCCTCCTCTGGACTTCTTTTGGTCCTATGACTTAGCTGGATCTCCAGGGTTTTTTTGATTCCAAAATGTTCCAAACCTCTACAAAATATTACACGTAAGAGCTCCCTTCAGAAGTATTTTAGTGATGCTATTTTTCAGTTAGTACACTGGGGCAGAGAGTGCAGTCAGAACTTGTCATGAAAGGCTTTTCTTCAACAGTCTTCATACTGCCAAGACAGAAAGATGCCCAACACAAAGATCATCTCGTTTGATCAGAAACAAACTAAAAAGACAAAAGATGACAATTGAAAAGGTAGCAGGGGAAGAAAAGAACAAGTCAGACAACTCTAAACATTCCAGATTAAACATCACATGAATAAGCACTTAAAATACCAATAGGAACACTGGCAGATGTCTGAGGAGAGTTGATCCTGGCAGAAGATGCTGCAAGATGTCTCTGGCTAAGCATGCTACAAGTAAAACTGCTTCATCTCACATATGCAGCACAGATTTCATTTACCTTTCAAAGCAGCAGCTTGTCTGTCCCCAAGACGCCTGTTTGATTTAGTATCACATTGCAGCTGGCTGGAAACGTATCCTTCTTTTCAAAAATTCCAGTCATGATCACTTAACCAGGTCATAAATTGATCAGTTTAGTAAACTATTTCCAAATTTAAACTTCAAGAGGTTAGATTTTAATTTCTACTTGCAATATTCAGAGTAATGTGAAAAATTCACTGCATTAATCCAAAACTAGAATTTTTGTGTGTGTGTGTCTTTTTAAAAATTCAGAGACAAGCTTTAGTCAATCTGCACTGAAATAAAAATCTTCACCCTTTCTTAGGTGTATCAAAGTACCCTCCAGAGCAGAAGAGATTAAAAGGTATGATTAAAAGGCTAACATTCAGTGGTAAGGCTAAGTGTATTTTACTGTACATGTGAAAACCATCCATTTTGCCCCACAATGGTAAAATGTAAGACAAGGAACATTCAAGCATCTGGATAATCTAAAAGATGTAAATTACTTTGTTTATTATAACTAAAATTAATTCTTTAATTAAGTTCAAAATAACCACCCTATCATTTATCAGAAGGTAATGGTTTAACAACTGCATCATACAGCTTTGATTCAGCATCTAGGTATGTTAGATGTCAACTGGTTTTTTATAAACTATAAATTCAGCACAGGAGAGCCATATCACTTAAAAGCCATCTGTTTGCTTTCTAAAAGGCAACTTAAAAGAAACAAAACAAAAAACCCCACGTAACTGGGGTTTGACAAGTTCAGACTGACAAATCAGAAAAGAGAACAGATATCAAAAGGTGTTACGTTCTCTCTGCTAAATAGCAGCAATTTGAATGTATTTCATGTTTTAGCATAAAAATCACAGCTGCCTTACTGCAGCTGTCAGACAGGTTCAGGGATTAATTAATATGTCCTGTGGAATCGTTAATCTAGCTTTAACAATACTTGTGATTCAAAGCAACATTGCTGCAGAGCATTTAGTAATACGACAGTAAAATTTTGTGTTATATAAAGCAGACTCAGGGCACAGCAGAAGCTGCCTGTCCCTCCTTCCAACCTCCCCTTTTCCCAGTTCTACCCAGGGATGAAAGAAGTGTAGTAAATCGAACAATTTCTACCCTCTACAATCTAGCGTCTTGTAAATTCTATATGTTTATTGGGACACTAGATTAGCCTCCCTTTCCACAGGCTTAGTTTGTTTGCTCAACAAGCCTGTTCTTCTTCTTCCCTTTTTACAGTCTTAAGTGAAAGATCTCTAGAATTCTTGTATTTTAGGATTAATTATTAACATAAGACTCAAGTCTTTCTGTGTGTGCAGTAGCATTAGTTATCACATTTTAGGAATTAGTATTTCAGAGAAAAAGTGCCACTGAGGTTATTTTCCTTCCTTTTTCTCTGATCACTATCGGCACCAGCCCTTCACTAGTAGTGGGTTACTTCCTTCCCCACTCCTAGCTTAGTGCTTTAGCAAAACCTGACAATCAAAAACTTATCTGAGGGTAAAAGAACACAAAAAGGCTGAATTAAATACATATACATATTCAAAAGTCCAATTTCTTAAGAAAATTTAATTTGCACTGAATTTAGATTAACTTGCATTTTTCACCCGTCGGTGACAGTGTGGAAGCTTGCACGAGTTCACAGTAAGATTCTCATCTGCATAGTCACATACACTCACTTTTGTTACTTTGTCCCCAAGAAAGATGTTTCACATCAGTTTCCTATGGAAGCAAAACCATAGAAAGTCACAGAAAATCATAGAAAAGTCCTGCTTTACTCTGTTCCAAGTCACCAATACCTTTTTCTTGTCACAGTTCCTCAATTTGTAGGATTTTATAGCAGAAATTTGTAACCTTTAAAAACAGGAGGATAGCTGTTTTTACACCTAATAGCTTTATTATTACAGACAATTTTTGCCTAAGAAACATAAAAATCCAAGGCGTGTAACATCATATTCCTGATAATTTAAGTTGGCATTTCACTAACTACCGAAGTATTAAAATATAAACAATTAAATTCACTTGACACTAAGTACTTGGCAATCTGAATTAATGTAAACCCTTACCACATCTATCTAAAGCCCTGAGGAAGTGTCACGAGAAACATGAGTCCCATTACACTCTTCACAGGTTTCAAATTCACCCTACAGAACTTGTTCTGGGCAAACATCAACACAGTTCAAATTGCTACAGAGGCTGTGGCTGAGGTACAACCACTGCAGTAAAACTCATCATCTGTGACCAGGAGTGTAAACATTTACAGCAGCACGAGGAAGACAACAAAGGAGGGAGTTTAGAATGGAAATCATTAGATGAAAGTCACCCCGATCCCTGGAATTTATAAGGTGTCCAATAGGGTTACTGCTGCTACTTGATTTAGTCAACTGCCCCACTGAAGTTCCTAAAGGCAGCAATTCCTGAAACATCAGTTTAAGCTGCTACACGGAAAGGTGTGACAAACTGCTAGCATGTTAAAAAATCCACCTTAAAAATACATTAAAGCCAATAGTGATACATTACAACACTGGATAGTACACTGAAACAATTAACAGCTCCATTCTGAAAAAAAAAAAAAAAAAAAAAAAAAAAAAAAAAAAAAGAAAAGAAAAAAAAAGGAAAAAAAAAGAAAAAAAAGAAACAGAAGAGAAAAAAAAATTTAAAAAGGCCTGTCTTTCCACAACATGTTGCTCAAAGTACATGTTACACTTTGATTGATATTTGTTTTAAATCTATTATGATCTCATCAAAACAAACCAATATCTGATTTCCTAATTCTTCTTCTAATGGCCTTTAGATAATAACCCTCAATGTAAATATCTGGGGTAAGAGAAAATTAACCTTTTTCACCTAGAATCCCCAATCATGCAATTCCGATTCACTTTCAGAGATAAAGATTACTTCTTGTCAATTTTCCACTTTTTATATTCTTCTCTCCTAAGAATACACAGAATAAAAGTGAGAATTACCAAAGTCTGCATTCTGTCCTGAAGCACAGCAGGTATTTCCAGATCCTAGAAACGTCAAAACAAAGGCTTAACCTAGAGCTTTAAACTCTAGTTCCTCAACCAGCACCTTCCCTGGCAGCAGGGTGTATTACCGTGATCCCTATCACCTTGACTAAAGCACGCACAATTCCAGCTCAAGATAAAGCCTGTACTGGCCAAAGCTTCTCTAAGTTAAAGTGGCTGAACTGTAATCTCTTCAAACAAACAAAACTGAGGTTCATAGCCGTAAGACACATTTGCTATTCTTTATTCTTTGCTTATTCTTTTGCTATTGGTATTTCTCAATTTCTCTACTATATGATGGGATTTACTAAAAATATGGTGAAACAAACTATATACAGTATCAAAATTATGACTTAAAAGCTTTTCCTCAGCTCAATAAATAGTTATGACATTAATTATGGTATTGGTTAAAGCCTCTAAACTTCAGAGGTGTTTTTAAAGAGAACAGTTATAAAGAGATAGTGTTTTTAAACACAACAAAATCATTGCTTAAAAATAAATCATAGCAATTAAGGAACAATTGATGGTTATTGGAACCAAGGGCAGATTAAACAATACACCAAGCCATGGGTTTTTTTGAAAACCAAACTAATAGTTGTGGAGCGTCCCAGACCCAGTGTAAAGGACACGATGACCTCTCACTTCATATCTATGCCCCTGGGGCTACTATCATCCTTCTAGCAGTAAAATCCACTCTTTTGCAAGAAATAAGGCTTGCCACCATGAAATACTGGTGCTTTCAGTGCTTTAATTGTACTTCACCTGCCCTTTTTCACCACACACTATGATGAATTTCTTCTCCAGCAACCCGCCTTCAGAGGAAGTATCACAAGTTAATTTGCAGTTGTAAAAAAAAAAAAAGAAATAATACTTTTATTATGCAGATCTAAAAATCAAGCTGCATTCTTCATAATCCAGCATGTTTGTAAACTGTGATGAGGTACATCTTCAACTTAAGTGATGAATGTTACGTCTACCAGATAGTGTTTCAGAGCACCAAAAGGATTGTTGGCCTTGCTACAACAGCCTCACACACCTCCTAAATTTGGGAATAAATCATACTGTACTCCAAATATATAGCCTTGCTTTTCTCAAATATTTTTTTTACAACCCTTAGCATACCAAATTCTATTAAATTTTGGTTTTATCATATCTCCTGAAACTGGATCCTGTCTTCTGAGGTGCTTTAAAAATTACAAGTTCTGCAGGTAGCAGTACCAAGATTTGGAACGCAGGAGGTATACACCAAAATTATGTAGATAAAGGAAATTCGCACAGATACAAAAAGGGAGATTTAGACACCTACATTTACAGACTTACATTTTAAAAAACCTATATATATATATACACATAGTAAATTTTGCATTCACTGCTCAATTTGTCATCTTGCCCAAAAATCTTAATACATTAAGCAGTGAACAAAACTATTGAAAAAAATCTTCAATTTAGAATACTGCTACCTTTCAAAAACTGAATAACTCATTAAACTTTTACTTCCAGGCTGTTGCTTATATAACCCAATACCATTATTCAGTGTAATTTCTATTAAAATTTAGTTAATTCCTATAATCAATGATTCTTCATACTCACTACCCAAATAAGAGTTTAATTTTAATTCAAGAATACAGAAAACTATACACAATTTAACTGGATTCTTCCAAATATTACAAAACATTTAGGAGCAGTGTATGCAAATTAGATCCAGATCCACACTTGAAAAAATCACATTTAACCACATAATCAGATCTTTTCCAAGGTTTTTTAAAAAAAAAAAAAGGAAGGAGGGGAGAGAGAGGAAGATAATTAATAAATTATATGTTGGGACATACTCCCAAATGATGCAGAATTCAGTCAAGCTATGTTTATTATGTAAGTTCTGAAAACACCCATTGTTTCCAAAAACACAGTAGCCTCTTTTGCAGAGGACAGAAAGGATCCAGGTCTCTGAAGAAGCTCAAACTGAAAACAATGAACACAGGATTTAGTATTTACTGAACTGCAGATGCACTTAGCCCTGGTTCTAGTTATGCAAATATCAGGTTGAGATCACTGGACAAAACTAGACTCCTCTATATTTCTTTTCCTTGCCTTTTTTATACCTATCACTTCCCCTTTAGTTTACTTCTCTTTGCTGAAAAAGATCACTGATTGAAGTAACCATCCAGCAATACCAGTGTTTCCTACAAAAATATTTTCCTTATTTCAGATAGATGTCAGTTCTAAACTGTCTTAAGTGCAATAATTCAGCGTAGAGTTGGAAGAGAATTATGACAACACACCAGCTGAGGGTGTACCATCAAGAAATGATTCTGTAGGAAGAAGACTTGCAAAGCCCTTCTCAAAACAACCAAAAAAAATCCCAAAACTCATTTTACAGATTGTTATTAAGTCATCATTCTGGAAGAAGGCATTAGCTTATTAAAATCAAGGAAGCTGACAATTTACAACAGTTTAAGAGAAGGACTAGCTGTACCTATCATTTTAGTATGAGACTACAGTCATATTTCTGCCACTTCCCTAAACAAGAAATTTACACACACACTTTTAATTTCTACAAACTGCTCAGTTATAACCTTCAGTGTTCAGAACTGAATAGTCTTAGCGAAGCTCCAAGAAACCAAATTAAAACTTCAAGATCCAACTCACAAACCTAAAATTCTAATTTAAAAAAGGAAAAAAAAAATCACATAGTCTTAAGGACCTTTCAAGATCACTTCATCCTGCCATGATTACCCACAAACTCTGACTTAGATGGCTTCACATGATAGTTTTTCCTTACATTTTGTTTTCCAAATTTCTCTTTTGCAATACAGACTAATTTTATCTCTGGGTCCTGGTTTAAATTTGTCTACATTTAATCTTAGTTGCCTGTTAACTCCAGCTTGATGTCATAGAGGACATCAAGAAAGACCTGTGTTTATCCATTTTCATTAAGTTACATTGATGGTAAATACCAGCTTGCAAAATAGGTGTGTCAGAAATTAAAACTGGGGGTACAGGAACAAATAATGAAGCACAGAGAGCGTTTGATGGAAATTCTGACTGCTCCTTCACTGAACCTGAAATGAAGAATTGCTATATGAACACAAGTGTTTTGATTGAAGAGTTTTAAAATGTATACTTTAAAGCATATGGAACAGATAAACAAATTGGTTTTGATATAATTGGTTTTGTCATTGCAAGGCAAGACATTTTCTTTTCACCTCCCTGAAGTAATTCTGTAAGTATTTTGATTATCATACACAGGGAGACAACACTTACCTATACACTTCTCAACAACCATGCCCTGGATGCTGCTAAAAGTCTCCTTTACAAAACTTTTAAAGAAATCAATAGTGCGGTAATTGGTTACTGGCTGAATCCTCTCTCTTACGCTGCCGAATCAGAAACTTAAAAGATTTCCTTCACATCCCTGAAAGGGATTAATGTCTTCAAAATATAAGACTTGATAACCTAAATATATGGTGAATTTTTTCCTGCTATACAAAGGAGGATAGGTTTGCAACACCCTATTGGACTTAATGTTTCCCCTTTAGGACAGCCTTTTATGCCAAGTTTACAGCATTACCATTGGTCCAATCATAACTTTAGTCCTAAAAAGAAAGTGTTGGGATTTGTTGGGTTTTTTTAATAGATGTATCCAAATAATTTTCAGTAAGACCACTCTTTATATAAAGAGCTTAGTATGAATTCCTTCATAGACTCCCACTCCTCTCTGCACCACATACTAACTAAATGTTGTACTGCACAAAACCATCACCATCTAAGAGCTGTCAAAGAAGCCACAAGGCTTCCATTTCACCTTTGGTTTTACATATATATATATTTTTATATATAATATATATATATATAAATGAAGTAATTTTCTCTCAGTGATGCTGCACTTACGTCACTGGTGAAGAAACAGTATTGCCCTTCTTCCTCCAGATGCCAAACCCAAGACCAGGGCTGGAAATGAGCAGTATTGTTTCTAGATAATCAAACTAGGGGGCAGGACAGCAACAAATTATCTGACTGATTAACCATGAGGACTGTTTAGGCAGCTAGATACACTCATTTGATTGACACTTCATCCTTGCGATGACACATCTAAACTAGTTCTTCCCACTTAGGAAAGAGATTTGATTTGAACACAGGTTGGCGTCACAGGCAGAAATTAAGACACCTGATCGAGACAGACTCATTTATAGAACTCAGTATCCACTGTATTACACAGTTTTGTCTGCCCAAATGCATCACAGATGTAATTTCCTTTTTATTTTGTGATTTCATTTCAGTCTTAGGTCTTTTAAAAGTAGGAGTTTTGCTGTTATGCAGAGAAAATCCAAACAATAATTTCCAGTTCCAAATATTTTTGGCTCAGAGCCCAAAGTCTTTGTTGCTCTGAGGTGAAACAGTCTTAGCTGAAGAAAAGGAAAACAGAAATTGAGTGAAAGAAGAGACCTTTACCAACAGCTACTGTTGGCTTCCATTTGAAGTAATTTTTATTGTTGTAGCATGTTTCATCTCTTCACTTCCTACTTTGCTCATCCCGATGCCTAGGCGCAGCAGCAGGATTAAGTATCAACTACTGTAAGGACATAAGTGAAAGATAAATGGTAAATTAATATATTTAATCTTCCCAACCTGTTGCCCTCAGCAAATTCAGGCCAGAAAAACAATGCTTGCAAGATTACACCTTCTATGTATTACTTTTCTGCTGATGGAAGTCATGGACTACATTTGCATCTCACCTCTTCTTCTCAGCTGTTGGTTTTGCACCCATTTTCATTCTCCATATTAAGCCCAGGCCTATTTCTAATACATCTGTTTGAGGATGAAAAGGTATGACTTCTTAATTTTGTTGACATAACCATTGTCTCAATTTCACAAATGCTCGAACACCGTTTCTAATGAGTAATTAGCATAGGATTACTTAAAAAAAGCTTCACAATTGGTCTGAAAGAGATTTAAGAAGTGCCCATGCCTGCCTACAGAGGTTAAGTCTCTGCCGTCCTAGGGCAGAGTGTTAGTAAATGAGGTAAACAATATTCACTCCCCTATTTCTGAATAAGCATTAGCTTGCTGAATACTTATCATAACATATTACAATACCATATCAAGACAATTAAACTTTCAAATCATAATTTAACATATCCTCACCTTCTTCCTAGAGAATTAATAGGAAATTTTTCCAGTACACATTGAGTATTTCCAAGAAATGGAATGTAGCTATTTTATTTTATCTCAATCACTTCTACAGCTCTTTCATACCTTCTCCTTTCCCCTTTATTACCAATACTGACTAATCGATCACACAGCAATTGTTACCACATCATGGGAAGCAGGTATCTTATCATGTAAATTACTGAGATAATATTGCATCATAGAATGGCTTAGGTTGGAAGGGACCTTACAGATCACCTAGTTCCAACTCCCTGCCATGGGCAGGAACATCTCCCACTAGACCAGATCACTGCTTAGGAATTTACATAGCTGACTAATTAAGTTTTGGAACCCTAAGTTAATTGCTGTAAAGGTCTTTAATATTGCTGTAAGAGCTTGTGTTTCCTGTATTGAAATAATACACATCTCCCTCAAACCCCTGCTACAACCAGAAAGATGTTTCCATTCCTGTTTGTAAGTGCTCTCCAGGAGTGAAACCAACTACTGGCTTGATCTAATACAGCCCAGATCACTCAGCATTCTGCAAAGGGAGACCAAGAATGGCACCGGTCTGATTGTCACCTGTTACGGATCTTAGACAGATGTTGTTACCATGGCAGCTTTTATGAAAGCCTTTTTAACATTCTTCTATTAATTCTTGAGCTTAATTCTTCTAAGTTGTTGTGATGAGAATACAATATGAGCAAAATTAAACAAAACAGTTTTTGACATCTCCCCCACTCCTTACCAAGCTCAGTGAAACTGGTAGTTAAGTACGTGCACCGGACCATTGATAAACAGAGTTTGTAAGCTTTAAGATATCACAGTTTGGTAACTGTTCATGAATGTTTCCATTATCTTAGAAGCTACACAAATTGGACATAATCACACATCAACAACCACACCACGTCATTAAAGCACATAGTTTATCCACAGGTATTGAGCCAGATCAGTTTGTTCACCCCACGTACGACATGCTGGTAACACTTTTTTCCTTACTATTCAGCTTCAAAACTTAGAAGGGTAAACTAACGTTGCCTGCACAAAATAAAGAGGAATTTGTTTCTCCAACACCTTTGCAAAAGACATTCACATCCCTAAAAGTCACTTACTTGAAAAAGTTGCAAGTAAATTACATAGCTGCTGTAGCAATAATCTTGTTTTCATTAAATTTAGTACACATTTTACCACAGCTGTCAGTAGAAACAGCATTTTCTGTTCTTGAAACAAGGATTAGGTGAAAGCAAATGGTGAGACAGCCTTAATTTTTTGCATTTTCCACCAGAGATTTGGACATTAGTCATAGCTACGATATCACCTTTTCATTTCACTTGGTTTTTTCATATGTTTCAATTCAGCTGATTAAAAACTAAGTCAGTTTTAAAATATTTATACATTGTGTGATGCACTTTTGGTACACAAACCGACTGTGGGGAAAAAACACTGCGTTGCAAATAAAAAACAAAAGCACACTTCCCAGGGACTGTACACAAGCCTTACCTGCATCATAGTGACCACATGGCAGGGGTTCAGGAGGTAAATGACGGTCCTGGTGGCAAACTTGAAGCCCACCTCCAGCCCAAAGATGAGGCAGAGCACCACCAGCAGCACATTCTTGCCCAAGCTCTCCTGCTTAGTCTGGGGCTGCTGCAGCAGGTGACCCTCCAGCTCCCTGAAATGCAGCTGCCTGAGCTTCCACAGGGACAGAAGGATCTCCACGACGCCCACGCTGAGGAAGACCAAACTCTCCAGAAGGCGCTGCTGCCCGGAGAGAAAGGCCGCGCACTCTGGCCCTCCATTGCCAGCAAAGCTGGGGTCCACGCCCCCATACATCCAGTCCAGGAGGTTATGGAGGCTGTAACGAGACATGCTGGGACGCTGCCTCTCCTCCTCCCCGTCACTGTCCAGGAACAGGTAGGAGCAAGATGGAATCCAAGCCAAAATGCTGTCGGGCTGACGAAACATGAAATGCAAGGGCGGCCCCTTTGTAGTCCCCTTCCTTCCCAAGCTTCAGGAGAGGCAAGCGGCTGGGCTCGGGGCAAGGCTGGTTTTTGGCTTTTCCTTTCGATGCCCGGACGGAAGCCGCACGCAACAGCCTGTGAGAAGGGAGGAGCCACAGATGAATGGAGCCCGTCAGCCGCGCCGAAAGCCCCTCGCCTCAGGACCCCTCCTCTTCCCCGGCCCGCGCTCTCCGCCCGTCCCCGGCGCTCTCCCCTTCCTGGCCGCTTCGGGGCTGCCCTTCCCCGCAGGACAGCGCTACCACCGCTCCCCCTCCTCCGCCGGGCCGCTCCCTCCCTCCCGCCGCCCGCCCTACCTGCTCTCCCCGCGCCGCAGCCCGCCCCAGCCCCTTCCCGCCGGGCGGCCGCGGGCCCGCTCCCTCCGTCGGCTCTGTCAGGGAGCGCGGCGCGGCCGGGAGGAGGCAGGCCCGGCGCCCCCAGCCATGCGGCCGCCCTTGGCCAGGGAGGGGGAGGAGGAAGCGGCGCTCGCCTCAGCGGCGGCGCCGACACGGCGAAGGGTACGAGCGCGAACGGGCGGGCCGCTCCCCGCCGCTGCCGCCGCCTTCCCAGCGCCGCAGCATCACCCCACCGACGTGCCTGACTCACACCGACGGATTGGCGGCGGCCGCCCGCCCGCTCCTCCCTCTCTCCCTCCGCCCCGGCCGCTCCCGCCTCCCGCCCCTGCCTTCGTTCCCCTCCGCCGCGGCGACCGCGGCTTCCGCGGCGGGTCGCGCTCGGCTCTCCCTTGCGTTTCCTCCCGCCTGTTGCCTCAGCTTGCCCTTCCTCCTCCGGGCAGCCGGCCGCCGTCCGTCCTGCCGCCCCTACCCGCCCGCCCGGCTCCCCCCGGGGAGGACAAGGGCTGGCCACGGTTCTCCCCTCAGCGCTGCCGGCGGGCCCACGGCTGTTTGCCCACTGGATTCAACCAGCGGCATTAACTTGATAAACGAGTTTCCCAAGTGCTGTCGCAGCGGGTATTAGTCGGGCAAGAAACTGCAGTCGCCTGTGTCTTGCCGGCACAGAGCGGGAGGCCAAACTTGAGAGGGGCTTCTCTGAAGGCGGGTAAGTGAGGGACGTCGAATGCGGCCCACGTTTGCCCACAACACCGGGCCTGGAGCAGTGCAGGCCGGGCCTGGTTCCTGGGGGCAGCTGGTTTGTGGCTTTGTGAAGCAGTTGTGCTGCAAATACACGTTGTTTCTGTCAGAAAGGCTAACAACTACCTGAAAGGAGGGTGTAGCGAGGTGAGGGTAGGTCTCTTTTCCCGAGTAACAGGTGATAGGATAAGAGGAAATGGCCTCAAGTTGTGCAAGGAGTGGTTTAGATTGGCTATGAGGAAAAATTTCTGCACTGAAAGGGTTGGAAAAAGTTGTAATAGGCTGCTCAGGGAAGTGGTGGAATCACCATCCCTGAGGGCATCTAAAAGATGGGTAGGCGTGGTGTTGAGGGACATAGTTTGGTGGTGGTTTTGGCAGAGTTAGATTGGTGATTGAACTCGACGATCTGAAAGGTCCCTTCCAACCTAGATGATTCTATGAGTCTAGAGAGATCTCGGTAGTGTGTTAAGGGGATGTTGTCAAGGTAGGTGGAACAGCAAGAGCAAACATACTCTGAGTCCTATCTACTATGGACTTCATTTCACATACGCTGCCCGTAGCACATGACTCTCCCCTTCCTGGCCATTACGGGGCTGCCCTTCTCCACAGGACAGCACTACAGCTGCATTGGCCAAAATGTTGAGCCTACTGAATTGAAAATAAAAGCAAAATTCCACAAATAAATATGAAAAGGCGAGGCAGATCTCTACTGGCTGAGTCAAGGTGATTTCTATAGACAGAGAGGCAGCAACGCCTGGGCTGTAAAGCTGGAGGCAGTGTGTGCATGCCCTTCTGCCGTGGAATAAATTATTCCAAAAAGGAAAGAAGGGGGACCCACCAGGCTTTTCCAAGATCTTAAAGTTCTTCTTTCCACAATTAGAGCTTGATAAGAATTCTTCTACAAAATGCTGTTTTCTCAGTGTTTGCTGATTCATTAAAACAGCTGTTGTTGATCTAATGATGCACAAACCTGCTGCAGAAAGTGAATTTGCAGAAACCAGATGCACAAGGGCACATTTATCCCAGTTATGAGTAGAATAGAAATAATAGTAAGGCTAGCCTGACCACCTTACGAGGTGGCCTTCAGCCCATGAAGAAAATATAGAGGAAGACAGGTAAGAGTACTAAGAGTAAGAAAGAACGATTTAAAAAGGTATGCTGCAACACAATTGAAGTATCAAGCTATCAGATAAAAACTGCTCTGTAAGTACATTCATACTAAGAGAAAGACAGAGAAAAAGATTAATCCCCTGCTCAACAGAGAAAATCTGAAAATGAATTATAAAGAAAGCTGAAGTGATTAGAGCCTTTATTGTATCAGACTTCCAAAAAAGATCACCTGCAAGAAGATTGTTAGAACTGGTGATGCCAAGAACAAAATTGTCTCAGCCCAGAGTAGGTAAAGAACAGATTAGGAGCACTCAAGTAAACCAAATATTTTCAAGTTGTGTGAGTCTAGTGAACATGATGAAAAGACACAGTTAAAGAACAAATTTAATTAAGAAAGTGAATGAGATGCAGAAAAAACAGAAGGTGCAACTGTATATTGTTGTTCTCAAAGCAGGGGCTGGAGTCAGAGAAATACAGCTCAATCTGTGTATTTAATTTAAATCCCCAGAAAAATCCTGGGACAAATAATCTCACAAACTATTATTAGCACCTAGATGATAAGCGAGGAATGATAGCAGTCAACATGGATCTGTCAAAAATAAATCACGCCACATAACTTGATTTTCTCCTCCAGTAAGGAACAGGCCTTGTGGATAGGACAGAGCCGGTTGTCAGTTTGATTAGGTTTTTGACACTTACATGACCTTTTCATTAAAAAGTTAGAGAAATACGGTCTGGAAAAAATGTATTATAAGATCTACATGAAACTGACTGGTTAGTAAGCAGTAGTTCACTGTCAAAAGGAAAGAATATATTGCTGGCTTCCTAGAGCCTGTCTTCAGTCTGGGTCTTTTTGTTATTAACGATGTAAATAACAGAACAGAAAACATACTTACTAATTGTGCAGGTACCATAAAGCTGAGGAAGACAATTAAATTTTAAAATAGTCTTGACCATTGAGAAACATGCTTTAAAAAATAAAGCGGATACTCAGTAAGATCAAGTTGCATCATAGTTTAGCACATTATGCTGGTATAAACCACCTGGTATAAATCATTGCTGTCTCTCCTCTTCCTGGTGCTACTCATTTTCTCTCACACTGCCTTATGACAGCATAAGATCTGCTGGGGCTGTGCGGTTGACTATATGAGGAAGCTGATTAACATTACAATTATAATTCCAGAGGTAGTTGTAATCTGGAGCATTTTGCTGATCTATTTGATCCTACTTTGGCTCATGGCACTGGATGAGGCAACCTGCTGATTTCTTGTTTTTCTCTCATTTTCCCCTCATTAGAAAGAAGGAACATGGTATAAAACTGGACATCCTGGTATGGTTGGTACTTCTGTGCAGCAGCACAATATCGTTAATTTATGTTCAGATTGTGATCCGCTATAAATCCAAAAGATCTGGTTCTATGATCTTGATCTGCTGGGTGGCTTTGGCACAGTTCCCTTATTCTTTCTCTTTCAGGTTTGAAAAGTGCTCTGAAATCTATGAATAAGAATTTAGTATTATTGACCAAACGCTAAGCTGTGGTTGTTTTCTGTTTGTTAACCATTTCTTCTCATCCTTTCACTAAGTAACTTAGGCTCTTACTGGGATCCATTGTAAACACATCTATCTCCTGTGTCAATAGAAATGGTTCTCTAAAAGCAATAAATTCCTGTGACCAAAATGTTTGCACAAGAGCCTAAGGCTTGTTCTTGTATCTAGATGAGATTTATTTTTATGAGTGTGGCTTCTTGAAATATAGAAACGGTGAAACCAATGTTAATCCATGAAGAAATGCCAGGGCCCTGAGTACACCAGGTATGGCCACCTCCTACTTGCAGATCAACTGCCTGGAAGCTCCGTGTTAGCTCTGGCCCGGACCCCGCTCCTGCCCCAAGCTGCTCAGTTTGCAGAGTTCTGTCCTTTGCTGTTCCCGACTTCCTGACTGGCTTTCCAGACTGGCTTTGGACCCGACTTGTCACCCCTCATTTCTCTAGTGATCACTGGACTCTCAACAGAACCTGTCACTGTCCCCTGCTCTGCTGCCTGTCTTGGTGCTGTGGGACTGCACCCTTGTTGGCAAGGTCACTGCCCCTACCTGTAGTTGCCCTTGACTCCTAGATTGCCTGACTTGGTGAAGCAACCTCCTCTCTCGCTGCTCCCTGACAATGTGTGAAGTTCAAAGTCAGCTTGTGGAATGTTGATCCCTCTGTAAAACAAACCTCTGCATCTTATCTCTCCCTAATGTATCATTTGCAAACTCCATCTTAAGTATAAGCCTGGAAGCAAAGGCAAGGCCTGATGTCTTGTATGTGGTAGATACTATCAATAAGCATCAGAAGTTGAACTTCAAAGCAGAGGAACTAAAAGACCTTAATTCTTATTCAAAAAAGCATTTAAGCACGTGCTTAGCTTAAGCCTGTCCTCAAATCCTTTGAATTTAAGTATAGAAATTGAGACCTTTTCTCAACATCAAATTATATTGCTCTACTTCAGAAATGTGATTCTACACATCAGTATGTAGTGACAGCTGTAGATTTACTAGAAACTGCGTGTCCTTGTGGTATAGTTGTTTAAAAAAAAAAACAACCCACAAACAAAATGGGCAACAAAGTAAAATAATTTTTAAGTCTTGAAATGTTTCTGAAAAAAAGAACAGTACTCACAGGTATAGCTGAAGACATCAGCAGAGTTACTTTAACAGTGGAGCTGTTACTATTGTGCACTTTTATGCACAAGGTAATAAAGCAAATCTAATGATTAGGCATTTAATAAAGTCTTCTAGCTGATGGAAAACTAGATTGTTTAAAGTGTCAGGATGAACAATTAATCCTTTATTTGTAACTCATCATGTATTATGCAAAAACAGATGACCACAGCTTTAGGAATAACATCTACTATAGTGTGGGTAGTAATGTAAAGTTAAAAAAAAAAAAAAAAAAAAAGCTTAGAGGGACTGTCATCTTAATAATGGCTGGAACTGGATGTAATTGTTAGGTCTCTAAGCACATTCCCCACACTGTACTCTGACACCAGTCTGTTGTTTTGGGGCTGATGCATCTCTTCAAATCATAGGGAAAAGGGAGTTTATTCCTGCTTCTTGAAAGAAACCTGAAGCATAAAACAATTGTGTCTTGTCTAATTTTATGTAGTCTGTGGCAGTCAGGACTGTACCAAAAACTGTGCTGTCTGGAACTCTTCCATTTTATCCTCTCTTCCATTTCCTCCTTTCTTTTCGCACCTTTCTTAGACATTTCTTGGTCAGCCATGAGGGACACAGTCTTGTGATGTTGACCATGCATTGGAGACAAGAGTTTGCTTTGTTCCCACGGCTTGCAAATGAGCATTATTGTAGTTTCATGTGCTTGGTCTGGATACTCAGAAGTGAGACTTGTGTGAATTTCTGCTCATACAGACATAGGAACTAGGAAGGAAATGAGAATTACCTACCCAAGACAGGAGGGAAAGAGGGCACCTGGATTGAAGGGAAAAGCAGTAATGGGGACAAGTTTTGCAAAGAGTTGTGATTAGGTGGCTGGTTAAGTACTGCTGTTTATTACAAGATTTTTTTTTAATAAAGAGCATGAACACTACATGCAGGATCTTTGATCTGATGATCTTTGGGGATGCAAATGGAGTCAGAGTCAGCAACAAATTTATCAAACCCCTAAGTTTAAAAAGGAAGCTGGGTTGAGACTCCTTGTTATTCTGTCATTTTTTTGTCTGAAAAACAGTACTGGGCACAGCATTGCAGGCTGAAGAATGCTTTGAGCGGTCAGAATGAGACTTGGAATAGCCACTGGGCAGCACTTTCAGAGTATGGGCAAGAATATATTCAAGTCCTGTGCACAGAAAGCAACAACAGTTCTACTGCTTAGACTTGTAAACCACAAGGCTTGTTTCCGTACAAAAAAGAAACCAGAGTCTCTTTGGCTTTCTACTAACATCCAACCACCTCCTACTTTTCAGCTGGCCTTCTTGGTGCATTCCTTGTAGCCCAGGAATTAAATCAAATGCACTTCCCTTCATAAATTGGGAAAATTGCTCCCCTACCCTGACAAAATGTTCAGAACAGTATGTATGTGTACATGCTTCTTCTCTCCTTCTCTTATTTTCACTGTGGTTTTTGTTGTTAGGATGGCTGTGATACCTCAGGCTGAGTTCTACTAGGTCCTGAAATATTTTTGTAGTCTTAAGAAAATTATTGTCCTTTTATTCTCCTTTCAAAAAGTAATCAAAGCCAGGATCATTTGTGAAAGCAGTGGGGCTGCAAGCAACACTACTTGCTGTAAATGCTGATTACTTGCTTTGTTTTATTAAGCATGAAGAGGGGAAGTAGATGGAGATAATTAGGCGGTGGCCCTGTTAGCTCCTGGTAAGACATGGCCTGGACTTCTGAATTCGCAAGAAGATAGAGCCTAGCACAATTCTGAGGGTTTGCCCAGCAGGGCTGATTGCAGTCAGGGCTACTTGTCAGCAGTGGCATAAATAATACATGTTCTGGAATAAATGTTCTTCCTCCCCCAAAAAAATAAAAAAATTGAGATGCTCATAGATATTATACTTTTTCATGTGGAATTATCTACAGTTCACATTTTGAACTACATTTGTAACCAGAAATGCCTATAGGACAACCACCTAGAAAAATTCAGTCTGGTAACCCACTCAGCAGAGGGTGGCTTCTTTTGTTGTTATTTTGCTGTTTGGTTGGTCTTTTCCATGCTACAAATCTAGATTCATAGAGATTCTTCCATCAGTTATTCTGACTTCCTTGTGTTTAGTCAGTTTCTCACATGTATTTTTTATGAATTTAAAGTCAGTCTTGTGGTAGTGTAATTGCTGATTTCCTCTCGAGGAGTTTTCTTGAGAGAAAGAAGAAAGGCTGCTGCATTCATCATATCTCTCTCTGTCAGCTAATTTAGCTAGAACACATGCTAGACAATACTGAGAAAAAGTGAATGTCAACTTGAAACATTCAAAATAGAAGCTTAAAAAGCATATCACATTTTCATGTTTTATAATCTGATGGACTGAAAATAATTATATAAAGCACAAACAAAGTTGTTAGGTGGCAACTGTGTGAACCAGCTTTTCGTTGAATCACATTTCTGTCATGTTTGCAGCGTTTTACTTATTTTTTCCCTTACATAAAAAGCTGCAACTTTAATAGACACAAAGCCAGTTGGATGTAAAACCAGGGAGAAATAAAGAAATATCATGAATGTGCACAGTTTGCTTTGTGATAAAGAAAATTATAGTTAGCAGTTCATCTGCATATTAATTATTCTACCCATGCTGGAGTTAAAAGGTCAAACAGCACTGTCAGTAACTGTAATACAGGCTGAGGATGCATCTGAGAAATGGTGATATGGTTCTTTGTAGGTTCATAGGTTAAATGAGTAAAGGCATTCTCTGAAGTTGTTTGGACCTTGGGGAAAATATTTTTCTTAAGATGAATGTGAAAGAAGTGGGTCTGCTACAAAACACGAGTTCTTAAGAAAACTAAAGTTTCCATCCAGATGTTATTTGTGTTCTTAAACTTGAAGTATCTTGAGAAGTAACAGAAAGAAGATGACTGCTCTTTTCACACATCAGTAACTAAACATTTTATGCCTTAAAGTGCTCAATGACATTCACTCCCTTTTGTGTTTGTGTCCTCTATTGTTTAGCCATTTTTCAGTTTTCAAGGCATTTGCTTTGTTTCACGTCCAGTGCTAGCACCATAATATTCCTAAGTATAATAAAAGCTGTTTCACAAAGAACCACCCAAACTTTTTTTCTTGGAAGCTGAGCTTTAACAGAACTTTTCTCACGATTGCCTTCCAAGTCAAAATAATATATTAATATAATGCACACTTATAGATGCTCATATTCACAACAATTCAATAAATTTTCTAACAGCGCTTATCTAGGCTTTCAGTGAACCAGACCCAAATGAAATGTGGTCTCTGAAATATCTATAGATAGACTACAACATGCTTTTCATGATGATGTATCAGAAAAATATGTGAAGTTTATGAATAAAATGATGAATTTGATTTCCATATCAGTTTTACAAGAAACGTTAGCCTGGATCATGTTTGTTAGAGTTGATTTTAGCTATGACTGGTATAGGTAGGAGGTATGTGATTCTATAAACTTACATAGATCGGGAGTGCTTTCTATTTTTGTTCTATTTTGCTAATGTTTATTTGGTACATTGACATCCATGAAGACTTACTGAAAACCCTTTTAGTTAAGACTGAGTTCAGTCTTAAAAACTGAAATCTAACTTCTGATTATGAGGTACGCTGTCCCTTTTCATGAATCTCCACCTGAGAGATTTTGAATGCTTCTGTATTCCCTAAACTTCTGTGTGGAATTTGCCTTTATTAAAATAATACCACAGTGACATTTGGTATTCAAAATCAGGGAACTGTTACATTTAACATAATGTAATTCCATTCTCAGAAACAAAACAAAAGGTAGGAAGAACTATTATATGATGTAATCTCTGGTTAATGAAATTTTACGAAATTTGTACTCTTCCGTTTCTATCATGGAATAGTATGTGATCTGGTCTGTTATGTTTCATTGTGTTATCACTGTGTATTTTGATGTTTTGTGATATTTAGGGAAGGGGCTGTTCAATACCTCGGCCTTTACTGTGGTTTATCAGGCAGATACATTTTTCACAAAGATTTCTGAGCCAGACCTGGGTTCTGTTAGATCCTCCTATCATTTATTGGCATACATAGATCTCAGTTACACACGTTAACATTTCTGTTTAATATAATCCATGAAATGAGATGCTGTAAAATACCAAAAGCTGCTCTTATACTCTTGTAATTGGTTTGTGTGCCAACAATTTGGTAGTGGTGGGGGCTGCAGGGGTGGCTTCTGTGAGAAGATGCCAGAAGCTTCCCCCATGTCTGATGGAGCCAGTGCCACCCGGCTCCAAGAGGGACTTGCTGGCTGAGCAAGTGACAGTGGCAGCCCCTCTGAGATAACATATTTAAGAAGGGCGGGGGGGGGGGGGCTGGGTGGGCAAGCGGAG
>NW_015090995.1:11878039-11894566 GCF_001431845.1 Calidris pugnax | reverse complement strand
TGAGGGGGGGGGGGGGGGGGGGGAACTGCTGTGCAAGAGCAGCCAGGTGAGAGGAGTGAGAATATGTGAAAGGAACAATCTGCAGACACCAAGGGCAGTGCAGAAGGAGGAGAAAGAGGTGCTCAAGGCACCAGAGCAGAGATTTCACTGTAGCCTATGGTGAAGACCATGGTGAGGCATGTAAAGACATTGTTTTATTAAGTTATTGAGGAAAAATGGGTATACTCACATGTTTCTGTGGAAGTTTATGCATTTCATAAAGTGTAGGAGCCTCCCACAACACAGAGGCCAAGTTTAAGTTCTTTGTTATTTAAAGGTTTATTTGACCCTTTTGTTAAAAAGACTACGTGGAATAATGAGCCCTCTAGTGGTTGTTCATCCTCTTAGAGTCTCATTATAATGCTCTATTAACTAATACAATAAAAAAATGTATTCTTTCTTTTTCCGTAGCAGCACCCTTTTTGTTGTTTTATGTCTCGAGGAGGTTGCTACCACTGCTTGTCTACACACAGGAAATGAGAGAGCGAGAACTGGACTGGTTCTGCTCTAGTGATACATGACACACCTGCATGATGCGTGATGCTCTTCTAAGAGGGAATTTTACTTTAAATACCAAGAACGTATGCCTTTTTCTGCAAAAGGTGTGATGTCAGGGCAGTAAGTCCAAACTGGAGGGTTTGGTGGTGGCCCAGGCACCAAGCATTGAGAGAACAGCTGTTGGGAAGAGGCGTCAGGGTTTGCAGAGAGGCGGGCAGGGATCGTGTGCTCTCCTGTTCCAGCTGGGAGAGGGAAATAGGCTTTGCAGTTCTCAAATGAGATGGGGCAGAAGGAACCAGCTCTACACTGCAGCAGTCATCGGACTGAAATTTAGTGATAAATAACTTGAATTAAGTTTTCTTGAAATGTTTAAGGATTGAATTTTTTTGAAAGGGGTTGATGTGTAAATACAAAGAGGGATTTTTTGCTTAGGCCAATGTAACACACGGTACTTGAAGGAAACAGGAAAGTATGCATCATATGCAGATTTAATACCTCTGCTTATGTTCTCATCTCAGTATTCAGATGGATCCTGTAGTCGATGGCTCCTGTATTCATACTACCTCAGTGGATGCTTGATAACAGTTTTCAGTACTAGAGCAGGGGAGGCAAAAAGAGCTCTCTATATTTATCAGGACTAGTGCCCTGTGTATGTGTGAGCATTTTAACAGCTTGGCTGTTGGTATGCATCGTGCTTCAGAGCTAGTTGCTTTTTGTTCTCTCCTCTGGCTGATTGCTGGGAAGCCTTTTTCCACAATCTCAACCTTGATGCAATCTTTTCCCGCCTGGACAGGGGCTCAGGGCTATGGTACTCAGTACAGGTGCTTTACCCAGCAGATCATATTGAAGTCAGCAAGAGATCTTTCCATTTAGAAACTCTGACTAATGGTGAAAAGAGGTACCCAAATTATTTCCTAAAGGCTGCCTTTACTAGAAACAGAGAAAAAGGGATAAGCAGAAACTGTAGTGTGGGTTCATAACTCAAAGGAGTAGCCAGACCTCCGGAAGCATGTAATTGAAAACTTTATCCAATAAAGGGGGAAAGAAGTAACAAAAATATTTATATTGCAGCTTGAAGCATTCCAAGTTATTCGTGTTTTCCAGATCCATTTGCTGCTGTTTATAAAGTCCAAAGAGCACAAATGTCAGCCAGATGACCAAAGAAAACTCGATGTTCAGTCAGGCAAGCAGAATAAGGTAAGCTTTCTCATTAAAAGATTCTTTAAAACCTTCACAATAATACCAGGACATGCCCTCTCCTATTTCTGTAATGCCATGAGGCATCTGCAAATTATGTAAGTGAAACAAGTTATATTTAAAATATGCTCAGTATCTATATAACTGGTATCTTTACCCATGAAGGTATTTGCAGTGGTATCTTGTGAACAGAGAATACTACCTGCAATCGTTTGACAGGGAGGAGATATTTATATGGAAGAAAGTGCAGCATAATCACTGCCTGTCTAATTGGTATTATCAAAATAATTTGATGTAGTCTGACGACTATTTTATAATACTTCAGAATCTGACTTTGTTTCCCCAAATAAAACCTGACAAAGGCAAACAAATCATTCGAGTAGTGCAAGATCAAGTTCAAAGCACCCTGCTAATACAGAGTAAATTCTAACAATGGTGCAACAACCTACCAACGCACTGATTTCTGTGTTGAGATCTTAATGTATTCCCAAAATTCTTAAATATCTTTTGGTTGAATGGTTTTGTTAGCTGGTGGGTCTGCTCCTGCTCCTGTTAAAATATGAAGCACAAATTGCTCTATAACTTAAATCAGCCACCTGAAACATGTAGCCCTGTGTGAGCTTTTTAAACTTTGTATTTTCAGTTAGCATTTGTCAATATTTTAGTCAACTCAGCATCTTTTCCTCACAAGTTTTAATAATAGTTTTAGAGAGCATAGGAACACTAGTGAATCAAACTGAGATAATTGTTCTATGTAATGGATGTAACATAGATCTCAACAAATCAAGTTTTACTAGTCTGCTTTATTTTTACTAATTTCTGTCTGCCCCCACCCCAAGACAATACTTAATTTTAAAGTATTGCACCTATCTAATATTCATGAGGAATGAAAAGAGCTTTTCAAAGGGGTACTAGTCCAATATTCCTCTTATTCGTTAGATATCTTTGTATTTCAGTAACAGATGGGTGGAAAAGTTCTGAGAGACAAACTCTTCATAGTGAGTTACTTACCTGGTAACTGAAGAGAGTCTGCTGGGAAGCCTTGTACAGCTGATGTGAAAATTTCTTAGCTGAGGCAACTTATCTGTTCTGTGAATAAGGAAACCCCACAAATATGCTTTTCTTTCAAAAAAAACCCTGGGTCAAGCAGATGAGTGCAATTTAGTATGATGAACACTCAGCCAAAACTTTGTATTATCTGTAGGGTTAAAGATAGCTCTTACGCATTCACTCGCATACTTTGTAAAACAGTTTAAATGTCACCAGTAGTTGGTATTTTGGGAGGATTTGTTTTGCTGAGATTGACGTATATTGGGTTGTAAACATGCAGATAGTGCACACGTGAACTAATGTCACAGAGCAGATAGGTACAGCCTTCTCAGCTGAGGCACCTGTTTGATTTTGCATGAAAACACTCTGAGTGCATACCAGCATACACACCTTTGCTTCAAGGCACATTTTTCTCCCTTCCCGTATGTGTCTAACTCCTCCCCTCTTGAGGAGTTTTTCTGAGAGAAATTAGGCTAGACATCTGCATCCTGCAATATAATCCTTTGTCACAAAATGTCTTGCATTTTTAATTGAGAATAAAAAATAAAATTGCGCAGCAGGTGGCAGCCCAGGTCCTGCTTGGGTTTAGCCTGATTTGCACCTCTGAGAAGAGAAGTCAGGCTTCCAGTCATGTAGTGGTTACTGCTATTAAAGAGATGTCCTGTCCTTTCTTTGAAGCACGTGATTTTTAGTAAAGAAACGGAAATCACCTATGCCACTGGTCTCTGTCATGCTACAAAAATAGAGTGGTCTGGCAGAAGATCATTAAAAAAAGAAAAGCAGTGACGTATGTGAGCAGCATGATTCACTAGGAATTTGGGATAGAGCTTGCTGTATAGATACAAGTCGTGTCAATAGACTGCCAAAACAAACAGTTAACTAACTCTTGATAATCCTGCTTGAGTATTGCTACACCAACACCTAGATACATCTGCCTATTAGCAGAAACAAGAGGCTTCCACAATGTATTTTTGGGTGTTGGATGGCCTGAATAATCTGCAATATTTTGGCTGGACTGTAAGGAGTAGAATGTAGTAGCCTGAACCTTGTAGAACCGAGGATTTTTAAATTCTCAATCAGATTATGGAATTTAATTCCCAAGTGCTTCTTCTCCCTCCTTTCTTCTCCTGTCCTTAAAAGAGGGGAGTGTTAGGGAAAGGGGGAGGATTCACATCTTCTTTGCAAATGGGGTAGTTTGCTTTGAAATATCTTGAACAAAAATTCTCAGAAAGTCCACATATCAGCTCCAACATTTGCACCCATTCTGTCTCTAGAAAGGCCTAAAAAACTTGATGTTATCATTGAATATTACACATCCTTGTTCAATTTCCTCACCTAGCCTGTGGGGAAAAAAAGGAATCCTTCTGGCAATATGTTGATCATTAGATAAAAACTTCAAAGCATTTATTTATGATTATTTTGGGTTAATGGCAGGTATTTTAATCTTGCTCTGCTAAAACTACTTATTTATTGGCCTGAATGACACCTTTCAGTATTTGGCTGAAGTATCACCTAACACCCAGCGGAATGTCTTAGACCTATGGACTTATGAGGTTATTAGGCTTAATTGGTATTATTACTGTAGACGTCTCATGGTATTGAATATGGCTTGCTTATTTTAAACTTTTAATCCAGTATTAAGAAGAATTGCCATTAAGTTACACCATAAAACCATAATTAGTCTAAAGTGAAATCTTGGATGGTTGATTTAAAACTGTTTAAGCCTCTTGTTCATTACAAATCCTCTGGCATTTTTCCTGAACTCCCTTACGTTTCTGCCAACACTTTCTACAGCATCTGGGCCAGACTCATGCCCAATGTAGCACCAGAGAAGTCAACGGAGTCATATTGCAGATTAATTTGATAATATTGGATAATATTTCGGTCATCTAAGTCGCTGGCCTCTTAGTAAGGACAGAGGCCTATGCTGCTGAAGTCAATGGAAGCTCATTAGGTGCCTGATCCTGTTCTCATGGAGTCTTGTTTTTGTGAAAATATCTGTCCTCGTTCCTTTGCTTTGTGTGATAGCTTCTCTGGGTTTAATTCTGTCTATTTGCGAGATGAATTCTGAAAGGTCCTAAATTTTGTGCATGGGGTATAAAGTAATAGGAATTGCATTGAGGTAACATTTCCTGGTTTTACTACAAAAAAAAAAAAAAGCAAAACAGAAAATTGGATAGAGGTCACAGAAATTAAGAAAGTAATAGGTTTACCATTAAATGAGTAGCAGAAGTAAAAGATGTTTAGAAACTAGAATGTTGTTTCTGTTTGTGGTGCTTCCCCTGTACTGCAAGTAGTCTGTGCCTTTCAAGTGCCGTTGTAGCATGTTGGAGAGGAATATAAAGGTATTTAATATTTGAAATGATTAATAGAGGAAAAAGGAAGAAACTGTAGCATTGATTATAAATCTGATGTTGTGAGTAAATCTGAACAAGGAGACTGGTGCTTTGGTTTTTTTCTCATCTGAATTTCCTACCTGAGGCATTGGACAAAGCTTCTTTCACAGGATAACTAGGCTTCACTATAAAAACTGTATGGGGAAAAGGTATCCCACCTTATAAGCTTTCTATTGTTTCTAGCTCTGTGCATGAGCTGAAGTTGATCAGATAACTTCTGTACAAGAATATAAACAGCCACATGTGACTTCACTAGTTAAAGGCCTAAGAGTGTTTTTAAACTTGAGATCAATTTGCTTTTTTGAAAAGAATTTTATATTGGGTCAGAATTTTGGGTACATGGGATTTATGTGGCAACATGGTTTATGATGGAAATGTTGAATAATGTTGAATGAACTTCTATATTATTAACAGCACAAGTTGTACAATGAATGGTCAGCCCTTGTTAAACAAGGAATCCATGGAAGAAAAAGAGCTAGAAATTCAAATCAGTTAAAAAAAACAACAGGTAAGCTTCATTAGATCTGTTTAATTGTTTATTAGATCTGTTTATTCTGCATAGCAATATTTAAATCTATTGGCTTTTTCTCCTGTGGTCAGCCATTTCTGGGAAAGGAAGTGTACATCTGTGTAACATTGAACAAGGAGGTAGCTTTTATTTCTCTCCTCTTCAGCAGCATTGTGTCAAATGCTCAAGCTGAAGTTTCGGACTTCCTAATTGTAGTACAAAAGTCAGAGATGTTTCAATATTTCTACATTTTCTTTACTGCATGGGCTAATACTAAGAAGCATGTCAATAAAAGGTGGTACCTGGAATTACAAGGTAATTGCAGGCACTGTTGTGAAAACATACAGTTAAATGTTTGGCTGCCATCAGTACTCTGTGGATAGACTGAAGACATTAAGACAAGAGCAAAACCGAGTGGCACAGTTTATGGTAGTATCCTTCAGACTGGTACTGGCCTGGCACGTAACTAACCCCAGGTACTTTTTTCTAAACTATTTCCCATTAACTTATCTGAAAATGGGCTCTAGTGATTTGACATTCACATTTATTCACTGATAGGAGTCCAAATGCAATTCCTTGCAGAGTATGTATGTGCTGCATACGGTCGTGGGCTCAGACCTGTTTCCAGTGGTGCTTTCATGGGCTGGGAGGCTAAAACACCTGTTCTGTTCTTTTACTTACATTTGAAGGTTTCTAGTCTAAAAAGACACGGTTGGATTTCCTTTTCTTTTTCACCTTTACCCATGATCTCTAGCTAATGCTTGCTTTTTCTGGAGTTCATTGGAAAACAAACCAACCAACCCAGGGACGCTGGAATTGTGTCAGTATAAACACGTAGTTTCTTCTGTCATTGGACAATCTGACATCTGGATGGGGCTTTGAGCAACCTGGTCTAGTGGGACATGTCCTGTGGCAGGAAGGATGGAACTAGATGAGCTTTAAGGTCCCTTCTAACCCAAACCATTCTATGATTCTATGATCTTTTGTCCTGCCCAAAGGAGCCCTGGTCTGGAGCTGACGACTGAATTGTCGTCTTTCCTGATTAATTGCCTTGATGAGTTTTCTGCTTAAGGTGTTTTAACACTTCTGTAACATTTAAAATCAACTGTTTGCACTCCAACTGCACAAAAAAGCCTTGCAAAGCTTGTGGGATGTCTGGGGGAATAGATTGCCCCCTCCTCCCAGCCAGCCAGGTCTGCTTTGGTGAACATGGACACAAAGCGCGTTCCCGACGGCAGTACTGGGAGTTTGCAGTTAACTTCAGTGGAAGCAGATTGCAGGCTGGATTCATAAAGAAACAAAAGTAGTGAGAGAAGATTACTTTATAAGGAAGTGTATTCAGATATAAACCAAACTTTGATACACAGCAGAGATAAGAAGGGGCAAGAGTGAAATTATGTTCCATTATGTGCTTTGTAAGTCTCCAAATTATAGAATTTATGTTTTAATATGAGAAATTTGCTCATAAGAAGCATCAGCCCAAGACAGATGCATCTGGTGTTTTGGGAGTTCAAAGCTCACCATATCATACATAAATCCAGTGTGAAAACATGTCTTGGAAATCAGTCTGCTTTGTTTTAAGCAATCCTTTAAATTCTGAGAACTAGCACATTGTCCTCCACTACATACTCTGCACGTGTGATTGTCAGAGCTCGCTGAACAGCCTCTGCAGGCAGAACTAACCCATACCGTGGGTTAGTTATACACTAACACATACTGTGAAGAGAGGAAAGATGCCACCACTACTGTGCTCCATTGTCCTAAAGTAAGATTTATGCTACTCTGGACTTTTTTCCTGAAGGGTGTTACTGTAAATACTGGGCAATACAGTGTAAAGAAAAAGTAGCCGTAGTGCTGTTTGTAGCCTTGGTAATCGGGAGATAAGCAAGGCCAAGTTTGTGAAGAGGAACATGTCTTGTTAGGCCCAGTGATATAGTTGTAAGAAGTTGTGAAAATAATATTCTAAAACTTGGTAAAAGATGGAATTGCTCAGGCTGTTTGACTAGGGAATATAATGTACCTTTTGTTACCCTGCCTATTTTTGCACTACCTTCTAATTTTCTCAAGCTGCTACAAGTCTCTTATTTGAAGATGCTTCTATTGTATATTAATGAAGAAGTTAAATTATCTAGGCAGCATAGGCTGAAGCTGAAACTCCCCCAGGCATCATCTTTCTTAACTATCATTGTCCAGTAAGAAAATAGGTCTGTAAGTGATACTATTCACCTGAACAAAAAGAAACTGTTATCGTGGTATTTGTCAGCTGTGTGTAATGCTGATACCTGAGCTGTCCTTTGGAACCAGATATCGTTACAGATAATGTGGTGGTGTCTACTTTCATGCAGTTTTGGATTCTGAGTACAAGAGCAGAGAACACCTCAGAATGCAGCCATTCCCCAGCTCTAGTGTCTGCCAATATTTGGAACTAGGTTTCATCCACAAGCATTTACTTCTTAACTATTACAATAGTAGCAATTACTTTTGCAAACAATTTGCGTATTTGGTGTCATGTGAATAAATTAAATAATTGACTCCAGGAATCAACTTGTAATAGAACTACTGACAGAAATGAAAGCAGAGTCATTAGAAGTAGGCAGAACTAACCCATACCGTGGGTTAGTTATACACTAACACATACTGTGAAGAGAGGAAAGATGCCACCACTACTGTGCTCCATTGTCCTAAAGTAAGATTTATGCTACTCTGGACTTTTTTCCTGAAGGGTGTTACTGTAAATACTGGGCAATACAGTGTAAAGAAAAAGTAGCCGTAGTGCTGTTTGTAGCCTTGGTAATCGGGAGATAAGCAAGGCCAAGTTTGTGAAGAGGAACA
Source organism: Calidris pugnax (assembly GCF_001431845.1). Lineage (NCBI taxonomy): Eukaryota > Metazoa > Chordata > Aves > Charadriiformes > Scolopacidae > Calidris > Calidris pugnax. Next base: position 11,886,046 of record NW_015090995.1, on the reverse strand, counting down.
TGTCTTGTTAGGCCCAGTGATATAGTTGTAAGAAGTTGTGAAAATAATATTCTAAAACTTGGTAAAAGATGGAATTGCTCAGGCTGTTTGACTAGGGAATATAATGTACCTTTTGTTACCCTGCCTATTTTTGCACTACCTTCTAATTTTCTCAAGCTGCTACAAGTCTCTTATTTGAAGATGCTTCTATTGTATATTAATGAAGAAGTTAAATTATCTAGGCAGCATAGGCTGAAGCTGAAACTCCCCCAGGCATCATCTTTCTTAACTATCATTGTCCAGTAAGAAAATAGGTCTGTAAGTGATACTATTCACCTGAACAAAAAGAAACTGTTATCGTGGTATTTGTCAGCTGTGTGAGCTGTCCTTTGGAACCAGATATCGTTACAGATAATGTGGTGGTGTCTACTTTCATGCAGTTTTGGATTCTGAGTACAAGAGCAGAGAACACCTCAGAATGCAGCCATTCCCCAGCTCTAGTGTCTGCCAATATTTGGAACTAGGTTTCATCCACAAGCATTTACTTCTTAACTATTACAATAGTAGCAATTACTTTTGCAAACAATTTGCGTATTTGGTGTCATGTGAATAAATTAAATAATTGACTCCAGGAATCAACTTGTAATAGAACTACTGACAGAAATGAAAGCAGAGTCATTAGAAGTATTGTGTAAATGAAGCATATTATATTAATATTTCTTGCATATATGACTTCACTTGTAAACCTGAGGAACAACATGTACAAGTAGGTAGCAGCTACTGATAGAACAAACTGATTGTGTAAGTATGTTGTCTTCTGTTTTAACTGCAAAAGGGAAGTCAATGTCACAAGTGCAAGCACTTAAAGCAATCACAGTGGCGTTAACTTCACCACAGTGTTAAAGATTGGAGTTTACCTGGATTCTTCATTAAAAGTGCTTTTGCTCTACAGATCTGAGTGCTGAGTCAAATCCTTGATCTCATGGGAAGTACTTTTTAAGCTAAGAATTCAAATTATCTTTTTGAAAGACACTGTGTTAAGGTGTACTTCTCATCTTTGTATGTCATTTCTCTTTTTTTCATGGATAGACATCTTGCATACCACAAACGTTTATGAATGGAAACAGATCAATAGAGACCCACAGATTTTGACAATGAAGCTACTAGGCAAAGGAAATGTTGACTTGTTGACTGAAAAATGCTACTAAGAATGTTACTCTGGCATATTTGTCCAGGTAAGCAAGAGCCTATATAGACATACCTGGATGGGAGAGATAAAAGTGTATGTGGGGAATGTTTTGTGGGTGACTTCTAAAGGGTCTGAAAAAGGTGACCAAGAAAAGTAAAATCATACATGTTTATTACACTGTTCAGTGTAATACACAAAATTTCTGAGGGGGTCTGTACCACTACTGCAAGCTATCCATAAATACCATTTTAAAAGACTCTTCTGGAATTTGTGTTCTTTTTTCAATAGTCCACATTGCTATGGAGGCAATTCTGTTAGACTGATGGAAAACAATGCAGTGATCAATCAGCCTGTGAAGAAAGAGATTGTGCTAGAAAAAAACAAGATACGACTAAAAGTTTTGCTGCAGAGACAGAATGAAAATAATATAATTTGAATTCCAGCAAAATCCTGCCATTTTGACAAGCTGGGTAAGTGAGATTCTTACAGGTATTCTATCTTGTAAATCATGACAGAGAGGATGGAAGCTGCAAGACTGTCTTGTAAGGACTCCCTTACAAGTTCAGGAACAAGCTGAAGCAGAATTGCTGGAGCATGTCAGGGCAGACTGGCAGCTTGCAGTAATTTAGACAGGATGTGTAGAATATTTTAAGACAGGAAGGCTACCTACTCGCTTTAAAGCATATATAATAGTTCTGTTCTTGGGCTGGAGTTTCTGTTGTCACACCATAATTTCACCTTCTGGGCACAGTGATTCCTGAAAGAAAAAGAGGGTATATCTGATGAAAGCCAGATGAGTTTGTACTGATTCTTATAGGGATATATAATCATAGAAATAGATGTTCCAAGAGTCATTTACAGTTTGTTTAAAAAAATTACACAAGGGAGTTCACACTAACAAGAAGACTTGTGTAAGTAGATTGCCAATTTATCACCAAATAATTCTCAGAAATTTCTCTTAGATGTTATTTTACATTAACAAGTACAGAAAAGAGCTCATAGTCTGTCAGCCTTAAGATTTTTGGGTTTGGCTTTAAGAATTGAAACATCAATAAACAGAGAAACCCACCATTTAATCTTTGTGTAATAGTCATATTGTTACATAGGAAGCCAGTTATTCTAAAATAGGTTTTCCTTCATGTACCAAAACACGTTTTGGACATAAGCTTATGTCTGTCCTTCATGCAAATCTACTGATGCATGTTTGCCCCCCAAAGTTACAGGAATGACTGCAAACAGATAAGCAGTAAGTTGAGTCATTGTAATCTTACTGACATCTCACGTTACAAATTGGGAGGAATACGTGAGAATGACTGGTAGGGGAGTGCAGCGCAGGATATTGCTTGTACTTGCCTGTTACTTATTCTTTAGAAATGTACTTGAAGCCGCAGCCAGCCCACAGGGCATACATGATTAGGACTTGTGTTATTTTTTTAATCGAGTATCATATTTTTACAAAAATTGAGGTCAGATGACAGATTGGAACAAAGTTAAGGTGAACAAGTAAATTTTTTTTGTTATCTAGATACTAAATAAAAAAAATAAGTCATGGAAAGAAGTATCCATTAGGAGGTGGGTCTTGCTCTTTCCATCAAGACAAACTTCTGCCGTGGCATATGTAAATAGCAAGATTATTGAGGTCAAGGTCCTTACAGAATTTTAGTCTTTGCTCTAATGAATTTCCCAAATGGTTTCATACTAAATTAGGGCACCATAGTGTTTAAAATGTTGTGATTCCCTTAAAGGAAATTGTAAGACTCAAAAAGTCCTGATGAGAAGAGTGTGAAATAGATCAGAAGATGACAGTTATTAAGCCATTTTTTTAGGCATAACCTATCCTAATCTAATTGGCTCTTTAGAGTCAACCTGGCTTGTTATGGCTATTACTGTGTTGTGCACTTTAGACTGGATCTTGTGAAAAATTAAGAAAACATTTATATATATATCATTTTTATAGCATTTTATTTTCTTTCTTTTTAATGTCTCTAGGCAGCACTAGAACATATTTCATTATGTGAGAACTACTTGAAGTCCTCCTTGTGATGGCTGTTCAAAGTTTTAAGTACTTTGTTTTGTACAATGATCTAATGATGGTACAGTTACATATGTTCTACTAGTAAGACATGTAACTGTTTGCACTAACAAAACTAAATTTAGAGCGGCAAGTCTTTCCCTAGATTTCTTGTGGTATAGATCAGCAATGTCTCTATCAATACTGCTTTCCTTTCTTGAAATGTATATTCTTCAATCAGGAACGCCATCTCCATAGACCATCCTCTTTAGGATCTAATACTCTAAAGCTCTGCTCCTGATAGGGCTTTTCAGTTTTATCATAAACTGTACAGTAAGACAACACTGAAACTGCATCCTCCTTTGGTGTTACCTGATGTGCCAACCTACTGGGGTCAACGGTACCGTCTATGAAGTGCTGATTTAACCCAAGATCATTAAAGAACTACGTGCCGCCTTTCAGAATCAAAATCCAAGCACAAAATCATGACTCTGTGCTGTCGTAGCTATGGTATCTTGAAGGCTACTGGGCTGTATGTAGTGCTATGTAGCCCCCTATGTCTGATGAATTAATTGAGTATATCTCAGTTAAAGTCTCTGAAATGCTGCAGATATTTAGGTGTTGTGGTGCATAATATCTGGGTACTGCTACAGTAAGTTGTCTCTCTTACTGCCTAAGCAGGCAGAAAGTTACTGTCAGGCATTACCTCTGGAAATAAAAAGTAGCTCTAAACCCTGCAGGGATCTGAGTAGGTAATGAATGTGAAGTTTTTACAGAATACAAATGTTATTTCTGCGAGCAGCTACATGTTTCTGTTTCATGTATGGAATATGGCTTAAAACAAAGATTTAATTATGTAATGCAAGTATATGTTCAAGGCTTCCAAACTGCTGTACACTCTTCTACATACTGACTCAGAATGAGAAGTCGTATCGTATCTGTGTAGATCAATGTACCAGAATTGGTTAAATGTTTTTAGTTCAGAAGACGTAGCAAACTTTGTCTCTACCTTTCCCCTGCTCCTCCCCAATAGGCCCAGTGTGTTGGCTGTAGATACTAGATGAGATAGAGATCGTTTTATTCTTTATGTAAAATAGAGAAATCGGTTCTTTTATGGCAACTGTTCTAAACAGATTTGCAGATAATTTTCCAATCAGTTTTCATGTATAAGAGTAAGTAGGGAATGGAAGTAGCTTGACCAAAAGGCATCAAAGAACAAAACGATTCCCACATTTGGAAGCAGGCCCCTTCTCTTAAAACACTGCCCTTTATTCAACAGGCCATCCTTCAACTCCCCCCCCACTTGAAATTCCTCCTTGAAATGCACTTCTCTGGAGAGATCAATAATCCTTTGTGTCACCGAGTGTGTATGACTGACCGCTATGTCGGTTTTGTTGTGTTGTCTTTTAAAACCTAAGAGTCAGTTGAAAAGATCTAGAGTGAACAAAAGCATGTTGGTCCTGATGAGCAGAGTGAATGCCGAGGTCTAACGTGCTTCAGGGTTTTTTTTATGATGTTCTCTAAGTTTATTGAGAAGTAGCAGAAATACTTTTTTTTTTTTTTTTGGAAAGGGAATGCATGAAAACTTTACCAGCCTGAGACAAAACTGAGGCAACTTTTTCTGGAGAGGGCTTACTACAAAGTGGCGAAGTTTGTGTACAAAATTTGTTTTCTGGTTTTTTGATTCTAACTGTACACTCTGTGAAGAAACAGGATTGCATCAAAGAAATAGTTGATTTCACCAGTCACTGCTCCTAATATAAATAAACAACCCACAAGGCTCCAAATATTGATTTACTACTTAGATTAAAAGTGCTGACATTATGCAATCCCTTTGCTGATATCGGGAATGAGGTGAGAAGCTGTTGACTATTTGCAAGCTTGCCCTGAATCATGGGTGAAAAGCCTTCTAGATTCACTTTAGTCTCTTCTCAACATACCTTTCTCTTGCTTCTATTTGACTTCTGTGATCAGGATGAAAATTAGCATTGGTTCAGAGCAATTGGACTGTCTGGAAGTTCTGTTATGCTGGTCACATTCCAGAGAGATCACTGCTGGGGTTTTTCTTACCGGAAAGATACAAAGCAGTTGCAACATGAGAGAAAATGAGAATTCTTTCAGGCAGATTTGGGTTTAAAGACAGTATGACATACTGTTACATAAAGGCAGTTTTAATTTTTGTTTGTGGACTCCTAAAATGTTTGCAAAGGCGTTTCTGCGCTCTCATAGTGAATGTAAACTCCTGACAATAGGCTTGTTAGCTACCTGTTTTGAAGCCTTTAGAAGTATTCCATTTATGCCATTTACCCTCAGAGTATTGCTAGTTGACCGTAGCTTTATTTATAGAGAGCAAATAAATCTGTCTCTGCTTTGCTTTAAAAAAAAAACATGTTTGAAAGCTTTCAAAGACTAGTTTAAACAGAACTATTCTGTATGACAAATAAAAGAGCAAGTGACACATCAGTAAATCCTATGTAATTCAGTTAGGCATTTCCATACCTGTAGCTACAGGGGAAGGTTTCCCACAATGCTGTTTCTAAAGCCTCCACAGAACAAGGTACAAATATGTGACTCTTCACTTGGAGTCCCTCTCTGTAGTGAGTTTAATTTTAGGACTCGTTATTGTAAGTGTAACCTGACAGGTTGTATTTTTTCCTTAGATAGTCAAATTTCAGCGAAGCTGGAAACAAATTTTGGTTAATTACAAAGATGTTCATCCTTCTGAAACAAACAAAGCCTTTTTTTTGTTGAGCATCCCCAACAACGCCACCAAACCTGGATGTCATTCCATGGTGCCCGGCCTGGGGACATGAGTGGACAAGCCCTGCAGGCACTAAGATTCCCCATGGAGCTTGTTGCTATGGCACGCAAGGCCAGCCTGCCCAGAGTTGAGGAGGTTCTTGAGGGGGTCCCATGGCCTGGTGAGGTCTCCAGTAGGGAGGGCATAAAGGAAGAGGTGAGAGAAGAGCTGCACTCCACAGGAGTACACAATCAGGAGCACGTGAAATCCAGGAGGGAGCAAGAACATGCAGTCTGAGGTAGCGAGATGGAAGCTCCAACTTAAATTTGTTTGAGGTACTATGAAACTGCACCTGGAAAACATGAGACTCCTCAGCCTAGAGGAGATGAATGAGGTAGTAGTGCACGGAATCTGTGATACAAATCTATAAAACAAGGAGTGGCATTAAGAAGTAGTTAAGATAGAATGATAATTCGTGGTTAATTAACACAAAAGTCAGGGGACATCAAATGGAAATACCAGACAGAAGGCTCAAAACATCCAGAAGCAATCTTCACACAGCAAGAAGTTAAACTGTGGAACTACATTAAGCTGTAGGTGCCAGAAACATATCTGGATTAAGAAAGCAGTTGGAGTTTTCTTCCATTAATTTGCCTATCAAGACCAGAAATAGACTACTTGTAGCTAAAAGTCTCTGAGCTGCAGAACTTGTTATCTTCCCAGGAGATGACCAGCTGCCATTGGACACAGCACACTGTGTACGCTCGGTCTCTGCTGGCCCACGGTGGCCATTCCAGCCCTCCAGCTGGCTCAGGCACAGAACATGCTTCCCTACCCACCACTGGGACACAGCACGGCAAATCCAAGCTCATTTAATTCAAAATTTAAGACTATAGGAAGTATAAAATAGTTGGAACAAATTACAAATATATTCTTTTGCACATTTGCTGTTTATGAAAAAGATTTAGAAAATAGGCTAATGTGTCAGTGTTTTAGTTGGAAAAACGATTTTCAGCAAGTCTGTTTGCCCAAACTCTCCTGAACAGAGGGAAGTTAGATCAAAAAATATTGCATCTGCATAACACAGATGTGCCTTTGGGCATCTTGCACAATCCAGGCCCTCTCATTAGTGATGATTTCACATTAAGCAAAACAGTGGGGTTTGAAACAAATTAGAATGCAGTGAGAGTAATAACGGACTGTGCTAGAGTTCATGAAGCCCGAGCAAAGGGAAGACCACACAGTGGTTCATCTGAGCCAACATCCAAGGAAGTGATGCGCTTGTTGCTTCTCTAAGAACGAGAGCTCTTAAGTATAACATCCACATTGCACATTCAGTTGTTGCCAGAAAGTTGTCACCTCCTGCAAGGTGTTGTCTTTTATAGGAACAAGCTCCTGTTACCAAATATAGCTATGGCTTGTTTTGTAATTTTGCTTTTTTCACGCTCGGTCCCACTCCATATGGGGTGGGGGAGGATTGTGCTGGACTTGGGCTCGGCATAGATGGAGCATGGAATGTTTTCCTCTTCCTTTACGCGTTGTTAAGTGGCTGTGTCTTGCTTATAAAGTTAGTTATTTTGTGTTAGTTTTCTTCTGAAGAAGCCTCAGACTCCAAAGCACATAAAGCCATCTGGTAAACTCTGGCATGAATCACAGGGATATTTGTGGCCTCTGGCTTTTCGCACCGCGCTGTGAGTAATGCCGGTCGCTCTCGTCAGTGCTGCTGATGAAACCCACCTCTTGAGGGCCGAGCGAAGAACGCGGGGGCCTCCGGCCCGGCCCGGTGGTCCCCAGAGGGGCTGGAGGCGAAGCCGGGTGACCGACCCCGGTCCGGCCTGGGAGTCTGGGACCCCCGCCATCACAGCTCCCACTTGGAGCCTCCCCACGAGGGCGGGGAGAACGGCTGTGCTGGGCTGTGAGGTGGTTTGCTGGTTTTTGAGGTGTTTTTGGCCGTGTGGCAGTTGGTGTGGGTACCTCGCGCGGGGCAGGGGCGGTGTGGCGGCTCTGCCCAACGCTCGCCGCCGGCCCGGCTTCCCCCGCCGCACCGCACCGCCTGGCCGGAGGGGACGGCGCCACGGCAAGGCCCCC
>NW_015090995.1:11840136-11877954 GCF_001431845.1 Calidris pugnax | reverse complement strand
CCCCCGGCCCGCCCCCGCCCCTTCCTCCGCGGCCGCGCGTCACGGAGGCGGCGGCGGGAGGATTGGACGGCGGCGGCGCCGCCGGAGCGGGGGCCCTCCCCGCCCTCCCCCTGCGCTCTCAGCCATTTTAGCAGCCGGCAGAGCCGCCGGCCCCGTTCTTCGCCGGTAGCGCCGGGACGAGGTGGCCAGGCGAGGTGAGTGCGGCCCGGGAAGGGCCCCTCGGCGACGCCTGGGAGCGGGTGCGGGGCGGGGGGCTCGGCGCCGTGGGTGGGACGGCGGCCGTTGCCCGGCGGGGCGGAGGCAGCCGGGTCAGCTGAGGGAAGGAGCTGGGGGTTATACGGGGTGAGGTCCTTCCTAGCCTCCCCGGAGCGGCGGGCACTGCTCCCGAGGGGCCCGGGCCCGGGTCCCCGGTGGCGGCAGGGGGAGCGCGGTAGGCTCCGGGGAGGAGCTGGTACCGGCCCGGGAGCAGGTGGCGGGGAGGCTGCCGGTAATCAACACGGCCAGGAGCCTCCCGCCGGGGCTCCCTCCCCGCCGGCTGCCCTCGCCGCCCCCCGCCTCGCTCCCCATGCTCTCCTCAGCCCCCCGGGCCGGAGCCAGGCGCTGTTGCTCTCGGCCGGCAGCGGGCTTCTCGCCCCGCTTGCCCGCTCGCCCAGCTCGCCCACAGCCGAGGAGGCAGGGGGCTCGGCTCCTCGCTGTGCCTTAACGACATCCCCGCCCGCTCGTCTCGGCTTCCCGGCGGGGCTGGCGGGGCTGCCATTGCACCGGCAGCGCCGTCTCCTCCCTCCGAGCCCCCCCGCCGAGATGCAGGGGAGGAGGCCGGGCTGAGGGTATGGGCTGATGCTGATGTAGCACACGCAGGAGCCCGGGGAAGTGTGATTCATCGCTCGGCGCTACGCACGGGGCATGTTTTTCTGCGTCACGTCAGAAGAGCACCTGTTAAGGCAAAGCAAGAAACCGGTTGAATGTTTTTTGTTGTCCTGTTGAGATTAAGTTTCGCTTTGGGGCGTTCTAAAATACCCTGGGACGCTGTGCGGGTTTTTGACGCTTATTTGCACAGCCGGGGTCGGGGGGACACGGCTGCCCCGGCCGGGGAGGGGGGGGGCACCGTGGGCAGAGGACAGGGGCTGGACGGACCGACCCGTATCCAGTGCTGCTGTGCTACCTGAGGCCTTAAGGAAATAATTATAGCAACTTTGGGATTATTTTGTACTATAGCCCCCTTTTTCCTAATAGACTTGATACTTTTTTCAATGCTCAATAAATATAGATGGAGGTTGCGGAGCAATTTGCCGTAAATTGAGGATTGTTTCATGTACAGTAAATTAACAGCTGTCATCCCTGGTGGTTGTGAAAGATGATTGTCAGGTTAAAGATAATATCTGTCCTTACTTGGTTGCTCTTTTCATCTTGAACTGCTGGAGCATAAAAATATAAGTATGATATGCTTTGTCATTTACACAGACAAGCTTGCTTTTATAGCCTTGCCAATTTGAAGTGCAAAATTTAGCAAATAAAGCTACAAATGGCAATTAGAAACTTATCTTTTTTTTTTTCCTTTTAATTATCTTCTTTTTGAATCTTTGGGATTTGTCATTTCAGACTAACTGCAATGATTGAAGACATGGACTTTTTTTCTATTAAGATGCAAAAATCTTAAATTTTAAACAAATAAATCCCCAAACCATTTTTTTTTCTCCCAAACAAGCCACAGATTTAGCAATATTCCACAGTTTCAGAAAGATTGTTTGGTTTCATTTTTTTTTTTATCCTGGGCTTCATGCATGGATACAATGTTTGTGTTTTAATATAGTTCTACAGATACCTTAAATATTTCCACATAAAAGTTATTTTAGGAAATATTTAATGTATTTTTAACTCACCTCTTATTTCTTTATATTTGCCAGTTTCCCTTCATTGTTCTCTTAAACTACTGAATGGTATAAACTTGAAATAGAAAAGACAATTTTCTCCCCCAAAAACCCTGCTGTGGTAATGTTTTCATGATATGTTAATTATTTGAGTATTTGCATCTCATGCAAACTTTCCTCATGTATTGCCTGTAACCCTATCTGTAACATACACTGTGCAACCAAGTGACAGTGTTGCCCAGTGTCTGCTAATTGAATAATCTAATATTTATCAGCAGCTATAAATTTTCAGTGTTATAAATCACCGGTGTTCAGTGGATGACACCTCCTTCTAACATGAGGATTATGCTTCAGCTCTTTCCTAAAACTAGAGAAACCACTCTTGAACAAATCACTAAGGCAAGGCGTTAGATACAAATACATTCTGCGTGACGTTAAGATATGTATCTAGTAAAATGGATGCATCCTATTACACTGTTTTAAATGAAGTTCATACCCAAATATTATCATACCCAGCAGCCAGAGCCAAGTAAACATGCAAAATCTATTGAAGGTAATGATTAATAGAGTTAGGCAGTTAACATGACAAGTGAATGTATGCTTGTTTATAAGAAAGCTGTTCTTAATAAGGAGTTAACAAAGCCAAAAAAGAGTTGGAGTTAATTATTAAGGGAAATCTTCATTGTATATGCAACTAAGCATGTGGTCACTGTGCTTCAGGACATTTATTTTCTCAGGAGAGAAGGAAGTTTCACGAAGGAGGGAAGCTATTTCCTGAGAAATAAGACCTACAGTTTTGTTCCATTTGTTTATACATTGGATTGTTGTTTAGATGGTGCAATGTCTTCCACCCTTTTTGTGGAAGGCACATCTCGAAAGTTGGCCATGCTGTTTAATTTTCCTGCATTTTACAGCAGCTGGAGAGTGACTGCTTTGGTGTTCATCTTTATTTCAAAGACGAACCTTCTCTTCTCCCTGTAACTGGGATTGCTCTCTGTCACCTTTCCGTTTGGAAGGTGCTGAGTGGAATAGGCCAGCAGCATGGAAGGGCCCAAGGGAAAGCTTAAGAGAGTATTTCTCCTCTGCTAGTAGAGCTGTGCTGTACAGTGGATAGGAATCATCAATACTTTGCTATTGCTTTTCTCTTGTTTCCTTGGGGTGGTTTTTTTGGTTGGTGGTGGGGAAGGGAAATCAGGATTGTCCATAATCTGCTGACATTTAGTAACAGTGTGTTTCTTCAAAATCTTGAACTCACTAGATAGTCACGTAAAAATGAAAGCTGAACAGCTGAACACAGCAGTAGTTATTTCTTCTGTGGCCACTCACTCGGAGTAACTTGTATCACACTGAAAGTAAAACACCCGCTGGAAGTGGTGTGACGGGTTTTTTGGGACAGGTGATGATCTGTGGTGGACACGAGGCCTGCCAGCGCCAAGGCCCTCTCACAGGTGGCTCTTTGTGGTCTGAGTGGTGAACGGGGAGAACCTTGCCTTAATCCCTGATAGGCTGGAAAAGCGAGAAGTCTTCACTTGTTTTATACGGATGTGAACTAAAGGACGCTGTATGGAATAAGGCTTGTGCTTGCAAAGAGGAAGACTTCTGGCCAGTTGCCAGAATTGTTTGGGAGATGCGGTTTCGGTTTTCTTTCTGCAGTAGGTGATCGACATCGAGCTGCTTGGCTGAGATCAACAAAAATAATTGGACAGAACTTAAATAAACTACAGTAGATTTGCTTTCCCTGCCCCACTTCTTCTTAGGGCAATCAGTTCCTACCTAATACTTCATGTAAAGTGTACTTGGAATCAAGATATGGCTTTAATCATGTGCCAGATGTGCCTAACATTATTTACTTGACCGAGTGCATGACACAGAGGTTAGGAATGAGTGGTGGGGGTGGAAATTCTTTATGCGGTTGTTGTTGCTCTAGATCAGAAGCCTTTCTACTATTCAGGCTACCGTGCTACTTTTGGCTTGTGCCACCTTTTGAGTCAGGACTAAACTTGGTGCTGGCCTGAACTTGATCTTCTGCAGAGGGTAGGTAGGAGGAGTGTGTGTGAATGAGGCATGTTGGTACGATTGGCTGTAGAATCATTTTACATTTTAAGATGATCCCAAATATAGTAGAAACTCAGAAAGGCGCATTGAACCATTTTTCAGGAAGGAAATAAATAGCATGGGCAGTCTTGGGAAATGGAGGAGCGGAACAAGTAAGGGAAGGTGATTGTGGACATGGGGCTGGAAGGGGTGGGGAATGTTTTCCTCTAGCCAATGTCTTGCCAGAATGTGATTTTGTATAATGGATGACTTTTGAAGTTTGTATATGTGAGTTGCTTATGATAGAAGCGAGGTTGGAGCTAGTGCTACCACATCAAAGAGTCAGCATGCATTTTATTTGCTTTGCTTTTGGATTAATAGCTGTGTTATGTGAAGGACACGAGGAATTGTTTCCCTCTTTCTTTGCTTCAGATAGAGCTGAGCATGTGGACTTTCCGTTGAAATCAGAGAGTACTTTTCACCCCGGCAAAGTGTTTTGTAAGCAATCCTAGAGATTGAGAAAATATATATTATTTTTTTTCTATATTTAAATTTTGCATGCTTTTTGTAGTATAGTTAATGCTTAATCAGTGGATATTCTGCAGCTGGGAGTTCACTGGGCTTCAAGGTGAGGTATCTTTATCTCCAAGGTAGAGATAAAGCGATCCACCAATTATCACAGATTTAAGAGTCTCGGATTTAAAGTGATCCGAGGTGGATCCTCAGTTATCACTTTAAATCCAAGACTTTTACATCTATTCTGCTTGAATGCTGCTGTTCAGTAAGGACAAAACTAATGAAATAGGATTTCCTTCAGAGTATATTGATCTGACTATTGATCCCTAGAGTATGTTACTGCTTCATCGGCTGAACATCTTTTCTTAAAAAGTATACTTTTAACTTGCCTATTAGGCAATAGATTTATATTTCTTTTTTAAATTTTTATTATAAATTCATTGGTCTGTCAATAGCAGCTGTTCAGTGTCAAAAAACAGAGCAGAATACCTGCATGCACATCTTAAAATGTGTGATGATGCTGCAGGTCATCTCATGATTTTTGCTCATCACTTTTGTTAGTGTGCAGAGAAAATGCCTGTATTTCCATACATTGGTAATCAGGAATGTTTTATAGCATAGGTGTATAATGGCAGTTAGAATATTAATGTATATATCAATTAAAAGAAAATCTAGGTATGATTGAAAGCCAGTAAAATTAGAAACAAGCTGACATGACAAGGACAGACTAAAAATAGAACAGTATGTTTCAGAACTTGTACTCTTAAAATTTGTACTAATTAAAGAGACTTTTAAATTATTATTTTAATAACTCTGTGTTATTCTGTTTTAGCTGTCCTTACCACACTAAAACCAAGACAGTTACAGAAATGCTTGTGTTCAGAAGATTTTTTTAAAGAATTGTTTAAATTTATAATAAATATAACCATGTTATATTATATATTATGTAAGTTATAATTTTTAAAATACCTGTTAATTACATGTTTAGCCTACCTTATTGTGCTTTTGTTCTAGTATAAGAATGGCTAACGTAAAATATTTCTCTTAATGTCTTGCTAATGGTTGTGTTTTGCTAATTACTTGTTAGATCTGTACAGCAGACCTGTTTGGGTTTTTTTAGCTATTTCATGATACTGTGCAACCCATTTTAAGGTGAAAATAGTATTTGCACAGTGTACTCTGATCCTTGTTTCACTTAGCCAGGTGGTTTTAAACTTAAATAATGCTTAATAAATCTGACTTACGTTTTAGGGGACACAACAGAAAATTCATGTAACAGTAAAGGGTGGTTATTGGTTTTTTTCTAAACCACTGTTCCACAGTCTGTAAATTCAAGATGTGCATTTCAAATTGGGCCTTAGCTGAGGTTTTCCTCTGTATGTGCAGTTATTCCGTTGCGACTACAGCTACTACAGTGGGATGTCTAGTTTGTAAAACCGCCACCAGTGTGTTTCCTGTGTGACTTCACAAAAGTCACTTGAGTAGTAGCAGTCCCTTTAGTGAAGATCCTTACTGGACTTTATCCTTCCGTGGCAGCCCAGGAGCGTGTGTGTGCGAGGCTGGGCTCCGTGAGCAGCAGTGCCCCTTTGCACACCAGAGCGGGGTGTCACAGCTCTGGGCTGATGCGTTGGGGTTATCAGGGACTGAGCACCCCAAAACACCCACATTTCCATCCAGAAATTTTTGACCCTCAGACAACACAACTCAAACCAAATGTCAAGCATGTGTGTGGTGCTGCTTATTTCTTAACGCATTTCCTCCTGTTCCCAAATAGTTGTACCTTTAGCCATGCCTCTGCCCGCCAGGCCCTTTGCGCTTCTGTGACTGGTGCATCCCTTGTACACCTTCTGCTTGGCTCCGTTTCAGAAATGGAGAGCAGCCCATAAAATAATTTAATAACTGGTCTCCTTTGTAAGTGACCCTTAAGTCTTTTTAAGGGCCTTGTTTGCACAAATCCCGCTCATAGGAATAGAAAAATAATAACAGAGAGGAACTGAATACATTACAATATTAAGTATGTAATACCTCAAAGAGAAATTCTGTTCAGTGTTGGTAGTTGTTATAAGTGTGTTTGGTTTGTATTTTCCAATTCAGTTTCCTGGAAAAGAAATATAAAACAACTAAATGGTTTCTGCAGAGCACATGTGTACCCTAAGGCACTTCTTACATGTCTGTCAGAAAATCTTTGTTACGTATCACAGTAAGAAAAGACTTAACAGTTGTGTTTGGTTTTCTCTAACAGGCTGCTAGTGCATTTTTCTTACTGTCCCTCAGTAGCACAAATGCTTTTACTGACAGAAACACTGCCATATTGATAGGTGGCATCACTTTTCCTGTGATTATTTTCCAACATACCCATTTCTTACTGCGGAGCACAAAGGTCCACAGCTCTAGACACCCGTATGGCCCGTGGGGTTGATCCTCCACCCAGTGCCCACGGCTCCCAGCAAGAGCCTGCTGTTGGCACTGGAAAGAGCCCACCAGTCGGTGTTCCATCTTAGCTCTGCTCTCCACAGCGTCAGGCAGACACACCTATTGATTCCTGTCCTCGAATTTTCCATATCAGCCACTCTGCTGTAACATAGGGACTACGCTCCTTGGTTTGAGATAACATGTACCTATCAGCCTGAAGTTAAAGTCAACCTCTTGCTGGTCCTTTGAAGAGAAAGCTAAAGGTGTGCTGTGTTTCTGGAAACTGAGCAACTGGGTGGCTTATTCTACATCCTGCTTACTCAGGTCGATAACAAGCTTTATATACAACAGTGCTTGCTAAAATATAAGATTTTTCCCCAAATAAAAGATAATTTATTTTTGTGTTCGTGTAATGATTGCTCATCTGGCTACAAGTCTGATATGGTATTTTAAATAAGTTATTGTTTTGTAAATTTTATTATTTGCATTTCTGTACACTAAGAGCCACCCATACAACTTGAACCAAAAAGTTTTCTAAGAAATTGTGTTTAGAGAAATGTTAATGAGTATTCAGAGTATTCATCTGATGCTCTGCACTGTCGGTGTCTCACACTCAGAGAAATATGAAGAGCACTTGCTGTCTGTCAGCTGATGCCACAGATAAGCAGGTACCACAAAATGTTTGATCTAATGTCACGCAATGTTGCAGTTCACAATTCTGCACGTATTTATGGCAGGTGGCATAAATATGTCATAGGTGGAGCGTTCCACGTTTAAATGAGTGCTGCTGTCCATGTCCTGTTGAGTTCATAGGGCTGGGTGAAGCGGGTGGTACGACTGCAAGGAGCCCATATGGTGGTACTTGCTGGTGAGAGGATGTGAGTATCTTGCTGGAAAAGAGTAGCACATAGACGTAACTGGCCAGATATTCTGAAACACTTCACATTACCTCAGCAATCTATTGGGTACTTTGTTGTTTCCTCTCTAGTAGTTATACATGCAATAATTTTTGAAAAGATCTTATTATGTTCAGTTTACCTGAAGTACATGATAAGTAGAATACACAGTGAGTCATTCTCAACAAATATTTTGTCTTGGAAGCTCGAGGAGTTGAGCAGCCTGTGAAACGTCACTGTGTCAAATATGCTAGTTAGGTTTGAGGAGCTGGGAGCTGCGTCTCACTGCAGGCTGAATGCTGGCCCAGAGCAAAAACCCCCAAAGTTGTGAATGAAGCCGTTCGTTTCATGGCTTAAACTCTCAACTCTGTTGTCAGCTGCTGTTTCCTGTACCGCCCAGCCACTTTGGATTAGGAAGGTTACTAACTCCTGACCTTCAATAAATGTCAAATTATGCATATTGAAGTATTTTGTAATATATAAATGTAATCTGTAATAAAATTCTAATCAGACATTTCAGTGTTTGGAGATGGGGTTTGGGGCTTTTCTTTTGGCTTTCAGTAAAGACAGAAGTAGGTTAGTTCCCATGGTACAGCTTCTGGTTACTTTTATTTTTTTTTTTTTTTTTCCCCCTAAAACCGCACTTCCATGAACAGACTAAGCTGGCAGAAGCTGCAGCCAGCACCCACTCGCTCTGGGAGGGGACAGACCGGGACAGCAAAAAATGGGTGGAGACTACTTCTTTCAGCAATAACTCTGTTTTATGCTTGTAGCTCTGGTTTGTGCTCATTTAAAGTTCTTGCAAAGCTTCAGTGTAAAGGTGCAAGTAATCCCGTGTCAGCTGAACTAAACCCCAAGGTTACCGCTTCCTTCCTCGCACCAACACTTGGTGCTGAGCAGGGGCCTACGTCAGACAACTGGCTCCACTTAAAGGTTATGCATAATTGGCTGCCTGCAAAATTTTCAGCCCAAGGGAACAGTTGAAGTGGGATCACTGCAGTCCAGGCTGGGATTGAATTAGCTGCCATGAACTTGAACTTGAAGACTCTGCAAGAGCGCCAGCAGGCTTGTGCTG
This sequence comes from Calidris pugnax, assembly GCF_001431845.1. Taxonomy (NCBI): domain Eukaryota; kingdom Metazoa; phylum Chordata; class Aves; order Charadriiformes; family Scolopacidae; genus Calidris; species Calidris pugnax. The sequence continues at coordinate 11,869,153 of NW_015090995.1, read as the reverse complement.
GTTTTACTTCTCTGTTGGAGTCTCCCCGTTACACTGAGGTCCCTTTTATGTCAATTCAATAAAGTAATTTTCTCAAGTTGTGTTGTATCTTAAAATATGCTCTAAGTACTAGTCTCCTACCTCTTTTGCACTGTTAATATGGAACTTTTCGGTTTGTTTTTTTGCACAATGAAAACACATACTGAAGGAATCACAATACTATGTAGATAAGGTGTAGTTTCACAAGAATATTTTCCATATATTGAAGAGTTGAGACAGTAAATCTGCATCTATTGGTAATGTCAAATAACAGCAAAGTGATACAGCAAGAGAAAAGAAAAATGAAATAGAAGCAAGAGATCCTGGTTTGTGGTGCCTGTGGTCTTTTTGCACCAGAGGCAGAAATAGGAAGCAAGGACGGACTAGTTTCCGTCTGCCTGTCGTAGCCCATTAGTCATTTTGCACATTACTTTTCATGAAAACAGCTCTATGTACAGCTGATTCATACTGTGTATTTACACAGTATAATTTAATAGTGAATTTAAGATAGCCTTGGTTTTGTGCCTTTGATAGATAGATGTGTTTAATTTTCATTATGAAAATAGATTCTCTGTTTATTTCATAAGTACGCAAATAGTTTTGCATTTTTATGAACTCCTCTGTTTGAATACCTTGGTCAAAAGTGCTTTCGTTATGAAATGTATAACCACAGGGAAGAGGAACAACTGGAAGGTGAAACTGAACTTGTGTTCTTCAATAAAAAGCAGGGCGAGAAAGCAGAAGTTGGAACAGGGATGGAGCAAGATTATGCCTTAGTAAACCATGGAGAACATCCTGCTTGTACCAGTGTGCTCCTGTTTGCCATCCTGGTGGTGTCAGTACTCGGTCTGGGTTGTGCACATGCAGTATCTGTGCTCTTTAAGGTCACATGAGAGAAGCTCTATAGGTATTTCAGTATTTCACTGAAGCTTAGTCTTTCAGGCGTATTTTTCTTGCACGCCTTTAAATAGTAATATTCATGGAGCGTGCATTACAGTTCCATAAAACTGGACTGAAGAAAGAGAGCTCTGGCAATTTTAGTCTAACGTTACTGAAGATAAAAACTTGTTCTAGCCTTGAGCTAAGGTTATTTGAATGCTCAGAGGAGGTTTGATGAATGATAATCGCATATAGAGAATGGTCGGAAATAAGGGTAAGATTCTTTCCAGATCACGTTACCTAATGAAAAAGAGCAGATGGTGACCAGCCTTGTAGTCTTTCTTCCCCCCATTTCCCCATGTAAAAATATTGCAGTTACTGAGGTATAACCTACAACCCGGACCAAATCAGTCTGCTCTGCAGTGGAGAGAGAAGAGCAAGCAGTGGCAGGCAGCAGAGGCAAAAGGGTTCGTGGAGGAGGAGCAGGGCTTTGGGGACATCTTTTCTGTATTACCTGAATACTCAATTCGCTTTCACTGCACTGGGTCATAATTTCTGGAATGTATGCATGAAAATAAGATCTAAATGTAGCTTGCGTGTATGCTAATAATACTTTATACCTAAAGTATGAGATTTTAGGGCCACACCAACTGTGTTAACACATTTTCCTGCCTTTCTGAAGTGTAGACCAGACATTGAATGCCAGTGTAAAAGAGTGTGATCTTATCTGAAAGGCCACAGTGGATAAGGTTTCTGTCGGCTGTTTCTCTAAGGTGATTGATTCATTGGTGTTCCTCAGGCAGACAAAAGAGTTTAATAAATTTGTTACATCTTATCTCTTAGTTTAGAAGTTTACTTTTCCTTAAAAAGCTGAAAAAGAAAAATATTTCCGTCACTTGGATAGCATTAAGTAGATTTACCTTTAAGAAAGGTAAGCTTTGAATACTGGGCTGCTGAAGCTTTAAAGTTGAGGCTATTAAAAGCAGTCTAATGTCGTAATGCTCTTTAAACCAAGAGTTAAATGTTAGCGCTTCTTGTCAGGTGCAGTTGTTGGTAGCATGTTACATCATTCAAACATCTGAAGGCACTCAGTACATAGAATTTAGGTGAAAACTGAGAAAGTTAAGCAATGAGTTTCTAGTGGTATCCCCTGACCTAAAGGAAAGTACATGATTAGCCTGTTCCATGTTTTCAAGTAGCAGGGAGTACTTTGCAATTGTACAAGTGGTATGGGCAACAAACAGCTGACACAGCTCCTATTACTGATCCAGGAAAATGTTGGATTGAATGGTCTGTTTAGATATATTTATAACCTAAGAGGTGCCTAGACTTTTCACTATTTCATGTTTTTCTTTTTCAGATATTTCGTGAATTTATTGACCTACTTACCTAGAACCACTTGAATTGCAGTTGCATTAAAGGTAAAGAGTGACTTTTTTTTTTTTTGGTACTAGTAAGCAATAAGATTGACCGTAACTAGGGACTGGGCACTTAAGGAAACCTTCCAACAGGGAACTTTGTCCTTCCATCACTATAACAATCGCTCCAAATACTGATAGACTTGGAGTGGGGACTCCATGTTTTTAAGTTGAAAATGGAAACATTTTCTGACGACCTTAGCTTTTTGAGTATCACTGCATTTGTTAACAAGTTACCTTATAGCCTTTTTTATTACTAAACATCAGTTGCTGCTGTGATACACAGTGTCATACTAAAGATTTCTCTGACCCTTTTTCAGGACAAAAAAGTTCCTAAAAATAGGTTGAAAGAATGGTCAACAGCGTCAGTTTCCTCTTCATGCTTCCTGCAAAATTTGTCAAGTCTAAGACTACTTTACTCTGTTTAGTCTAGTGCTGTACAAACAGTTTCTTACTTCTGCAGTTGCTACTGTAGCTCCCACTTTATTCATTTTAAAGGTGATCTAGTTACCTAAATGTCAAGTCACTTGAGTTTTAGCTGCGTGGTTTGCTGCAAATAGTCACGCATGCCTTTGTTATGTCTTCTGAGCCAGCAGGGCTTGAACAAATTCCTTTCAGGAAGGTGTGTGGCAGTGCTAGTGCCCAGCTGGCCTGTGCCAGTGCCTTTTGCTGAGGGGTGGGAGGGATTAGCACAGGCACAATCATGGGATAATGACAATATGGTTACACACCTCCTTGGCCAAAGCGACTTGCTCCGTGCTGCCTCAGGCTTGGAGCACGTGATACTGTGACCTGATCCTCTAAGTATGTCCTCTGCTGTTTAGCAAAAGCCACTTGGGTATTTTGGACTAAGAACATCAAAAGCTGCTCGCCCTCTGAAATTGTACACCTTAAACAAGCATGTTGGTGTCTTTAAAATAAGAAGTGTGATAAATGTGCATGCGCGACTGTTGGGGGGTGGTGAAGTTCAAAACCTCACCCTTTAAAACCATCTCATGGGATTGTGCTTTTTTTTTTTAACTTCATTTCTCTAAGAATTGTGCTAGTTTTTACCTTGTTCTCCTGTCTTGGTATGAACATTTACGTTCGGACTACTTTTGCATTGTTTTCCTATTTTGGTGGTGTTACACTGCTCAGAATATTGAACAAAATAGTGTTTAGCGCTGTTAAATCTAACTTGAATCTGCACTTTGCCTTGTAGGAGACAAAGTGCTGTAATTTGCTTGATCATCTCACTTTCTCTTTGAAGTGCAGATAAAACCAAAGAACTGTTATGATGTAGTAAGTCAGTGAGATTGCCTTCCCTGGTAGAGAATGCCTTCACCAGTATTATCTCCCTTGCTGATGGGTACAATCCCCAACTTCTCTGACTAAATTGACATACGGTGAATTAAGTTATATTATCCACAGACAACTCATCCCTAATCTATACCTCCAGACCTTCCTTGTAAAAAGTAATACTTGACTCACCAAATAATGTTGTTAAAATAAATGTACACTAAAGATATGTCTATCATAAAGCACATGAAAGTAGCGAAGTGCTGTAATTTGCTTGATCATCTCACTTTCTCTTTGAAGTGCAGATAAAACCAAAGAACTGTTATGATGTAGTAAGTCAGTGAGATTGCCTTCCCTGGTAGAGAATGCCTTCACCAGTATTATCTCCCTTGCTGATGGGTACAATCCCCAACTTCTCTGACTAAATTGACATACGGTGAATTAAGTTATATTATCCACAGACAACTCATCCCTAATCTATACCTCCAGACCTTCCTTGTAAAAAGTAATACTTGACTCACCAAATAATGTTGTTAAAATAAATGTACACTAAAGATATGTCTATCATAAAGCACATGAAAGTAGCGGAAAGCAAGTTCACTCAGGAAAAGTTCAGAGTAAAGTGAGCAAAAACTTGCAGCATGAAGTCCTGTCTTAGGTAAATCTTTATCTGGGAATTCTAGGTATGGATCTAGAGATGATCAGGATCTAGAAATGAATCTGGGTATGTTTGGCTGGAAAGTGATAGGATACATTCACCATGAACCAAGCAATAGACTGTGCTAAAATTTTGCATTAGGACCACAATAAAATTCAGTTCCTTAAATGTACAAAAGAGATCATTGCTTTTTCCCTGGAAAATACTGTGATTGTACAAAAGATTAAAATATGCTTGCTCGTAATTTTATTGACTTCCAAGCTGTTTTCCTCTGCAGCTTAACTAGTTACACAATGAAAAATAGAGATGACTCATGCTTTAAATCTCAGGGGCCACCATCTCAAATGGCCATGGGTGGGAACAGTTTTCTTAAGCTTGTATTTTTTAAGTGCACATCCAGTCATGTCTATGTCAGAACACTGAGGACAGAATTTCTTCAAATTGCAAATAAGAAAGTCTAATTCTTTTTGCTTAGTCACAAAAAGGGTAGAATTTGCATTTGGATGTGAGCTCCTAAAAGAAAAGGGAAAGTGTGTTTCCCAACTCTGGTGTTCTTCTTGTTGACTGTCCCCACAGAATTCTGAAAACCCATAAGAATTTTGGGAAAAATCCCTCCCCAGTATGCTTTTTGGTAGGCAAAAGACTGCTAACACAGTACACCAGGAGGAACATGTACTTCTCTCCCCTCAATCCGCCCCTCCCCCCCCTTTTTTTTATCCTAAGTATGTAATTAATTTCACTGCCTAAATTATTAACCAGTGTCTGAGAACAAGGCAACCTAATGCCCCTGATGCGAGACACTGGAGTTTTTGAAAACCAATAAAGGTAAATATAAAATCGGTGGCAGAGTGTCTTGTCAAAATGAGAGCTGAAGAGACAGGTTTTGGTTTTGGTTTTGTTGTTTTTTCCAAGAAATACAGAATTGTGTTTAGAACTTTAGTCTGTGAAATTTCAGAAGAGTCCCTGTTGGGAAGACACTTAAAAAGAAGTACATAATGTCAGGTAACTAGAGTAAAAGGGAGAGGCTGTTGTAGTCCCTCATTGTGTCTGGATTTCCACAGAAGGCAGGAGGTCACTGTCTCTGGGCTCTCAGCAGAGCCTTAGGAGGGATGATGATGATCTGTCACTACACGGCACGTTTGGCTGCCAGACTGGGCTTGTGTTCCTGCGCTTCAACATTTTAGTGTCTGAGTTTCTCCTTTCACAAAAAGGTTATTATAGAGCAATGCTGCTAGATTTCAGGAAACTTATAAATAAAGGAAGGAGCTTTTAATGACGGGCTCTGCTGTGCTTACGTTACTAAGCTTTGGTCAGACGAATCTATTAGCTGAATTCTATTTAAAAAAAGAATGATTCTATGTTTATCTTCTCCTAACTGTTGTTCTTATGTAGCAACAGATTCATGTTACTATTCTATTTTGTATTAGGAAATGCCATTTTACTTTTAAGTGTTTCTAATGCGTCATCACAAGATTACATACAATTCCTCCTAGGTCGTGTTCTGCAGATGTTTGGTACCGCGCCAGATTTGAGGCCAGGAAATAAGTGTTAATATTTAATCTAGGGTAATGTCATTAATGCATTTTTTGCCTTGTTGAGTAAAACATCATTAAGAGTTGTCTAGCCCTAATACCATGACTTGATCAGAGTGTGAACTGAATACATGCACTGTGGGAATCGGTGAAGTGGTTGTATCCAACAGGCATGAGCGTTGTCTCTGGGTAAATTTAAAAAAACTTTTACCCAGGGAGATGATTTCCTGTACTCCCTCATCTTTATTTGCAAAACAAAAAACACCTGATGTCCTATTTTCCTTACATTGTGAAAGGATGTTGCTGAAATTATTATCATAAACAAATGGTAATAACATAAGAGGGGAGATGAGCCCCCTAATACTTAAACAACCTGTTATCCATGCATATGTTCCTAACACTGACAATGAGTTGAAAACAGATAAAAGTGAATGCTCAATAGACCCACCAAGCACCTAGCTATTAGAATCAAAGATTTAATTAGAAAGCATGAATGTAAGTTGTGTATCTGCACTACTTCCCCATCACACATTCATGAATATTACAAGAACAGGACTATTACATCTAACTTTGAAGACTGTAAGACACTGGACATCAATTATTTACTTTTATTGTGCCCTGAAAATGCAGGGACAACAGAGTTCTTAACTTTTCTGTTAAGAAACCCAGCTTCGAGTAAACTCCTGCTCTATGTCAGATGTGGTCCATTTAAGAGACAGAAGTAAAATGTAGACCATCCATTTGCTGCTGAGAGAGGCGAAACGGTGGCATAGTTAAGAAGTTACCTGAAAGAAGTAACTTGTACGAGTGTTACCGGTCCCTTTCAGTGCAAAGTAAAAGTGCTCAACTTAAAACACGACAGAATTGGTACAGAATGCCAGCATGTTTTCAGATGCCTGTATTCCACGCAGAAAAAATGGAGAGAATGTCTTCAGTGTGAAGTCTCACTTGTGCTTTTGCAGTTTTACTTCTCCCTTTTCTAGCTGAACTGTCTGTTTTGGGGGAGTAATCAGTATCTTCAATCACATTTTCAAGTTAGAATCATGCTTAAAAATTTAAAATTTGAAACACAATCTGGTTATAAAAATTAAGTTTAAATGCTTCTTTGTAGTTATGTATTATGCTAGAGACTGCACAAACAGTCCATGGTACAAACCTATACAGAATAGTCTGGATGTTTTTTTGTTTTATTATTTAACCTGCTTCATTTGTAATGCTTAAAAATAAAACAAAGATAAAGAGGGGAATTGATCTCCAGTCTGTAGTTTCACACTGACAGAGTACAGCAAAGGTCTTCTGTTGCAATATGCTCCAAAACAATCGGTGCAATAACAGGCTTTGGAATTTATTTGAAGTTGCCCAAAATAAGAGAATGTTTTCAGAAAGTTTGAATTTACCAGGTCTGTACTCAAAGGAGGTGTGATTTTCATGTAGGGAAGCAAGTGCCAAACCTTGTATGAAATTAATGAAATGTATGAAACTGGTTTCAGTGTAAACTATGCATTAGGGCCTTTTTTGATTTGGGGTATCAAATTTCTCAAGGATAGTGTTTGCAGATAATTTTCTTATGGACAAAACATTATGGACAGTGTCACAAATAGGGCTTTGTATTTACAGGTCATAAACTGATTTCATAGAATCACAGAATGGTTTAGGTTGGATGGGGCCTTAAAGATCATCTAGATAATTTGATCTTCCAGACTGCGTAATTCAACAGTCTTAGGAGGCCATTACGTCTGTATTTTGGCAAAGCAGTTTACTTCTGCAAAAGAAGCAGAATATTAAATGATGATGCTAACTTAAATATCTCTAATTGGATCATCAGAGTCCTGCAAGTCACAACCTTTCCATTGCAAAATGGTTGTGTAGCTAAACACAGAACTACTCGGTCTATCCAGTTTGGGTTATGTACGGGAAGAAAGAGATTATCAATATTTACATAGCTTTTGCTGGAGAACTTCCACAGCCACAGAGCCTGTTGTTTGTCCTTGATCACGCTGCTGGCCTTTTGATGTGCTTATTTGAAAATTGGGTGGAAGCAGTACCGTTGCTTGGCTTGTGTGTCCCTGGCTTTTGATGGGCTCACAGCACAACCAGTACAGGTTGAATATGGGCTTTGCGAGAGGAAGGACTGGAGTGAATGAGCCTCAGGTATTTCCAGTGCAGATTCTGGATAGAATTTAATGGGGCAAAAGTTAAACCGAGGTGGGCCTATCTGGATAGAATTTAATGGGGCAAAAGTTAACCGAGGAAATAGTTTCCCAATTCAGGGTATTCGCAATGGGCAGTTTTCAGCCGTGGAATGCCTTGGCCTTTTATGTTTTCTGCCTTTGGGGCACACAAACAGCTCTTGCCCTTTCGTCAAATATTTGCTTGTCCTTGTGATACGAGATTAGGAGAGAGAGTTTCACACCAGTCTGTCAGATAATTGAGAAACACTGGGGAAGTGTGGCTGGTCTGGTTTCCAATCCAATAGTTGTTGCAGCTATAGATGTATGACACTTCACACTTACAAATTGATTATTTTTTTTCCCGACTGACATTAAGTGCACGTATATTCTGAGGTAGTAAAACAGAAGTAGTTGATATAAAGGACAGCTATTTTTCTTGAAACCAAAAATAAATCTAATCTTTGCTTAGTAGTTAAGTAAAACGTTGTATTAACTACTTTTTATTTTTAAGCAGCAGTAAGAGAAATGAGATTTTCTAATACTACTTGTGGTTTTGCTGTTTCAAATACAATGTATATATTTAAGCAGGGACCCTTGACTTATGCCAGGATCCGCTATACCAGACTTCCCCGCTCCCTGTCTTGGGACACAGGTACTAGTATTTGTGCTGCACAGACGTAGTAAGAGCTCTTGAAAGCTCTCAGGCTTTGAGCTTCTGTTGCAGTGACAGAGCAGAGAAGTTCTTCTGAAACCTGCTGGCGTTTGATTAGATACCTCTGGAGTTTCCATTGCCTTTGACGTACAAAGTTGTGCAAGAGGAAAATATGTAGAAATCTGCCTGTGAGAAAGGAACAAAAATCAGACCTTGTGTACTTTTTTTCCTACCTTGAGTAACTTGCATTAATATTGGCAGAGTTTGCTTTCATAAAAACACTGATATGATGTAAAAACTGAATCATTTCCCTCAGCTTTTCTTCTTTCAATATTTTTAACCCCCAAAATGTTGTAATTAGCCACAAGATTCTTCTAACTTGTATTGTTATTTGATCACAGTCTTCTCATCTGTAGAAATGTTCTCTCATTCTTGTGTGTGACAGGTATAAATCTGGAAAAATCAAAATATGTAGAGAGCCCAGTAGTATGCGCTCATTTGTTTCCTGTGTTTAAGCTTGCTGCATCTTCCTGGCAACGTGATATTTCCTAGTCTTTCTGTCATTTTGTTTTGATATCCTAGGCTCTTTCAGTTCGAGTACTGGAACAAATTAAGGACTACTAGGTATTGATTCAATTCCCTTCCAAGAACTGACTGTAACTAATAACCCACATAATTACTCAGATCGACTCACAGGTTTTTTCACTGTGTAGAACCACTTTTCCGCTTAAGAAATTACAAATGCTTACTGTGGTTTCCAAAATGTTTAGATCTGCCTGAATGCTAGAGAAATTCTGGAAAGAGTTGTTCCTTATTCATACCAGATTGTTTTGGAAGATTACAGAACTTCCTGAAAGGAGGTGACCCTGAGTACTTACGCTAAAGCCAGGATTGAGTCTCCATTTGAAGCTGGCAAGAGCTCGGTTGCAGAGGAACCAGGACTTCCTCTGGTGGTGTTTTTAAACTAAACAACTTCTTGCCTTGCAGAGTCCAGGTTTTCTTCACGAACTAGAATTCTGCTCTTTTCCTGACTAATGTTATCTTTTGTACTAGAAGACTTTCCTAATACAATGAGAAAACATTTTAAAAGTTGCAATTAGAAGTGGATTTAAAAAGAAGTATGTTTTCTTCTAGTCATGCTATTACATAGTAAATTGGATCCCTTTCAAGCTTTTTAGCACAAGAGGAAGAACAATAAACACTGTTATTCATATATTTTCAATATTAAACCTTTACAGTGTTTTGGACTTGGGCTAATAAAGGCCCTTCCTAACAAAGATAATAATTTGCTGCCTTATTAAAATTAAATTACGTAGGATAAAATTTCTAGCCACAGGTACTTCTTTAGGTTTTGAGTTACACTTAGAAATTCTAGTTGTGTGCAAATGCTGGATGAGTTCATTCTGTTCTGCTGGAGTAGTTAAATGCGAAGATTAGGGCACTTCTTCCTCCGTGAATAGTTACTTCCAGAAGTATAAACCTTCTCCCTGTTCCCCACACACACTTGTGCTCTTATTTATTTTCATAAGGTTTTGTGACTACTTAAAAGCTATTTTTCTATATTAAAAAAAAAAAAAGTTGCCACTTGTTTCATAGATTTTCAGCTAAATTAATGAAAAATAACAAAGAGTGTCTCTTCTGTTCCAAAACCTGTGCTCTGATTTCAGACTTTGTTCTGTGGCCCTGGCTGCAGGACAAGACTGGAGGGTTGCCTGTTATCTGTCTCTGAAGCTTTTAATCGAGGGTATCGAAGTCTATATAGTCAAAGAGCATCTCTTCCATCTGTGGCAGTCTGTGAAATGCAGGGTCAGTGCTTGTATGAGCATTTGCATTGGCTATTTGTTTTCTATGGTAAGCTCGGACTATAGAATTTTTGTAAACACCCACCATATAACAGTAATAAGGAAAATATTACCTCATGAGTGAGGTTTCTAACACAAGTGCTGTAACGTACCATTGCAAAAGATAAATGAACTCTAGCCTAGACAGTTACCCTTTCAAAATTGCTAGAAGCTTATTCACCCAAGGAAAATCCTTGGGAGATGCTGAAAACACAGCTATCTAGGAGAAACTACATTTAATTTGGTTTGCTTTGTTTTTTTCTCAGACTGCAGTCGTGCCTGATGCACAGTGATTGCTGATGCTGGGAATATGCTTTTTCCAACATCAAGAACTGGAGGTTCTGCTGTTTCTGAAAGCAAGCTAAATAGACTAGTTATATTGCACAATTAAGAGAAATAACGAACTTTGTAAGGCAATATAAAATATTATGGATACTAAATATTCTAGTATTACCTAGGTTTTATTTTGATACAGTGAAACTTTTTCATGTAAGTGCTACATTTTCTTTTATTTGTGAGGAAGTTTAATGAGAACGTAACTGTTATACTTTAGTAATACGTAGTTGACTTGCCTTGAAGGTATCTTTGATGGTGCATCAGTATGAATGTTGCATCTCATCCTTTCTCTTAAAGTCTAATTAAACTTAAGTAGGAGACTGAAGGCGTGATGTGTAATTTGAATAGCTGTTTGGCTTCTAACCAAATGGAATTGATGTGGATGTACTTTTGCAAGTGCAGTATGTCAGTCTCTTATGTATTATATTTAAAATATGATAAATAATTATTTGTCATGACTTTGGGTTGGTCCTGTTATTGATCAAAATCTTATACAGCCAGTAAGTGCCAGTAACACTCAAAACATTATTATGCCTCTTATTTAGTTCATATTTCAAGAGAAAATGTAGGAGGATTTTGTAAGGGATGTTTAATGTAGTTTCTGTCCATAAAAACTGGTACCTTGATTGAAATCTTAGACTTACGGGAAAGGCTAATGAAATGTAACTAGGCCAGACATCAGTTAAAAGCTTTCTGCATATAAACCCAAGTAGTCCAGGAGAGCAAATATGCAGTAGGCTTTTTAAAGCCATAGTTGCATAGAGGCATCTTTTCTTTTCACCAGTCATGGGACCAGCGAAGCCTCGCTGCCTACACAACCGTGCTTTTGTTCTCTAAACTCTCCTCTTACCTCAGTGCCCAACTCTGTTTCATGTTCCTTATGGCTCTTTGGGGCAGTGTACGCTACAGATAGTCCTGAGTCAATGTTTCTGCTGATACTCAGCCCTCAAGAATGATAAAGGTCTTGTTGCTTCTGCCCCAAGACAGAAGAATGGACCATATGAACCGTGAAAGTCTCTTTTTTTTTTCTCTTTTTTTTTTAATTGAAGTCAAGCTTCTGTTCATAGCTTTATTCAGAACACGTTAAACAGTGGGGCAGCTCACATAAAAATTGAAGTCTTTTTGGATAGTTTTATCTTTATCTGTACGCTGTAGTTTGCAAGCTTAGTCTTTTCCAATGTCATTGCTCCCCTCTTGTACGGGCAGCAGGAGCCACCTTTATCTAAACTCATAGGCTGTTCTTCTTCAGAAGCATTAGGGTAGACATTCTAAAGATACCTCCTTTCTACAAGGCAAAAAAATTCCCAACCTCTAATTTTTTTTTTTTTTTCTGTTTTAATATAGATCTAATCAACACTGAAAAAAAACTCCGTCAACCTTTATCTAAACTCATAGGCTGTTCTTCTTCAGAAGCATTAGGGTGGACATTCTAAAGATACCTCCTTTCTACAAGCCAAAAAAATTCCCAACCTCTAATATTATTTTTTTTTCTGTTTTAATAGAGATCTAATCGACACTGAAAAAAACTCCGTCGTTGCTGTCAGAACCCTTGTAAGTACTACCTGTGTGTGTGTGTGTGTCAGTTTTTGTATGAATATGTTCAAAGGAAGGAAAAAGCCAAGTTTTTTTTCTTGGGACTAAGTTTTTCCTACTGATTACAACTGATTTTTGGAAAGACAGAAGCACTTTAAAAAGTTTTTCCTACTGATTACAACTGATTTTTGTAAAGACAGAAGCACTTTAAAATACCACAAATGTGGGCCACAAATTAGCTTAGTTACCGGTTTTTATAAATACTTTTTAAAGTACTTCAAACAAATCTGAAATTTCAAAATGAAAGAAATGCAACCGTTAACTTCTGCTAATGTGAACAGTACCATACCTGGCAGCAAGGTTATGATGTGTGTTTGTACGTGCACTTAATTCGGAAGTAGAAGTGTGGTGAGGGTGCCAGTTTTAGGACAAAACAAACATTCTTTCCCATTAAAACCTTTTTATCATTACTTTATTGTATCAGGCAGTACTTTGAACATTCTGATGTGTCTTTTTAGCATGTTAGAAAGTTGTTCCAGTAAACTGTAACAGTTCTTAAGTTAGTGTTCAACACTGAATTGAGTTTTGCTGCTTAGTCACCTTGAAGACTTTCTCACGTATAAAATTACATATTCTGCGCATGTAGAAAGGGTTATTGATGACAACAGTAGGATGTAATTTTTCAAACACAGTCTTCTTCACACATAGTCTTACAGTCCATTCTGCAATCCAGTTCAGTTTTAAAGACTTAGTATTGATAATCAGTAATAAAATGTGAGCTTGATATTATAAAACACCCATTTAAATCATGACAGTACTGTTATAATTCATTGTGGTGTTTGCATCTCATCAGTGCTCAGATAACAAGAGGAGCAGGTCCCCATCATTTTATGTATGATAAAAAAGGGACAGCTCTAACCTTAAAAACTTCAGTTCAATTCACTATTGCCCAGATGCAATAAGAAAGAGTGGAATATAGCAGTGGAAAGGTGAGATAATTGCAATAAGTGTAGATTCATAGATACCATTAATCAATATAGATTCAATTAGAAAGTTGTAAGCAAATCAATATATGAAAATATAATCTTCAGTTGTTTGTTAATAACATGTACACAGAAAAGACTCTTGTGGTTGTTCAATGTTATACAAGCTGCTAAATAGCTTAAATATAATTTATAAAATTAAAGTACAGGAGATTAAATTGAATAGAAAAGTTAAAGTAAACGTCTTTTTATAGCATTGGTCAGTCCAGGACACTGGCTAAAGAATTTAGGTAAATATTAGCCCATATCTCTCCTCCCTTTCTAAATTAGTCAGTTCTTGATTATTAGTTTTTTACCAGTAGGACTCCTTCTGACAAAGCTACTACTCAGCCTGACTAAAAGCTAAAGTATTGTCTCATTATATTAAATTGCTTGAATTAGTCCAACAAGTCTGATTTTTATCCAAGTCATTGTGTCTGGTCCTATGCCTTTTGTTGGAAGGTGAAGAGCAGTGAGAGTTGTCCATGGGGTTTATTTACCATCTAGCGCTGTGTCTGACCGCGGGCGTGCGCTGGCGTCTTTCCTACTGTGGCCTTACTGCTATGGCTGATTTTGTGTTAAATACGAGTGCAACTGCTGCTTCTGGAGCACTGAATTAACTGGAATTAAAATATCACACAGGATTTGTAATATAAACCAGTAAACCTTCATTTTCAAGAACTGGAGCTTAGGGAAGTAAAATGCTCTCTCCTCTGCTGAGGTTTGACTGTACGCTGAGCAGTTGGTGACAATAAGGTTAACTAAAGCAGAGTAAGTGTATTAATTTTGGAATGAATGTAGCATTCACCTTTTATAAAAAGAAATATGCAGAATATTCTTTTTTTCTGAACAAGTCTGAGCTTAGTTTAGTACATTATACTATCATTCAACAGTAGTTTTATTCTCTAGGTTTAATCTAAAAAATTAACATGGCAATCATGTTATTTTAAGTATCTGCAGATCTCTTAATCTTACGTTACATTAAATGTTGTTGATATTGGCTACAACACAACTACAGGTGTTGGAATTATTAAAAAACCCAACAACCTATTAATAGATTTGTGTTATGCTGTTAGTAACAGCTGTCTTGTTTAACTTGAAACGTTAATTGTAGCCTCCCTCATCACCCGAGGGTGGCAAATATGTTAATAAAGGTACACTTTGAGGTGTGCCTGCGTTCTTTTAATTCTTGATAGAGCCCTGAAAGTTTCCCCGTACTCATCCATTCGATTATCACATTCTGTCCATGAGAGACTGGGCTTTGCCACAAGCTGCCCAGCGTTACGCGCTCCCCGGGGCCCGGGGCACTGCTCCTCTCTTAGTGCACCTTTGCCTTTCATGTTTCCTGCTGCGTGCACATCCCTGCCGTGTTTGCGTGCCACTCAGAGGAAGATAAGAACCCTTTGCACACCAGTACAGACTAGTTGCAGACCAGTGGGCCAGCCACAGCTGTGGTTTGCTCTGACGCCTTTGTTTTTCTCCCACTCACCTTCAGTCTTTATTCAGGCCCAGTTCTCACGCAGACAAAATCTTGCCAAATCGTGCTTTAAATTGGATTAAATTGGTCAAATTGGATTCCATTTCCCACACCTGGAGTTCTGAAATACATATGTTAAAGTAGTTTTTGGAGGTGGAAAAGCAAATCTGTATAATCCCTTTCCAAGAGTTTGATATTCATAGTTGAAAAGTAATAGATGAAAAAATCAGTTGCTGGGGCAAGGTTAATAAAGCTGTTTTGGAATATATAATTTTTAGATTACAACATGTAGACTTTTGAGGACTCTGTATCAAGATACATCTTAATATGAATACAAATTGATATAATACTCTGAGAAGCAGTAAAGAAATCTGCTGTATCTTTTCTCTGTAGTACAAATATTTAGGGGGAAAACAACTGTTGACCTTTCCCATAATTACACAATTGGAGCATTACTCCAGTAGCTTAAACACAATATTATGATGTGAAGGACAGACTTCATCCCAACAGCCCTGAACTATTCAAACAGAGATAGTGGGGAAAAGTCTTTGAAAAGTAAATATTTGTGGATGCAACAAGCAAGTATGGAAAAGATTCATCCTCCTTCGTCTTCAGAGCATGACGCTGCTGTATCACACAGTGTACGTGTCTCTTCAACCAGTTACTTCAGTCTCCTTCATCTTGATGCACTTGAAGTGAACTCTTAGAAGGACTAGAACTAATGTATTGACTGTAATATTACTAATTTAATTCTTTTTTCTTTTTTTTTTTCCTGCTCTCTGCTTGGCTCTGGTCTTCACCCACAGGTGTCCACTGTTGGCTCTCAAAGGTTATTAAAATTTTAAAAGCTGAAACAGAACTACCTAAGCTTCACTTACTGCTGCTTCTTCCTCCGCCGTACCGCACTGCACTGCTGCTTTGCTTTCGCTGCTTCACGACACAATAAGAGATTTTCTTTATTAAATACCTGCAATGATGAAACTTAGGCTAGAAGGACTTGCCATTCTCTTGCTGCCTGTGTACTTGTTAATATATGTGTACAGTATGCTTGTATTTATTCCATGGTATTTTCTTACCAATGCTAAGAAGAAAAAGGCTATGGCAAAACGTTTAAAAGCTAAGCCCATCTCGGACAAACCCGGAAGCCCCTACCGTTCCGTCACTCACCTGGACTCACTCGCACACATAAACATCCCCGGAGCAGACACCTTGGACAAGCTGTTCGACCACGCTTTGGCAAAGTTTGGGAAGAAGGACTGTCTTGGGACCAGAGAAATACTGAGTGAAGAAAATGAAATGCAACCAAATGGAAAAGTGTTCAAAAAGGTAAAACTTATGATTTTGTACTTAATTCTGATTTGGTTTTGAGGTGCTTTGCATCTTGCTGCAACAATGAAGGTCTCCTTAGAGGTCTTCCTTAATCATCATCTTATGGTATAAAACATCCATTTTATAGTAGTTAAAGAATAACAGAATACAGGATTTATTCTACCTCAAGAAAAATGAAAGCAGTTTTTTGTTTCTTTTAATTAATGGCAGTGTGCATGTTTATGGTGTTATGGTGGTAGAGCTGTACCAGCAGCGACTTGTTATCACAGTTATTTCATTTTTCCCCCCCTCACCAGTTAATTTTAGGAGCTTACAGGTGGTTGTCCTATGAAGAAGTAAATGAGAAAGTGAATCGCTTGGGGAGTGGACTGACTGCCCTGGGACTAACCCCCAAGAGCACCGTTGCCATATTCTGTGAGACCCGAGCAGAATGGATTATTGCAGCTCTCACCTGCTTCAAGTACAACTTTCCTCGTGAGTCCTGAGCTCATTCACTTCTCATGTATTTTAGAACTATTTCTCAGCACTGGTTTGGCTGTTTGCTAGTTTGAATCTGCAAATCCTATCACTGATGGTGTAAGAATTTTATAAACTTACTCTGCCTCCGGTTGGATTCTTAAAAGTTTCCAGTCTGTTCCATTGCAGAGATCCCTAAAATTAACTTGCTCCTACTTAGGAGACTGTTTTTTCTAGTAACGTTATAGATGTTAGTATGACAGAACAGATCGGTTACTATTCAGGTTTTTTCTAAGTACTCTCAAGATGGCAGTAGTTGTGTTTCTCTCCAAAAAATGTGGAATGTTTTTATAGTATTTCCTGTCTGTATCCTGATTTATGCATCCCAAACATGAAATGGTTGTTGGAAGAGAGAAGAATGGGACAGTAATCAAAACCATATGCTAGTCTGAGAGTTTTTCGGTGACATTTTTAAGCTGCACAAGTGCATTACAATTACATGTATGGGTGGTTTTCATTCTTTAAATTGTTATTTAAGCTATCAAAAAATTTCTAATGTGACTTAATGTGTACAAACATCTTGGTGAAGTGCAAAGGTTACTGTGCCCTGGTGCCCAGGCTGCATACAACACTGTCACCCACAGCTTCTTTCTGTTGCCGCCTCGTGTTCTGGCTCGCACCAGGCTGCCTCCTTCTCCCCGTGTGAGCAGCAGCTGATGGTGTGGGGAGAAGAGGGTGCAGAGGCTGTTAGAGGGCAATGATGGAAGAGCTGACTTTGCTGTTGAAGTAGGAGAGGGTGGTTAATTCGGTGTTGATCCTCATGCTTTAAGAGGTAGGGAGAACCAGCTATATGACGTTATCTCTTTTTGTCCCTTCTACATAAACCCTGTTTCACAGGAAGATTAAATTCCTTTAATGGTCTTTGGAGGTTAGAGTTTGAAATAATAGCAGATAATGCTAAAGGAAGGTTTGTGGGGTTTTTTTTCAATAGAGAGATGATGGGAAGAGTGAATTCCTTGGTGCCTGTGAGACACTTAATGGCATCACTGCAGCCAGTCAGAGTTAAAAATAATCTAGCAACGTGAAAAACACTGATTCCTTAGTCTGATTCTCAGCCTTACCCCCATCAATAATTTCATGGGAGCAAGCAGAGGAGCTGACACTGCTGGAAGAGCTGCTTTTAGAGGGCAGAGCTCTGAGCCATGACTGGTGCCCTGTGGTGTTTCAGCTGTCACCTCTCCCTCTGAGTGCTGCTTGTTGAGAGCTCAGAGCCAGAACACGTGTTCTCCGTTGCTCACTGTGCAATTGCTTAGTGCATTAGTGTTGGGGCTTTGGTGGATTTCTTTGTTTTGGTGATTTCTCTTGTATAGAGTAGAATAGACTAGGCTAGGCTATGTCTGTTGGAAGGGACTTCCAGTGATCAACTAGTCCAACTGCCTGACCAATTTGGGGCTGACCAGAAGTTAAAGTGTGTTATTTAGGGCATTGTCCAAATGCTTCTTAAACACTGCCAGGCTTGGGGCATTGACCGCCTCTCTAGGGAGTCTGTTCCAGTGTTTACCACCCTCTCCGTAAAAAAAAAATGCTTCCTATGCAACTGTCCTCCTCATTTCAGAGGTCTCTTGTGGCATAAAATTCTGATGTGGAAAAATTAAAAAGCTGGTTTGTTTCCAAATTAGAAAATTCCCCATTGAACTAGTTTTATGCCTCACCCTCCCTCCCTGCCCTCAGTGCTTTCCAGTGAGCTAAAGCAAGGGCTTTTGCATTTAGTATTATTTTAACATTTCTTTCATGTTGTCCCTCTCCTGCCTGTACCAGTCGTGACGCTGTATGCCACCCTGGGTGAAGAGGCAGTAACCTATGGTCTCAATGAGTGTGGAGCAGCGTATCTGGTCACTAGTGCAGAACTTCTCGAGAGCAAGCTTAAGGTAATTTGGTACCAGTTTCACCTGCTTACAAACAACCCTATCATAATTTTACAGCGCACTCAGTGCTAAAAATTTCATTTCTCTTTTGTAGACTGCATTGCCACAAGTCTCCTGTATTAAACATATCATTTACGTGGACAAGAAGGCTATCAATAAATCAGAATACCCTGAAAATGTGGAGATTCACAGCATGCAGACAGTAGAAGAGCTGGGAGCCAAACCAGAAAACTGTAAGTGAATCACTTCACAGAAAACTGATCAATTAATGTTAACAGTGAAATCAGACCTAGGTAAAAAGGGATGAGTAGCAGAAAAAACCAACCTGTGCAGGCCTCTAACACAGAGGCAGTGGCAGATTGCCACTTTGTCTTCTGCCTTCCATTAAATAAACAGAAAATTTGTTTTATCTCTATTTATTGTCCTGCACTTCTGTTCAAGTGTCAGGTATTTCAGGATACAACTTTATTTTTAACTTCTAAACCATAACCAGAATAATTTAATTTTAAGACTGCACCTTTGTTTTAGGAAGTGAAATATAATCCTGTGCTGTGTTCCATTTTCTGCTCCTTTTACCTTTTATTTATCTTATTTTCACTATTCTTCCTGAGAAAAGAGGAGAAAGCACTTGAGGAATTTTTTTTTTTTTGCTGGAAGGCCTGGAAATATCTGTCTATTTTTAATAAAATCTAATCTGTAGCTGAAAAGCACAGTGGGCTAGAGGAATAACCATTACATCCCTTGCTACATTGGGCATCTGCTTTAAGGAAAGAAAGAAGAGCCCTGATCATCTCTTTTCCTTAACTCAGCACTCTGTGCTTAGCACCTCTCTCTCCGATAAAAGAGAAGATAAACTGGCAAAGGAGGCTTTTGCAGGGAAGCCCTTGTTCATTACAACTGCTTATCTTTGATCAGCTTAAGGTAGAGATACAAACCAGCAGTTACCTTGAGGGCTGTTGTTTTGTGGCTGCTTTTCCCACAGAAAGCCACCTTCCCTTGCAACACTTCTAACACAGCTAATTATTTTCATCCTAAGAATAAATGCCAAGGGATTAAAGCACAAATCAAAAGTCAAGTGTTGTAAGCTTACTGCTTACCCACTAACTAGCAGCTTACCTGAGGAAGGTTCATTTAAAAAAAAAAAAAAAAAAAGTCTTGGCTTTATAACCTTGGCTTTGTAAGAGCGATTGACAGAAAAGCTGACTTGCACCTTTTTGGGGTGTTGGTTTTTTTCCATTTGTTTTGCTTTCTTTCCTTAACCTGTTGTTTCTCTCTAATGCTGTATTTCTCCCCTTCACTGCCCTTGACAGGTTTACTTGGTTTTCAGAAGGCTTTTTCTATAAGGCTTTTCAGTCAGCTATAGGATACAATGGCAAAAGTAGTGCCCAGATGGTGTAGATGCCCAAATACTTGTCATTCCTTTCAAAATCTGCGTTCCCTTGCTTCCTCTCCAAAACAGACCACTACTCTTCGTCACAGACTGCTGCGTCCACCACTGACCACTTAACAGCACGCTGTGCTTACCTTTGTTGAAGCACTTGTTTCACACTGGTTGATTACAGACATTTTCACATCAATTAATTAATTACAGAAGTAACAGGTTAGAAAGTAGATAAGAATCAATAACATTTTTTCCTCTGCATTTTGCAGCAAGCATTCTGCCCTGCAGACCTGTTCCTACAGACTTGGCTTTAGTAATGTACACCAGTGGCTCTACTGGGAGACCTAAAGGAGTGATGATGATGCATAAAAACTTAATAGCTGGAATGACAGGACAATGCGAGAGAATACCTGGACTGGGGTAAGAAACACTTGGCTATCATGGCTATGGAGAGATTAAACAGAACCTCCAAAAGTACACAAATCCATAGAAATTCTGTTGCTGACATCAGGTGTTACTGAATTTCTTCATTTTATTGTGAGTGCACTAATCTTTATAAGAAATATACCTTGTTTATGAACTTACCCTGTTGTTTGAAAAGGCTACCCTTCTCGCTCATCACACGTGCTGTTTCTACATTTTTTATTTTCATTATTACCCTTAGCTTTAGGTCTTTTTTTTTAGGATTTTTGCAGTAATAAACTGCATCAGAAGATGCCACCAGATGAGGAAATTCCTCATCTAGTCAAACTTGGGAAATTTTTTTTTAGATGTTTTCAAGCAGCCAGAATGACTTTAGGAAGCCTGTCAGAGCCTCCCACTTCCATTGATCCAGAGATGCTGCTGTTGGGTGGATAACGCACACGCTGCAGAATCTGCTCAAGTTTACTTTACTAAATGAGCAGAAAAGTAATAAATTGTGCAGGATATAGACCCAGTTCTGACGCTGCTGAAAGCTTGTTAAATGACAGCTTTGAGTTTCTTGCTGAGAAATCTCTTAAAAAATTATTTCCTGAAAGAAGCCTCAGTACTTCAGTGATCAGCTCTCTCTCTGCTATGCGACTGTAGAAGGAGATGCTACAATGACTGTCAGGGAATTGTAAATCATTCGTGATTACTTAATATAGAGTGATTTCATCCTTAATTTCTTACCTGGGATGAAAACTCCCAGAAGCAGAGGAAATAGCAGTGGAGTACTAACGAATCTTTGAGTTCCCTTGAAAACAAGGCAAATCCTGTAATTCAGACTGATTTCATTAAGATTTTCCCCATTTTGTTTATAAACTGTGGTTTGAAATGACACCCTTCTTGCATGCAGAAGAATGAGCCTCACTTGTGATCCAAACCTTTCAAAAAGTAATAACTAAGCACACAATAAAACTGCTAAACCAGTATTTTCAGACCCCTTTTGCACCATTGTTAATTATCTCATCCCTCCCTTTCCTAGGCCCAAGGACACTTACATCGGGTACCTGCCTCTGGCCCACGTTCTGGAGCTGACGGCAGAGATCTCCTGCATCACCTACGGCTGCAGGATCGGCTACTCCTCGCCACTCACGCTCTCCGACCAGGTGAGGGGAGGATAAAAGCAAACTTCAGCTTTTGCAGTCTGCCTTCTCCTGCCTCAGCTGTCCTCTTGCATTAACAAATGTTGATATATATGGCACACTTCAGAAATGTAATGCTTTTTTTCAGAAAACGATGTAAGTTAACGTCCCTATTGAACTACAGCAGTGGATCATACCATATAAACCTTATTAAAACCTTTACTTTTATGATATTTACGAAATCTAAAAGAAAACCTTATAAATGCATATAGCATTATCCACTGGCTATCAGGATAAGAACAGCTAGTAATAGATCAGCTGAACGTAAGACTGTTTAAAGTAATTTTCGGGTTTTGGTCTCACTTTATCAGTTCTTCATCCAGTTATTGTAGATCTTCTATTTAGCTGTTTGCCTTCATCCATTTAACAATTAAGACAAATAAGAGCAAATTAAGCTGGAAAAGAATGTTTCTGTACGTTTTGCTGGTATAGAGACTGCATCAGGCAAAAGAAACTCCAAGAAGATGGAGGAGAAAGCAAGTGCTAGAAAGAGGAAGTAAGAGAAAGAGGTACAAAGTGGACTTAACCAGGTTGGGCTTGTAAAACATCAACTATTTTAATTGAAATCATTGTTAATCATTACTATTTCCATCCCAAGGGGGAAAAAAATTACACAGGAAATGTTTTTTGGAGGGACAGGGGAAGAGATTTAAATAAATTACATGCTAATGTATCTTCTTTTTAGTCCTTTTCTAAAGAGCTGCTTGGTTTTCAGCTTCATAAGTTGACATTTTTTCCTTATTACAGTCAAGTAAAATTAAGAAGGGAAGCAAAGGAGACTGCACTGTACTTAAGCCTACACTGATGGCAGCTGTGCCTGTAAGTATGCAGAACCAGATACGTTTAGCCAAAAAAAATGCTCTATATCTTGTTCATGCTAGAAAAATCAATTTACTAACACTCTTTTCTCTTCATGTGTAAGTAACTGTCACTAATAGGAAAAAGGCAGAATATAGAAATTCCAGTTGCTGTTGCTTGAACCAAGTACTGAAGCCGCAGATGAGCACAAGAATATATGGATGCTTTTTTGATCCAAAACTGCAAATGTGTTCTAATAGTTCCCAGTGATGTTTTACTGGGCTGCTGATACAGCAGTAGGATACACAGAGTCTTTGACATTCAGCGTCTGAAACTTCATTTTGCGCAGGGAGAAAGCAGGGAGGCTTTGGCCAAGATGGACACTTGAAGATATGGGCATTTGGCTGTTACAGAACGTAGGGAGTTCAGCTGTTCAGCTGCCAGAGTTGTTGGGGTGCTCAAGCTCAGTGGCTTGTCTCCAAGATGACACTTAGACTAAGTCTCTCTTAGCCTTTCCTTTTATAAGAAAAAATGGTTCAGGAGCCTATCATTCCTATTGCTTCTGTAGCTCACATTGGTCTTTGGGTGACCAGGCTGCTGCGTTCTACAAGTGCTATCTGAAAAACAGACAAATGTTGGTCAATAGAGAAGACATCTTCAGAACAAGGGCTGAAAAGTATTTTAAAACCAAATCTAAGGTCTAGAAAACCATTTGTAGACATGTGAGGGGTACTATGAATTTCTGCAGTGTGCCTGAAGGCCCGCGATGGTGACTCAATTCCTTGCCCTTATGAGTTTGCCCAGTTGGTGGCAGGACTATGAATTTCTGCAGTGTGCCTGAAGGCCTGCGATGGTGACTCAATTCCTTGCCCTTGACTTATGAGTTTGCCCAATTCGTGGCAGATTTTCTAACAGAAGGTATGTACAGCACGAGGGCTCCTCCTCCCTAGTGATACTGGTGCAAGCAGAAAAAAGTGAATGCAGAAAAGTAAAACTAAGTCACCAAAAATACATTAGAAAATTAGTATTTCATTCCACCCATTTCAAATAGCTCCAAGGTGCAATGGTCTATAAACTGACTAATTAATCACACATTAAAAGCATTACAGTTAGGCATTGCCTAGCCAATGATGCAGACATTTTCACTTTCACTGCATTATCCGTTCTAAAGGAAGAATAGGGCTTTCTTTTATTTTTAACATGGAATTTTACTTATATGTGCTAGTCTATTCTACATGGTAATTTTCCTTGCTTTTTTTTAAACACTTTATAGGAAATAATGGACAGAATTTATAAAAATGTTATGAGTAAAGTGCAAGAGATGAACTATATTCAGAGAACTCTGTTCAAGATAGGCTACGACTACAAACTGGAACAAATCAAGCGGGGGTATGATGCACCTCTGTGTAATGTGTAAGTATAAGTCATGGTCCTAGTGTACCTTTTTCCTTGAGATTTGTTAAGAGAGTCTAAAAGAATAATCATTTAAGCTATCAGACATCAGACTGTTCTAACCCAACATGCAAATATCATCTAATGACTAACTGAAATAATCCAAGTTCTTACTGGAAACGGATAAGATATTTAATGGTAGGAATGATTAATCTTCAAAACAGATGAGTAGTTAGTTTTCATTGGATTGCTTTTTTCTCTGGTAAGGAAATTGGAATGTTTGCTTAGTGAAGTTACAGGAATTTTGCCATCTTCAAGTGTTGCGCAAGAGGTAACATTTTTGAGTATCCCTGCTGTTCACTAAAGTCTGTGAGTGAAGAAGTCGATTTCTAAGGTTTTCCAGATAGGAAGGAAGAAGAACATTTGTGTCTTTCTTTTTATAAAAGCAAGTTGAGTGAATGATTTTTAATGTTTTTTTCTTTCTTTCAAGACTATTGTTTAAAAAAGTAAAGGCCCTCCTGGGAGGGAATGTCCGTATGATGCTTTCTGGAGGAGCACCACTCTCCCCTCAAACACAGAGATTCATGAACATCTGTTTTTGCTGTCCTGTTGGTCAAGGCTACGGACTAACAGAAACATGTGGAGCTGGAACAATTACAGAAGGTACTTTAAATGCTTCTGGAAATATGTCATTTAAGAAACAGATACGTATGAGGGTTTGGTGGGATTTTTGGAAAGTCAAAATAGCAATGAAGTAACTTGAAGCTACTGCTTTATTTATGGTTTGAGTTTACAGAGATTTTTGTCACTTAAAGTATATTCTTCCTTGTTTTTTCCCTAAGCTGCTGATTACAGCACCGGCAGAGTTGGAGCTCCTCTTATTTGTTGTGAAATAAAATTGAGAGACTGGCAAGAAGGTGAGAGTATTAAATGTTTTGATTTCAGAGTAACTAATTTAACCATTGCTTAGCTGGTTTCTTTTTCTATCTGCTTAGTGAGGTGCAGCACATGAAGTAATTGTTCTTTATCTTTTATAGTAGTCATCAATTTCTGTGCATTAACTTAAAAATTTCTAAGTATTTTCTTAGCAGTGGAATGAATATATGTTAAAGATAATTGTGTGGGGATTTTCTTGATTTCAGGGGGCTACACGAATAAAGACAAGCCTAATCCGAGAGGAGAAATTATAATTGGTGGACCTAATGTCTCAATGGGATATTTTAAAAATGAAGAGAAGACAACAGAAGAGTTCTGCATTGATGAGAATGGTCAGAGATGGTTCTGTACAGGAGACATAGGGGAATTTCATCCGGATGGGTGTCTGCAGATCATAGGTTGGCCTCAATTTTTGATATGTTAATCTACTACAAGACCTTGACTAACTGTAATTATAAGCATGCTATTAATCCCGTTGGCTTTGCCAGGGCTAATCTACTTAAGGTTACCTGCTTGCAGAATCACAGTGTAAAACGTGTTCCCCAAAGTCCTCGCAGCTGTAGAAAACTTCTGGAAGTGATGCTGTTTCCTGTGACAATATCACTATCTAAATTTAGCACAAGAACTTTAAAGAATAAATGTAAGATTAAAGCTTTGTAATTAATACCAAAAATTAAGATCAGAGTCCCCATCACTTTCATACAAGTTGTGTGACAAGAAGTGTAGTGCTATATAAACTTTTTTGCAGAAACCTTTATAAAGTTGGCAGAATATATACATTCTATTAGCTGCTTAATATATTAATGATATGCTTTAATTCACATTTATTAAGTCTTGCATAGCATTGCACAAAATACATATATAGTGGCTTTGCAAATGAAATGAAAAAGTTTAAATGGAACAAGTTTGTTTCCCCCCCCAATTCCTAGATCGTAAGAAAGACTTGGTGAAGCTACAAGCAGGAGAGTACGTATCGCTGGGCAAGGTAGAGGCAGCGCTGAAGAACTGCCCATTGATTGACAATATCTGTGCTTATGCCAAAAGGTAAGGAACACCATTTAGGGTAAACATGAAATATAGGTTCTGACCCACTTCTCTGATGATATACTATAGTTTTCCACAGTTCCCATTGAACAAACCCCCAACCAGAGTGCAAGTTATAAACAGTGTCTCTGAAATAGCACAGGTGTCCAGGTTCCCTAAAATCTGAAGAAATGACCTATGTTTTTCTGTTGGCGTTTCTCCTACCCCAATACACTCCAGATCCATCCCATCCCTACCCCAAACAGATACTGTACTATTTAGCATGTCTTTCAGCTTCCTGTCAGAACACCAGAGAATTCAATCTGGAGACACTGCACCTGATCCAAAGCTTTCCACTGGATTTTAGAAATAGTCCCAGTCTCTCCTCTCCCCTCAATTAAACACGCTACGAGAAGGGAAACTAAAGAGAACAAGCTAAACGAGGGTGTAGCTGGGAAGCTAAACTGAGATGTGCCACTCGTAAAATTATAGCAAAGCACAACAGTGATCAAACCTAACATGGAAAACCAACTTAGAGTACATTCAGTACGGCAGCAGTTGTGAAGGTTTAATGTACAAGGATTCTGTATGGGAGAATACAGACAGTTCAGAAAGCACTGTGGGTCTGTATCTAACACCAAGTAGCCATTCACCCACATGGAATTTGATCTTTTTCCATTCACCCAGATGTTTTGATCTTTTTTCCTTGCAATCCTGGTGCAGTGACCAGTCCTACGTGATCAGTTTTGTGGTCCCCAATCAGAAGAAGCTGACGGCATTAGCTGAGCAGAAGGGCATCAGTGGGACCTGGGTGGATATTTGTAACAATCCTACGATGGAAGCTGAAATACTGCGAGAGATTAAAGAAGTGGCAAACAAGAGTAAGTAAAGCAGCACGGTGTGGTACTAATCTTGTGGTGCTTATCCAGCAAAAATGTTCAGTTACCCTCACTAATTGCTCTTCCTTCTTCCTGTTGCCCTTGTATCTGCCAAAACTTAATAGCTTAATCGGAGGCAAAGACCACATCAAATTGTTGCCTATTATCCCAGGAATTTACATACTTTTTGGTCATGGTAGCTACTTGATGGTTTTTTTATTTTCAAAAAAACCCAACCAAACCCTGAGATTGTTTTCAGCTAAATTCTAGAGACAGGTTGCTTGTGTAATACAGCTAAAACGAGGACCAAAAGAGCTGTCAATTTTTAAGTCAAGTCACAAAACATTTGCTGGTAAGAAAATTAGTTAAATAAGAGACTTCAAAGCTTTTTTCCCCCATGGAACTTTTGTCCCCTACAGCTTTGAACAACCATGATCCTTGTGGTTGTAATGGCTAAAAACCTGCTACGCCTTGCTGTGGTACTGAATGATCAAAAGCCTCATCAATCCTTTATGGAGTCAAAAAATGAACAAACTGGGGGAAAAACATCTCTAAAGCACTTGGCACTTCATACAAAGAAGCAGCAAAATTGGACTTAAGCACAGACTAAGCATTGCCTTTAGAGACCAGAATCTGCTTTTTGAAACTGAGAAAACAAGAACAAAAGGCAGTACTAAGTCTTGCCTTTAAAAAAAATAATTCAATCTGTAGGTTCAGAATTGGGATTAAACACTTTAATCTGTGTTTTTGTATCATGAACTTGGCAAATTACTATCCGTATAGCTTTGTTTATTCCAAAATATTTGCTTACACATTCTTTCTACCTACTAGACAGGAATCTACCATTAAGATCCAAGTAGCTTATTTGAAACTTTTTTCCAAAACTAGCTTAAAAGATACCATTCTCATTTTTAGCAGAGGATAAAGCACCTTCATCATGAGCAGGCATATATCTAAATAAGATGAACAGTACACTGTGATAGCAGTTTGGGGTTGGAGAGACAGAGGAGCTCCTGGGGAGAGCCTGACTGCCAGAGATCCAACTGTCTTACGTTTGCTGCCACCCAGAGGCTGTGCTGCCACCAGTTGGCCTTCAGATTCAGCTACAAACCTCTGCCTGTGGGATCCTCAAGCCAGGACCTGACAGGAGAGTCCAAGTATCACACACACACAGCAGCTCCTGCCCTGCTCCCCAAAACACCGACCGGGAGGAGCCCTGACCCCTCTCTGGCCCGTTGCTGGGGGAAGGGACAGCAGCAGCTTTGGCTGCAGCCAGGCTGTGTGTGTGCCGAGCTCTGCTTCCAGCTGGAGGGAACATAAGTGATGAATGTAACAAAAGTACAGAGAAGTCCCTTTATTTTGAATTCTAAACAAACTCTTAGGAAGAAAAAACTTGGGAAAGAAACTTTCAACCTTGGAAAGTATAGAAGCACTTCATTATAATTTAAACATGAAGCACATCTGACTAGTCTTAGTTAATCTAGTTAATTACTACATTCCTGTAATACAGATACAGCTCTAGAGTTCAGTGCATCCTCTTGTGACAGCAGTCTCAGGTCTTCAGGCTACACGCTCATTTGTTGTGAGCTTTAGACTGTACACGGTCACCTCCCACACACGCTGTGAGCACCGTGTGTTACTGGAACACCTGCACACCAACCAGGAACACCTGCACACTAACCAGGAACACCTGCACACTAACCAGGAACACCTGCACACCAACCAGCATTCTGCAGCCAGACAAGATCAGATTTGTGGCCCTTCTGTAAGGTTGGCTCATTAAGGAGGACACCATATTATACAAGCTCCAGGATGCTCATCTCACATTTCTGTAGGTAGTGTGAATTAGTAATTCCTTTGGCTGTACAATCACAGTCATGCTTTTGTTTCTTCTCGTCCCTGCAGTGAAATTAGAAAGGTTTGAAATTCCCATCAAAGTACGGTTAAGCCCTGAACCATGGACCCCGGAGACTGGGTTAGTGACAGATGCTTTCAAGCTGAAAAGGAAAGAACTGAAAAACCATTACCTCAACGACATCGAAAGAATGTACGGAGGCAAATAAACAAGCTGTGTTGACCAGACAGTTGTGCAGATGGTTCCTTCTCATGCCTTGGTTTTGGATGTCTGTGTATGCTGTAGATATCACACATTCAGAAAATATACCAAATGGGTGAATGTTTCTGTAATCTCTATTGAGTACAACAGAGAATATCTTAGACTCCAAATTCTTAATTATTAGCAGATTAGACACTGATGGTCTTCATAGAGTTTCATGTGATCATCTCCAGTTTTGAGACAGACATCATAATGTGAAGCAGTATGACCAGGTAATTTTGTTATTACTGTGTCTCTAGCACATTTCAGACTCTTGCAACTTCAATTCATTCTGAAGCCTGGCCTATATTTTAAAGAGAAAAATTAATGTAACTATGATTATTCTTCTGTCATAGTAAGATACTTGGGGGGGGGGGGGGGG
>NW_015090995.1:11835591-11840054 GCF_001431845.1 Calidris pugnax | reverse complement strand
TAGTAAGGGTTGTGGGGGGGGGGGGGAGAGTATTTAAAGTCTACCCTTCTTTATTTAAAAACAAAAACAAGATGACAACATTAGTGAAAAACTTGCTAGAGATCACTACTAATGCACTGCTTGAGAGTGGATGGATTCTTCTGCACATCAGTTAGTGTCTTGAATATTTACAGTGCCTAAAGAAGAATACAAAGTACACTTACTCAAATAAAGGTGAACTGAAAAGCTTTCTAAAAAACAAGACATTTCATTCAAGAGAGTTGAATTAACTATTTCAAGTTCCAACTCCCCAAATATGTTTTTACTTGCCACTGTACTTTAATTGAAGCAGAGCGTTCCACTAGGACACGCGGCATAAAAGAAAACAAAGCCTTGCCCTGGGCCAGGAGGTGCTGATGAGAAATCCCTGCCTGAACACGGAATGAAAACCTGCCTCTTGACTGGCAACAGCAGCGAAACTGATGGCAGCTGGCTCTGAGCAGATCTGAAACTCAAAGGGGTTTCTAGTTCTGTTGGGTTTTTTGAGGGGCAATTGGCGCTTTTGTTTTTAAGGCACTAATCCTCTAGACCCTCCCGTAGGCGTGAGGGATGGCACAGGTTACCTGTATGGAGGGGCTCTATGGAAGGGTATTTCCGTTCACCTTTTAAATACAGTGAGCATAACAAGGCAACCAGAAACAGCAGTTCCCCTGTGGAGTCTTGTTTTACTTACAGAAAAGTAGTCTGTGGACAGGGAATCTTTGTTTTATGGAACTTGTGAAAAGGGACAAATCACTCTTTACAAAAATTCATTATGAAAATGTTACCTTATTAACTGGAAGTCATAGATGTGAAGAAGTGGGAAGATACAATTTAATAATAGTTCATCCTTTTGTGTGCAGAATCCTGTACTGTGTCTTCTTTTGACTTGTACCCGAGCTCCTGCTCCCTGCCAGCTCTTGACACTTGAACCATAAATGCTGTAAAAAGTGGAGGCTCTTGATACCGTTCTACTTTGCACTTTCTTAATCGTTTTATATTTGTTGCTTACATTTTGTACAGCTATGGCCCTCAACTGCTATGTATTACAAATTCATTTTAAAGTATTTATAGATTTCTATTCATAATATTTGTGTTGTGTATATGATGGTTAAAAAGAAAATTTATTTGGTATTGTCATTGTACAGAAAGTAAAAGATTTTGTATGATGCTTCTCTTGAACACACGAGCTTGCAAGTTCAGGGCAAGTTTTTCCTTTATTGCATGTATGTGTATTTTTCTTTTTTTCCAAGTTCAAACAGATTTTGACAAAAATAAATCATGGCTATCTACTCATTAACTAAACACTGTCCCTTCTCCCTGGGACCAACTTCAGACTCCCCAGGCGTAGCTTTCTCTGGCCAGCCCAGCACACTGCCAGCTCACCTGCCGAGAGCCCCGAGGGGAAAGGGAAAGAGAAACGTGGTATATAAAGGTGACTGTACCTAATTGGGCATGGAACCAGGAAATAGTTTTTCTAAAAAATAGAATTATTTTTTTAAGACACATACAGTTGGTTTATGACAACAGGAAATACTTCCCTGATCAGTAGCAACTTTTTAAATGACTCAGTCCTGGAGCCATGTTACCAATTTTTCCATGTTTAAATAGCCCTTAGTCAGCCTCTTTGCATCACAAATGTTAAATACATGTAAGAAAGTCACTTGCACTCGAGTCTGTCAGCAGGGTGTATGACTCTTTGTTTTGAATCATGAATGTATTTACATGAAACATATTTTATCTAGACTGCAGCTATCTCTGTGTCTCGGTTGACTGAGGATTGCTATTTTCAGTATATACACACACAATGTTAATGTTTCAAAAGTGGAATACAATTTAAATGGTTCAACAAGTTTGTGTAAAGTTCTTTATGTATTGCACAAGTTGTCTCTGGTTACTGTTCAGCACCTCACATCCTCTCCCAAACTGAGCATACCTTAGAAGAGCTTCTCAAAAGCAGCAGCAACAAGTACTTGCTACAGATGTTGAAAACAAAGCCCAGAGTGAGCCTCGCTTGTCTTTTAAGAAATTAACTAAATGTGGTTGGGCTGCAAATCACTGATGCACATCAGCTTTTCAAGTATTTTTGGAGAGGGAAGGGTTCATCAGGCTGCCTTCAAATAGGGGGATTATTTGCAAAGGTAATTGCAGTTTGGTGAGAACTTTATCCTGTTTTTAATGAATTCTAAATCCTTTTGCGACAGAACTTGTGGAGAAGTAAGAAACAGAATGAGCAAGAATGTCATTCTTGCCATTAAAAATAAAGAGCTAGGATGGAGATGAAGGTCTATGGCTTCTAACCCGTCGTGTCATAGCTATAGATGACATCTTGTGCTGGACTGAAAAGACACACAATATGGGGCTGAAGTGCGAGGGAGCAGATCATTTTGTAAATGTGAAGGTTTCAGAAAGCTCAGTGTAGCTGCAGGTTCCTCAGAAAGCAAGTTCAGAATTTAAAATTATCCTCCTCAGACTGAGAAATGAGTTCGAAGAGAAACAAAATCCAGTTTGGGTGTGTCTGATACAAGAGTGTAGGGCCTCTACTTCAGACAACACGGGCTGCCTAGAGAGAGCCAGAGCCTGCACTGACAGTGGGCCCAGAAGGCTCGATCCATGGAGGGAGGAAGACAAGAGATGATTAACCTCCAACTACATCCTGTGTGACCCTAACAAAGGCACAGAGAGCTGTCACCAGTGGCAAAGGAGGAACAGAGCAAGTTTACACTAAGGGACACTTTGAGTAGACACCTTAAAACCAACACAGAGCTTGAAAGCAATTTCTTACTAAAAACTGAACGAGTTGCTCCAGATCTCTGCCACTGAAAGCCTTTAGTGCCTCGGAGTCAACGAGGGTTGAGCAAAGGCCTTCCAGGAGCGGCTCCGGCACGGAACCTCGGGTGGGGCTGGAAGGGGAGACCTGGTTCCTCTACATGAGGCAGGAGTGACCCCGCGGGTGACAGGGAGGTGTCGTCAAACGGCTTGTGAGAGGTAATGAGTTACTCCCTTAAGAAGAGGTGAGGTGGTGGTGGGGGAAGTAATTTAGCATTTTTTGATTAGAAAGAGCATAGACTACTTCTAACCGGCCCATTGTATTGTTGAGCCTATTTAAGAATAAAACTAGCCCAAGTACGACGTCGGGTGGCAAGTCCTCCTGTTGGTGCCCGTTGGCACCAAACCAAAGCCCCAGCCCCGGGAGGTGTTGCTGGGTTTATTTGTTTTCCACAGGGCGGTATCTAACCTGGGCCTTTCCTGCTGGAGACAGATCAGCTTCGTGCTCCTGGTGTTCCCCCAGGGAGACACCGTGAGGAATGGCTGGCTGTTCTCTACAGCTGCCTGCCCTGCTTTACTTTCTGTCTCTCAGGCCTAAGCAGATGCAACCTTTTCTGATCGGCCTGGTTTTGTAAAATTTAATTGGAGTCATTTAACCAGAACCATTCTGTCCTGGCCTTCAAAACACCACACCCCCCCCCCCCCCCCCCCCCCACCCCGGGGGCAGGGACACTTCCCACTAGACCAGGTTTTTCTAAGCCTCATCCAGCCTGGCCTTGAACATTTCCAGGGTCAGGGCATCCACAACTTCTCTGGGCAACCAGTGCCTCACCACCCTCACAGTAAAGAATTTCTTCCTGATATCTAATCTAAATTTCCTCTCCTCCAGTTTAAAACTATTACCCCTCATCCTATCGCTACACTCCCTCTTAAAGAATCTCTCTCCAGCCCCCCCCCCCCCCCCAGCCCCACACAGCTGAGGGTGGTTACCTCCCAAACCTCTGACCCCACTGCACTCCAGATCACCTTTGTCTCATGTAACGCTGTTCCTCTCACCTTGGGACTTTCTTTTCCCCTTGATATTTTTAAAACCTGGATCTCTGAACACTTGCAGTAGCACAATAATGATATTGCTGAGGGGTGAAAATGCACAGGTGGTGACAGGGACTTCTTAAGGAGCTCTGCAAACAAATGCTACACCACAACCCAGGCTGAATTTCTAACAAATCAGCTTGACTCCATTTGAACCTACACACGGCCCACTCTGAGCATTTACTGGCAAGGGGAGTCCTTACTTTCAGAGGGAAGATGCCAAGAAAGTCATTCACACCAACAAAAAATATACTGTAGAAAAGAAAATAAAAACTTAGTGTTTGTGGTTTTTGCTCTTCATGCAGTGCTATCAGACTGGTTTGGGGCTCTCTTGAGATTCTAACTGGATCACCAGCCTTTCTAACCATAGTAAGGGCTATGATCTGCTGCATTTTCATTTCATTTCCACTGTCTGGCCACCAACACACTATCAGTAGGTCACCCATAGATAATGAAAAAGCAAGACGCCTGCAACATATCCCAGCCAAAGCCTTTGCTTAAGAGAGACACAATTTTGTAAAAAGACTCACAAGAGAAACCCCCCCCCCCCCCCCCCCCCCCCCCCCCACACCCCCCGCCCCCCC
>NW_015090995.1:11802133-11835422 GCF_001431845.1 Calidris pugnax | reverse complement strand
CCGCCCCCAGACACACAGCAGGACCACGTCTTACTGACCAGGCAGCAGCCCCTCACCTGTGCCCCCCATCTTGTAAATACCACTGATGCTGGGGGGAGTGGGGACTCTAATGATCCTTAAACCAGAAGTTGTTTCTCAGTTATATTTTGCTGATAGAGAAACAAGAAATAATGAATTGCAACTCTTAATGGAAAAAAATTAAAAATATAGAAATAAAAAGAGGAAGGAAGACACATTGTTGCAGAAATATCCCATTTTACCAGTGTTTCTTCTGGAGCAACTTTAAAGACTGAAGGATCAGCACGATGGCAACCCCAGCTGCTGTTCTCCCTGAGCCCCTCCAGTCCCTGAGCCCCCCCAGCAGCACCGCGCTCCTGCCCCACGCTGTTCACACAGAAAAGCCCCAGCCAATGCCCCTCCAACCTGCCTTTCCCACCACCCTTAAGACAGGCCCTCAGCCTGGTCTGCTGTTGAAACGCATCCTTTCCCTGAAAGCAACAAATGGAAAATGGGACAGACCCCGGTGATCAGCCCTCACCACCTCCTGGGAACGGACAAAGAAACTGCATCATCTAAAAATCACTCTAAATGCCAGACAGACTATCAATGTGTAACACAGCCAACTACCACGCTCACCTATTAACACAATCACAGCTGAATTAAAAAAAGTTACCAGTCAAATAACCTGTGAGCAGGGAAAATCTGAGGCCCTCAGAGCATTCACAGGATTTCAAAAAGCTGGTAACTACAGGCACAGAGCTTTAGAAGGAAAAAACAAAATATATGAACTTGCCTGTCTGCTGCAGCCTGTGTCCCTCTCCAGCACACACGTACTAACGCTCACTTCTTTCCAGGCCTTTCTACTTAAGGAACAGATCCTCTTCAGCTAATTACCAGCCGGTTTAATTACTCTAATCAATTCCACCTTTGGGTGTCTGACTGCCACAGCTGCTGCTGCTCAAGCTCCTGCACCCCTCCATCTCTCCTTGCTTTTCTCTGCTCTGCAGACCTGCCCCTGAGCTGCCCAGGACCTTCTGTGTTGATCTGCTGCAGTTTGTCACCCCCGTGCTGGGTGACAGCTCTTGCGAGGGAGCAGCAGGTCCCACACAGCTCTGCCAAAGCCTCGGCAGGGTTTGGGCACAGAGGCTTTGCCACAAAGAGCCCTGCAGCCGGACGGACTGCCTGCCAAAGCCCAAATACCTACAACCAGCTCCCTCCTGGCCTCTCGCTGGTGGATCCACGTCTTCCCGAGCGTTTATTTTCATGAGAGATCTTGCTTCTGTACCACGGGGAGGGTGTGGGGGCACCTGCCCTGTCCTCTGAGCACAAGGGGGCTGTCTCTGGGGGTCCCGCAGGGCTCGGCGCCCCCCCCCGCGCAGCCCCCGCCGCTCCCAGGGACACAGGCGCGGGAGCTGCTCGGCTGCTTCCTACAACACTGCGGTGGGGCTTCTTTTTTTCCAGCCACACCTTTCAAAAATAAGGTTAAAATCGATTATTTTATCCCTTCTAGCGTGGAAGCGTGCAAAGAATGAAGCCTGGCACGGCGAGGAAGTGGGATTTTCAATCCAGGCTCTTTCCTCCCCGTTTGGGGGGCGGGTTGGATTCCCCCGGAGGGGGGGGCGCCGGTTCCCCGACAGCCCCGAGCCACCGGGGTGTCCCCCCCGGGGCAGAGGGCTGGATTCCCGCCTGAGCCGTTGGTTGTACCTCGGCTCCGGGAGCGATGACGGTGACAGGCGGGGGCCGGGCCCCGCGTCCCGTCCCGCCCCGTCCCGTCCCGCCGCCGCCGGGGCAGCGGGAGCCGCGCCATGAACTGCAGCGACGCGGGGCCGGGGCGGCTGCGGGCGCTGCTCGGGGCGCTGCTGCGGGACCTCCGCGCCGGCGGCAACGGCAGCGCGGCCGGGGCCGGCCCCGGGGCGGGGGGCGACGGTTCGCTCTACATCCTGCTCATCATGATCTTCTACGGGTGCCTGGCCGGGGGGCTCATCCTGGCCTACACCCGCTCTCGCAAGCTGGAGTCCAAGCACGACCCCTACCACCTCTACATCGAGCGGGACTGGGGCCGCGGCGCCCCGGGGCAGGCGGCCGAGGAGGGCGGCCCCGCCGACGGACAGCGGCTGCTGTGAGGCTGCGGGCCCGGCCCGGCCCGGAGGACGGACCGACGGAGGAGGGAGAGGCCGGGGGGGGCCCCCCGGAGCGCCGCGGACAACGGGGGGCTGCGGCGGGAGCGGTGCCTGCCAAAGCCCAAATACCTACAACCAGCTCCCTCCTGGCCTCTCGCTGGTGGATCCACGTCTTCCCGAGCGTTTATTTTCATGAGAGATCTTGCTTCTGTACCACGGGGAGGGTGTGGGGGCACCTGCCCTGTCCTCTGAGCACAAGGGGGCTGTCTCTGGGGGTCCCGCAGGGCTCGGCGCCCCCCCCCGCGCAGGACCCGCCGCTCCCAGGGACACAGGCGCGGGAGCTGCTCGGCTGCTTCCTACAACACTGCGGTGGGGCTTCTTTTTTTCCAGCCACACCTTTCAAAAATAAGGTTAAAATCGATTATTTTATCCCTTCTAGCGTGGAAGCGTGCAAAGAATGAAGCCTGGCACGGCGAGGAAGTGGGATTTTCAATCCAGGCTCTTTCCTCCCCGTTTGGGGGGCGGGTTGGATTCCCCCGGAGGGGGGGGCGCCGGTCCCCCGCCAGCCCCGAGCCACCGGGGTGTCCCCCCCGGGGCAGAGGGCTGGATTCCCGCCTGAGCCGTTGGTTGTACCTCGGCTCCGGGAGCGATGACGGTGACAGGCGGGGGCCGGGCCCCGCGTCCCGTCCCGCCCCGTCCCGTCCCGCCGCCGCCGGGGCAGCGGGAGCCGCGCCATGAACTGCAGTGAAGGCT
Organism: Calidris pugnax; assembly: GCF_001431845.1. Lineage (NCBI taxonomy): Eukaryota > Metazoa > Chordata > Aves > Charadriiformes > Scolopacidae > Calidris > Calidris pugnax. The sequence goes on along the minus strand of NW_015090995.1, from coordinate 11,832,549 downwards.
CGTCCCGCAGCGAGGGCTGTCCCGGGCTCCCCGCAGGGATCGCTTCTCCGCAATAAACTCCTGCCTTGCGTACGTACAGAGACCCCTCTCATCAATCGCCTTCAGATCTCAGCTTAACATCCCCTTCTCTAAAATCTGTCTCTATTCCACCTCGTTATCTCATCACAGGGCTATCGCTGCGGGCAGCAGTCCGCGTAATTAAAGGCCACTCAATTATTGCTGTATTATGCACCCTTCTATCACTAGAGCATTGATATTTATGCCAGGTACAATGGATAAGAAGGGCCAAGTCTCGTTCCATTAAAGCAAGATGATTGTTTTGGCTTATGTGGAAGCATTTATCAAAAGAAAAGGAGCTTAAGCCGAAATTGCTCCCCTGAGGGCAGCCTCGGTGCCCCATCTTGGTACTGTGCCTTTGCCCATCCTCAATAGCTTTTAAAGCCATCAGTCAGTCCTTCCACACACACAGATGTGTAATTCCAAGAATACTTTTGTACAAGTTAAACCTTAAGATTAAAACAACACACAACATAGGCTTTTTACAAAAAAAAAAAAAAAAAAAAGGTTGTTTCAGATGTTGTAGCCATGTTAATATCCTACCCTTTCTTGGTTTGGTTTGGGGTGGGGGTTTTTTCAGATTAACAAACTATTCCAAGGAACAAGTCCTTTTCCTGGGAATGCTGCACTACACAATAAAAATTATTGCTTGGATTTTACCCAAACCACACTGCAGGAGAAAGAAGCTCTGACTTAACTTCAGAGGAGGTACTTTTATGTTATTAGACTTAGACTTCCTATATAATGCTTATGCATATTCTTTCCAACAGAAAAACCAGAAAAACAGTGGTCATGCTTATGCATATTCTTTCCAACAGAAAAATGGTCTTTTTATATTTGGCAACTGCTGCATCTTGCTCTCTCTACTATAACTTTGTGGGGAATCATTGTAAACTGGATACCTGAGGTGATTAGTTTTAAAAAAAAAAAAAATTATCCTTGAGAGGACTGGCAGTTATCAAGTCAACTTTGTCACTGCAGAAAACTCCTGCAATATCCACAGACTAACTTGCAGAGTATCACTAGATATCCAACTGTATCTTGTGAGTACCCAGACATCTTAATCACTGAAAAGTATGGGGTGAGGAAAAAATTCCAGCTCCAGAAACAATGTCAATGGGAATATATGCAACAGTACTATGTGCGAGCATTGTATCAGTAGATGTATGCGAAATCTTTAGCTCAGCAAGGAAAATGTAGCCAGTGTTGTGTGAGAAAGAGGATGTCAGAGAAACCAACAAACTCCCAGTGTTCTCAAAATCCCCCACCAGGTAGTTAAACAACAGTAAAAGTTCCAGTCAGCTACCTCTATTGCAGGGATTCAGACAGCATCTCTGGAAAATACACGTACTAACGTCAACCTGGACTTTTTGAAGCCCCATAAGCAATATATATACACACACATTGAAGCCCCATAAGCAATATATATACACACATATACACACACACACATATATTTTAAGCTGCAGAAGCCAACCGTCTAGTAAACTTTCACATCAGGACAATTAAAACACTGCATTGGCTCCACTACAAAAGATTTTCTGTGAGGATTTCCTTCAGTACAATCAGAATTAAGCTGACCACAACCAAAGTTTCCCCCTGTAAGAAAGGGAATTATTACACATATCCAAGCCCCAGTGATTAACTTCTCTTCTGCTGGCAGCTCCCTGCCCACCCGCAGGCCTCTGGCTCCAAGAGGCATCACAGAGCACCAGCTTAGAAAGTCTGGGGAACTGCAGAGCAAACTGCTGCTGCTGCACGCGGGGGAGAACAGGGGAAGGACCGTGACAGTTTCCTGAGATTTGCACACTAAAAAGAGTGCTCAACACATCTTATTTCATATCAGCCTGTTCCCAGCTGCCTTCTACTGCCTCATCCTACTGACAAATCTGAGAGACAGTTGTGGCAGCCCCTCTGTGTCAGTGTCCAACAAACACCACTGGTGACACAGCTTCACAATCCAACTGTTTCCCTTCCCACACACACCCCAACACAAAGAATGTACAACACTCTGTGTCCGGGTCCTACCTCAGAAAAAGGACTGCCCTTGTGAGAAAGCCTACCCTTCGTTACACAGTTCACAAAGAAGGAAAGCACAAGACCTCCTGCCAAGTAACTAACAAAACATCTAATCCTAATTATCTGCTGTTCCATCTGTACCTTTCAATACCTGAAAGAAAACTGGTGACACAGCTTCACAATCCAACTGTTTCCCTTCCCACACACACCCCAACACAAAGAATGTACAACACTCTGTGTCCGGGTCCTACCTCAGAAAAAGGACTGCCCTTGTGAGAAAGCCTACCCTTCGTTACACAGTTCACAAAGAAGGAAAGCACAAGACCTCCTGCCAAGTAACTAACAAAACATCTAATCCTAATTATCTGCTGTTCCATCTGTACCTTTCAATACCTGAAAGAAACACAAGATCTCAGTGAACTGCAGTGATTTACACCAGCCCATCTATTCTTACAGGTACAGTTCAGCCAGATGTTTAAATAAGATAAAACCATCACACATTAACTGTAGCTTGCACTGGAACAAGGTACACCCCACATACAGAGATACGCTTAAATACACTGTGCATTTACAAATACTCCAGTGGACACCTGCCACTACAGTTCAGCCAGATGTTTAAATAAGATAACACCATTAACTGTAGCTTGCACTGGAACAAGATACACCCCACATATAGAGATACGCTTAAATACAGTGTGCATTTACAAATACTCCAATGGACACCTGCGAGGTACCTTTCAATACCTGAAAGAAACACAAGATCTCAGTGAACTGCAGTGATTTGTGATTTACACCAGCCCATCTATTCTTACAGGTACAGTTCAGCCAGATGTTTAAATAAGATAAAACCATCACACATTAACTGTAGCTTGCACTGGAACAAGGTACACCCCACATACAGAGATACGCTTAAATACACTGTGCATTTACAAATACTCCAGTGGACACCTGCCACTGGCTACATCCATGTGGTTATTCACGTCACACGTTCCTAACATTCATGGTGTCTCTAGCAGGTAACGTTTCAGAAATTGGTACAGGGAGGCTGCCCGGCTGTGTGGGATGGGGTCAAGGCCAAGGCACAGCTGGAGCTGAACTTGGGAAGGGACACAAAGAATAATAATAAGGGCTTCTACAGATACAGCAGCCAGAAAAGGGAGGCCAAAGAAAGCTGCCCCCTGTGCCAATGAGCAAGACCGGCAAATTGGTAAGAATGGATGAGGAGAAGGCTGAGGTACTCAATTTTTTTGCCACACTTGACACACAAAGAATAATAATAAGGGCTTCTACAGATACAGCAGCCAGAAAAGGGAGGCCAAAGAAAGCTGCCCCCTGTGCCAATGAGCAAGACCGGCAAATTGGTAAGAATGGATGAGGAGAAGGCTGAGGTACTCAATTTTTTTGCCACACTTGACATTTGAAAAGTCATGGCAGTCGGGTGAAGTCCTCAGTGACTGGAAAAAGGGAAACATTGTACCCATTTTACAAAGGGTAAAAAGGAGGACTCGGGGAACTACCAACCTGTCAGCCTCACCTCTGTGCTTGGGAAGATCATGGAAGAGAACCTCCTAGAAGCTATGCTAGGGCACGTGGAGGACAGAGGGGTGACTGCAGACGGCCAGCATGGCTTCACCAAGGGCAAGTCCTGCCTGACCAACCTTCTCTGATGGAGTGACTGCACCAGTGGACCAGGGAAGAGCTACGGGTGTCATCTACCTGGACTTCTGCAAGGCCTTTGACACAGTCCCCCACAACCTGTAACTGTAAAGATACAAAAATACACTTCAGTGCACTGTTCTTTGTACAGTTTATCTTTTTTCCCATAAACACACTTTACTGCTTTCTGTTGCAGTCCATATACTGTTTCAAATTCTGTTAAATCACACATTAAAGAGGGAAGCATACCATGGGGTAGTTATAGAAGAGATGGGATTCTAACTGACAACAAAACTGCCTACTTGAATTAAACCCTCTGTTTCTTGAAGCCTCTCCAAGGGAAGAACACCCACACAGCTCAGCTGGGAACAGGAACGCTATGAAACCAGGTTAGGCTGCCCTACCAGGCAGCACTGCCCCAGGACAAGGAAAACCAGCAAAATTAAGACTTTCAGAGTAGCAAAACTTCAGTCCCTTAGGAATTCATGACTCTTAAATCAATTCAGCTACACATAAAATATCCCTATGGACTGTTCCATCCAGATGAGCCTAAGGATTCAACATGAATGTGCTGGGTTCTGACCAAAAAAAAAAAAAAAACAAAACAAAAAAAAGTGCTTTAAGCACTCTGAACCCAGGAATATGCTGTAGCTGACATTCTCTGGTGGCATGAATACACACACCAAAGTACCTGAACACCTAAGAGGAATTCATATTATAGCACAGACCTCAATAAATGAGCATTAAGCGCAGCAGCAACACTCACTTATTTTTGTTTGTTTCAATAAACCCGATACGTTGTATACTGGTTAGAAACCTTACGAACCCACTGGGACTGAACTGAATCAGACTGTAAGATGACAAAAATTAGCCACTGAAATTCAACACTTTTTTCCATCAACAGTATATTCTAAGGCACCTGTATTACTGATGCAGGGCAAGGTGGTCATTTAGTCTTCACAGTCCATGCAATCACTGGACATGAAAGGTAACAAGATAGCTTTATTTGTATTACTAAATTCAGCCTTCTGAAGGAATAAGCTGAGCTACATTGACCTACTGCTTCTGTTAAGATCAGAAAAGAAAAACTTCTTTAGAAAGACTTAGCTATTCTTTTCATCAGGTCAGAGGGAACATTGAAAGAGCAATTTCTGGAATTCACTTTCAACCTACAGGCAAAAATATCTTCTGGTTTGACCCTGTGATTTATTTTTCCCGGTGCTCCTAAACCTTTACACTGCATCAGCTGTCAGAGCCTCGCTCAGGATAATTACGAAGAGTGACTGCAAAGCCTCACTGAAATCTACACCTTCTAACACAGCAAGAACTTCACAATGTATTTGGCATTGTTTCTAGAACATGCTTCTGGAACAATGTCTATTTCCACACAAACACTGACCTTGCATTAGCATCCTCATCTTTTCATTGCCAGCAGCTAAAAGCTGCTATCTACACAGCGTGTTTGTTAGTAATCTGATGTTTTAAACAAAACAGAGTGAGTGAATCAGCAGTTACCACATCAACCACTTCTCACTGAGTGTTTCATTTCCTCTTAACAGAGAAACAGCAGAGGCGCAGTATGTTCTCAGTTAAAATATTTACAATCCAAGGATCTGACACAAGTTTTGTTTGACTTCATCCAGGTATTTGTTGGACAGCAGTTTACACTTCAGACAGTTTTAGAGGGAAAGCTCAAACTGAGATGGTTACTCTAGCCAGCTCAGCACGGTTATTGCTCGATGGTGCTTCTGGGGAGGCATTTGCCATAGGTCATTATTCCAGACACATTTTTTTTACTGCAGCACTAACAAAGAGCTCACAGCCAGCCTGCTCTGCAATGCCCCAGCACCATCCTGCACAATCAGAACACGTAACTCCTACCCAGAACACAAACAGTAATGATAAGGAAGAGACCAATTATTTCTTGCACTGTTAATATCGTAAAAAAACCCTATGAGAACTTCCAATAATAAAAAAAGCACAGAACGTCAGGTAGGTTTTTGAGGTTTTTTTAAATTAATCATACAAGAGGTCTTAAACAATTTCAAAAACTTACAAAATATATTCAATTGTGGAAACTTTACTGATAAAACAGCATTTCTTTACAATGCGCTTTTCTCCAATCGGGATAAGGAAGCGTATGCGTATCAAAACCAGCAGAACAAATCACTTTTCTCCACACCAAGAAACAGCACAAGTACTGCAAGTCAGTTTAACTGTAGTATGCCAAAGGAACAAAGCAACATAAAAACAGAGACCGATAAAGACAATATAGGGAAGATACACAAAAGAGAAGATCTACCATGTCTGCAGTAGCCACAATTCAACACGTGGAAGTCCTCAGCTCTTCAGGCGGCTTTGTTTGACTGTTGTACATGAGTGACTTGGTAAAAAACAGCATAAAATGGTAGCATTAACTCCTGTTTACGGTTTAGAGCCTAAATATATTCACCTTATACATGCCCATTGCAAATTTTGGGTATTACAGCAGTCAGCAACAGAGAAGGCTAAACCAGCCAGATGGTTTTGTACTGAGGAGAATAAAAAGTATTTGTATGTTCTGTTCTGCTAACTTCAGCACAGAAGTTTTACCAAGCAGCACAGAGCTGCAGCATCCCATACCTCTCCAGCTAGCGTCCAAGAGATTTTTTTGTTTGTGCCATTAATTACTCAGTTGTAAAATCGTTTACTTACTCTAACAGCTACATCATCACTTAGTATGATCCACAAAAATAGTTTGTAAAACACCATTTTTAATTATAAAAAGCAACAGCTAATCAGGGTAGTACTGAATCGCCCTAAGTGATCTGCACTGAGGATGATGGAAACAGGCAGTATGTAACTGGTGCTTCTCCCTAGGCTGAAGCAATTATGCTCTAATAAATTTCTCTCCAAAAACCCCTGTATGCACACCAAGTCCGATTCCAACAACACACCTTACTAAAGTAAGAGTTTGAACTGGGTTTGACCAGCTAGGCCAGTTAGTAAGCTTCCTAAGTAATGCTCCAGGTGGTGGTGGCTTTTTTGCTGTTGTTTGGTTGAGGTTTTTTTAACATTAATTGCAGAAGTCAGACTTAAAAGCAGCCTGCTTTTGAATAGCATGAAAATCAGTGAGAAAAGTAACATCTGATTGAAGCATTGTCTCAATGCTTCAACTGAGACAATTCAATCAAATGTTCTCTCTATATTTTAAATCTCCCAATCTGCCTAGAAAAAGCTTAAAAACTACTATACAAATTAAAACTTGAATAAAAAAAAGAAAGTATTTATTCCCAGGACAAGCTTATCAGGTACAGATATAAGTGTGTGTTCTGCCTTCAAAGTTCAACAAGCAGATGCTACAAATGCACCCATCACCACATTTCAAAATGAGAACCTGTTCAGCATATGCAAAGCAGACCTGTAACACTACTTACATCAGCAATGGCCAATTACAAAACCAGAAAAGCTCACCACGTGGGTGTCAGAGTTCAACAATGCTGTATCAGTAACAGGCAAACTTAGGGTTAAGTTTTCTTTTCAAACTTGTAAAGAAATACAAATATATGAACCTCGCATATTCTGTTAAGAATAAACAGTAATTAAATAGAGCAATCCCTTCTGCACTACATACAGAAATAACACTGTATTTACAGTTTTTACAGTTTTCAAATATTCTGGATTTCTTGCATTGTTTTGCAGGAATTTATATTCTTCAGGCTGTAAAAAAGTTACACCATAGTTCAGACCATAAACGCTTCTGAACAGAGACAGGTTACCAATTCTAACTCACTGATGTAAAGACTACAGTGCCTTAAAAGGAAATAAACCAACCCACTTCACCTAAACATCCCATTACTTGTGGGGTTATACTGCAAACTATAGACATTTTAAGATGTTTTACACATATTAGATATTGCTTATTTTCACAGTTTTCACAATTTAAATCATAAAAACAAGTGAGCTGCAGCTGTAACTGCTTTATTCAGGGTGCTCCTGCCATCACAACATGTATTAAGATCAGTTACAAGTTTCTCCCATGTATTTTCAGTTACAAGCAAGTCTAGTCTCACATATATAGGTAAATTTTCTTTTTTTTTTTTTAACTCAGCTTAAAATAGAAATGTACCAGTTTGAAAGAGATCTGCTGATACGCAGATTTACTCTTAAGTTCCCACGTTAAGATGGGCCGTCTGAACCTGCAGTCTTGAAAACTATATTAAAGCAGCTAAAAGCTTTAAACTGCAAATTTAAAGCAAGACACACAAAAATCCCCAGAATCAATCATTAAAGGTAATATTTTAAAAGAACATGAAAACTACAGTAAAAACCTGCATGAGAGGAAGATGGTATTTGCGTTCAGAGCTGTTTTTCTAAGTTCAAAATAATCAAAGCACCTGTTCTGGATAACAGTATTGAAGAGAAAAATTGAAGGTTTCACAGTAATACACACTTTCAGTGCCACTTTTTTACTACAATGTTTCCTGAAAAGACAGTAGGGATTCAAAACTTGCAGACTGAATATGGGAAAAATAGTCTGAACTTCATAGCAACAGAATGAACAGTTAAAGCAAACAGAAATTATGTGACTGACCTATTTCTTACACTGCAAGACTTCAAAAGAAAAATAATCAGTTTGAAGTCCTTCACATGCATGTGACGAGTTGTTGGCACAGGAGCTCTGAATCACTCACCGTGCCCTACGTACAAATCAATGTAAATTAACTACAACCAAAGTCTGAGAAGCTCAAAGCCAAAAGGAAACGCGGTGCCGTTATCCAGTCACTTTGTATCAGAGAAGGTTAACATTAGCTTTCCAATAGATTATTTGAGAGATTACACACACAGGAGCTGGTTTTGCTACTTTCACCAACAGTAGAAATCACTTGTCAATTCTTTCCAGCCTCTTACAACCAAGAGTAGGCAGCTTTGAGAATTCTAGCTACATGCCACAAGCATCTTTGTCAAAAGAGGGAAGATGCTACTGTAAAAACAGTTCTTTCAAAGTTGAAAAAATAACGTTTGGTCAGAATTTTACATGAAGAGGATTTTGTGTTCAAATAGCAGAGTTTCAGCATTCAGGATTACACATACAAGAAGTGTGGAAGTGGCAGCACATACGCTGCCGAAACGTAAGGCATTTTAGGAATGATTCCAACGCAGCTCACTGCCTTCAGCATTTTATTAGGTTCAACTAACATGAGCAACCTCTCACATTTTAAGACTCTTTACTACTAAACCCACGGTCCTCGAGACCAACCCTGAAACATCTGCAGACCTTCCATAATGATAGATGCAACACGAAGAGCGAGCGTTTTCCCTGCGTGGAGAAGAGCTGTCCGTCCAGCTCACACCTACACCCGTCACCAGTCCTCACTAACTGGCCCAGTCCTGGAAGCGGAAACAGTCACTGGCGATCTTCCACACGGTGTTGGTCGGCGTGGCCTGTGCTGTCAGCAGGAAGTTCTGGTTGAAGTAGCGCTGCTTGTCGCCATCAAACTTTACTGTCCCGCTCGTCACCACGAGGACTGTTGTCTGGCCTTGAGTAGCTTGCTCTTCACAAGGAGAAAAAGTATAAAGAAAACATCTCAAAGACCAAGAGGTAAATTAGTAGGAAACATACACAGAAATCCCATTTGACTCTGGTTATACCAGTTATAGGCTAACCATTGGTTACACATTCCTGGGAAGCAGTTTTGTTGCATCATTTCTATACAGACAATGGTGGATTCGCTCGCCATGGCTTTTCTATTTTCATTTCATGTCCATTTTAGAGCCCCGTATCAAACATCTCAGTTTTTGCTAAGAACAAGCTCTCGCTATTTGAGATGTACACATACATTTATATTTAGGAAGTTGCATACACTTTTCTCCCTGCTATTAGAGATTCTTTTTCACAGCAGAGCAAAGTAAACATGCTTGACCGCAGGCTTTTTCCTTCCTTATATTCCCAAAAACATCCATTAGAAGTAATTTATTAACTTCTCAATTATACAAGCTTTTCTAGCAGGTGTTAATCAGAAATTTAAATAACTTAACATCAGTTCTAGACATAAAGAAATCAAAATATACACAGGATAATGATTTGTTCCACACTATACTGCAGGTCAGTATCAGAGGCTACAGTAGAGGGCTCTTGACTCTTAGACATTGTTAAGGACAACATAACCTGACTTCTTCAATGCATGAAAATACATCACATCTGAATATGATCTTAACAAAAAAGTCCTTAAAGTGCTTTCCCGTACACAACAAAAAGTGCTGCATCTCTTGATTTGTGCTTTATTTATGCACAACTTGACATTTCAACCCTCAGTATTTTCTCCAAGCTTGTTCCAAAAGAAACATAATTGCAGTTCACTTTCAAGAGAAAAGACTGAAAAAAAATAAGTAAATTGTACTACAGCCTTACCGTGAACAGGCTGGCAGTCCAACACATTAACCTGGAATTCACTAGACGGCAACATTTCAAAAAATTTTATCAGTTCTTCTTGCCCGGACACTGCATTACCATTCCAAACTAACGTTGCTTTGTCCAAATAAAGTCTTGTTAAAGCCTGAGTGATTATAAAAATACGTATTTGGGGAAAACGTATAAACGCATACAATGGACAACACACAAAGCAATGTTCTTTGAATCCCTGTCTTGTGAATTATTGATTTCATCTGTTACTTTCACAGATAAAATGTCTTCCTGAAATATTAGCTCCTTTCAACAGTTAGTGCACCTGACCAAGTAATAAAACTAACTGAAATATATTCTCCTTTATAAGTTACATAGTGACTCATATGCCTCCAAATTTAAATACTGACAAGATTCCTTTAACAAAGCTGGAGACAGAACTGAACTAGTTGCTAGCAGAAGGATAGCACTACATTTCCAGAATAAGTTTATTGCTGATGTTTTTTTTGGGGGGGTGGTGGAAGTGAGGTGTGCATGCAACACTGATTATGTCAGGAAAGTATAATTTCAGGTTAAAAAAAAGAGAAATAAAAAAGTAGCCAACAAGACCAGGAACAGTGGAAGCTCAAAAAGAACAGCTGTCTGCAGCAGCAGACCAGAACTTCCCCAATGTTTCATTACCTGGAAGAGCTGAATAACTGCCCAACTCTCCTTCAGGCTGTTGACACATCTCTGCCTAACCTACTTATGTGCAAAGTGGCTCTGAAGTAACATGCAACAGCTGATATTTTCACATAATCTAAGTGTTATTAAATCACAATCATAGTACATTTCAAATTCCAAAGAAGAGTCTCCACAGCTCTCTTTTGGTGCAAATTACCTGTTACATGATACCACATCAATGTGGTCCATGAAGGCTTTCAGGGCTAGATAGATAGAGCTGCTTCCACTTCATCCTCAGGCACTCCTGAAGACTCCCAGAAACAGAAGTGATAACTGCTAATAAAAGTAGCTTGGAAAAAAAAAAAAGCTAAATCCTGACCTCTGAGACAAATAAAGCAAATTTTATCTGCCTGTACTGACCAAATCCTGTACCTGTAAAACATAATTGGACAGGAACTGAACTATTATCATGAGGAAGTTTAAAGTGTTGTCTAAAAGGCCCCCTTTTTACAACAATGCTGAACAGTGACATAAAATCCCCTGCAGGGCTAAGTCTGCCCTCTAAGAGGAACAGAGGTCTCATCCTGGCCAATACAACACATTGTAATCAGCTTTCAGGTGCTTTCCAGTGTAACAGTAGTTAGAAAAGCAAGCACAAAACACACAAGAGAGCTCTACATATTGTCAAAGCATCTACATACCCTTCTTCTTTTATCCATTGTCTCATAATAAATATTGACAAATTCATCTGCAGCTCTACAAGCTTGATCCACATAGGTTTTGAAATCCTGGGAAGAAGAAATCATACAAAATTACTTAAGTAGGCAATTTTATACAACCTAGTCATCTACGCAACTTCTCCACCAAGTGACTTTGGTTGATCTTTTCCATCCTCACTGAAAGACAACATCAAATACAGTTGAAATGGATTTCAAATTCCTCTTCTACTTGCAGGAGGTACAAGCTTTTAGCCAGGTGACAGTTTTAGGATTTATTTTGAATGCTGATGTATTTATTGTAATTAAATTGTATTCAGTGAAAATACTTGTTGCTGTGGTGGCTGTTCTGAAATAAATTTAAGGAACAAGATTTATTCAATGTATTTCTGCAAATTAGCAAGAATTCCATCACGCTGTCACCATAGCCTCATTTTTTAAAACATCTTTATATATGCATATATGAAGGTGCGGTAATATGTATAATTTGATATATAGATATAAAAACGAGAGAGAGAGGACATGCACACATGCTGAATGTATTCCAGTATCAATCACTCCAGTGCTATATCCACAGGTGAAAACCAAACAATCCTCATTTTCCTCACCTCTGTATTTTCATTCATCCACAGGTAACAGCTGTTGCTGTCACATCACTGCACTGTGATCTCATTCAGTTATTTGTTCAGTTTCTTTAGCTGTTTGGCCCTTGATCTCTTACAGACCTGCACTGTGACATCCTAGAAAGCAGTGATTCTGAATTTCCTGTCCATACATCTCTAGAACTGCACTTGGTTTCTGTTACAACACTTTGTGTAAAATATTATAATTTATCATTATTCTATTTCAGCATTATATTCTGAATGTTTGCAATTCAATCAGTACTTCAAAATTTACGTACTTACATTTTCTCGGCTGTCTTTAATGAATATACACCAGAACTACCAAGAATTCATCCAGTATCACCACAAAAGCCAATTCTACTCAGAGAAACCTCCATACCGCAAAATATGTACTGGCCTATCAAATAATCCCTGCTTACTCCACAAAACCAAATACTCCCATGCTACTACATACTACTCTTTTGATCTACCTCTAGTAGGACACGAGCTTGCTCTTCACCTTCCTATCTTCTCCAGCAATTTCTGAACCCACAGTCCATTTCCAAACAAATACGACAAAGTACTCTTAAAGACACCGTATTCCAGCAAGTGCCCAGCACCAGGAGGCAGAGTATCAGAGCTCCCACTAAGGGCACAGTAACTATGACTCGGCCTGTTATGTTATTTAGAGCAGATGGCTGTTACCTCTCACTTGCACACACTTACACACACACTTGCTGACAAGCAGCCAAACATTACCATTTAGCTGCCAAACAGACCAAACGGGTGTGAGGGAGAGCATTAGAGAAACACCGGGAGACTGGAATGAGCTGTTAGAGTACCTGCAATAGAAGCCAAATGGAAAATAAGCTTTGTTAGTTCTGATACTCCAGACATCTTCTTTATAACAATAGCCTGGAATACACGTTAAACTTCTGAGAACAATTTAGGTTGGAAGAAACTTCTGGTGGTCATCTGGTCCAAATCCAGAGCCACCATCAAAGCTTGATCCAACTTCAGCATTAGACCTGACTGCTCAGGGTCCTAACTCCAGGCACGTTTTGAACATCTTGGAGGATGGGGATTTCACAGCTCCTTCGGGCTCCTGTTTCAGTGTCTAACCACCTCACTCAGGCATCCTTCTTCCTGGTGTTTAACAGGAAAGCCATACTTAAAAAAAAAAGGGCCCCTTGCAGACCCTTGCCGGCAATTCCAAGCAGGAGCCAACCCGCACGGCCTCTCCGGACGGTCTCTGTGAAGCACAGCGGTTCCTCACACCAACCTTAGGCCCCGCACAGGGCCGCGGGGGAGGAAGGGGCCGCAGGGAGCCCCGCTCTGCCCGGGACCCGCCCGCAGCCGAGGGGCGGGCGGAAGGAGCCCGCGCACACCCGCCCTGCGCCGAGGGGCTCCCACCCGCCACCGCGGCCGGGACGCGGCCCGGCGGCCTCCCCCCCACCCCGCACCCCCAGAACCCCGACCCCGACCGGAGCTCCCACCGACGGGGCCCCGCGCCCGCCGCGCCGGCAGACTCACCACGGCGGCGGCCATGGGGCGGCCAGGCCAGGCCAGGCGGGAGCACAACGGATGTGCGGCACCGGGCCGTCCGCCGCTTCCGGCCGCGCGTCCACACGCGAAATCCTTCCGCCGCGGCGGGGGAAGCAGGAGCGGGGAGCGGGAGGGAGCGGGAGGGAGCGGGAGGAGCGCGGGGCCGGGCGGTCGCTGCGGGGGCCGGGCGGGCACAGAGGGGCCTCGGATACAACGGGAGGCGAATGGCCGCGCTGTGGCAATGGTACTTAGCGCGGTCACCGCCTGCCTCGCTGCACGGGGCCTGGGCGGGCACACGGTGTGCGGGATCAAGCGCTGGTTGGGCAGGCGGTCCAGAGATGGTGCTGAGCGGAGTTCAGTCCAGTGGTGTTCCCCAGGGCTCAGTGTGGGGACCGTTTCTGTTTAACATCTTCGTTGATGATCTTGATACGGACACAGAGTGTCTCATCAGTACGTTCGCAGATGACACCAAGTGAAGCGGGAGTGTGGATCTCCATGAGGATGGGGAGGATCCACAGAGAGACTCGGATAAGTTGGATGGATGGGCCAACATTAATGGTATGAGCTTCAACAAGGCCAAGTGCCAGGTCCTGCACCTGGGCCAGAACAACACCCTGCATCGGTACAGGCTTTGGGGAGTGTGGCTGGAGCTGCCTGGCAGAAAAGGACTTGGGGGTTCTAGTTGACAAGCGACTGAATACGAGCCGGCAGTGTGTCCAGGTGGGCAAGAAAGCCAACGGCATCCTGGCTTTGATTAGAAATAATGGGGCCAGCAGCAGTGGGGGGGGGATTGTCCCCCTGTACTCAGCACTGGTGAGGCCACACCTGGAGGATTGTGTCCAGTTTTGGGCATCTCAATACAAGAGAGATATCGAGGTGCTGGCCACCCTCAGTAAAACTAAATTGCCACATCTAATCTATATCTCCCCTCTTTCAGTTTAAAACTGTTACCCTTCATCCTTTTGCCCTACAAAAAGTCCCTCCCCATCTTTCCTGTAGCCCCTTTAGGTACTGGAAGGGGCTATAAGGTCTCCCTGGAGTCTTCTCCTCTCCAGGCTGAAAAACCCCAACTCTCTTCAGCCTGTCGTCACAGCAGAAGTGCTACAGCATCTGACATCTTCGTGGCCCTCCTTTGGACTCACTCCAACATGTCCATGTCCTTCTTATGTTGGGGCCCCAGAGCTGGACACAGTATTCCAGGTGGGGTCTCACCAGAGCAGAGTAGAGGGGCCCTGTTGCGGGCACCACACGCACACCACGTCTGCATGGCCACGGGTGTAAAAATAGGTCAGTGCACGAGCGCTGTGCCCCTCCTTTCACATACACTGTAGATCTTCCTCTGCTTTTCCTACATGCAGCTTTTCTCCCCGTGGCTGCTGTCGCCCACAGGCTGCCACCCTGGGGAGGGAGCCAGGTGAGGGCATGAAGGAAACTTGTGCTGCTTTCCTGTGACGAGCTGAGTGGTAAGGCTGGCTGGTGAAATCTTCATCATGCAGTGAATAACAGGAAAAGGTGAGACTCAAGAAGTCTGCAATTAATTACTAGAGATGATGTGGAGCTGACTGGGAAGAAGTCACGTACTGAAGGTGATAAACACCCCCGGGATGGAAAGGTGTGTCTGTGACCGGGCTGCTGGGAGAGGACTGGGTTCGGGTCCAGGCATCTGAGGCTGTGCCCTTTGCTATATGGGACTGCATCCAGCAGGGTCAGCTGTGAACTAATTTGTCATCGTGGTGTCGGAGTTGTGTCACTGTGAAACAGCACATCCTGAATTAACAACTGCTCAACGAAGGCTGCTTAATACAAAAGTTCAAACATGCTCCCCTTTGAAATCTCAAGTGTCACTACATCACCATATTATGTATTTGCCTCAAATTAATAGAAGTACTTCATAAAACCTCTCTCATATAAAGAAGAGCAACCATCAGTTTACAAATAAAAGAGCAAGGCACTGAAATTATGATATCACTGAAATGTGATTTGTTGAAGGTAACAAAGGGAGACAATTACAGAACTGAAAACTGCAATTCTAATCTTTTACCTTCATCATATGAACATCTTCACTCCATTCCGAGATACATCAGTGTAAAATGTAAAAGGAATCACTACCATCTGATATGTCCACTACCTCTTTCATGTCTATTTTCATCATATTGATGACAATATGTCTACAAAGGTAATGTCATGTTCCTTTTCTATAAATTGAATTTGTAGGAAACGACCACTGTAAATCCTAGTGGACTGAATGAATTATACTTGTGTTATCCCAGGGACTGTGGACAATCTGGACACAATGATAGAAATAAGTATCTTTAGAAGCATTACCTCTTCACTTACTCGCATGGATTTGTGAAACCTGGAAGAGTAACAGGCTTAGCACAAACCTTGTTGACTGAGCACAATGAGACTTCCAGAACACTAACCTAAATCTGAGTTCCTGAAACTACATTTTCTTTACTTAGAAAGTACTATTGCAGAGGAAACAAAGGAGACCATCTGAAACATATCAAAGATTTTCTGCAAGACGACTCCTTCAGTTGCTTTTCCTTGAGCAAACCTTTAGCTTGGGTGTTTAAGTCTTAAGAGTAGTCTGAGCAGATAGAATTTCCACTTTGTGTTGAACAAATTACAGCCATGCTGTATATTGTCCAAATATTCCTTACATATGCATTTGGATTTAGTTCAAGTAACAACCAAGTGTAACTCCTAATTTCTCTTCCAAAGCCCAGATACTCCTAACAGTTTCTCAGCCTCTATCTCCAGCCCCTCAAGCCAACTCACCCACGCTCCCCAGCCCTTCGGATCCCAGAAGGAGTGAGATGGAAATGCCAGAATGACTCAGCAGCAATTGCTCTGCGCTCCCGTGCAGAGTCCAAGCAGTTTACATCAAGATGACTCATCAAAATACTTCACGTCTGAAGATGATTCTTAGAACATGCAGCTCCATTACACCCACTTACCATATGGAAGGGAAATTTTGAGTTAGTTTAGATCTTACAGACCCAATCAGAGGCAAAAAGTGGAGCTTTGTTGCAATGGCTGGCATCGGCTAGTACATCTGTGAGATGAACTTGATTCTTAGAACATGCAGCTCCATTACACCCACTTACCATATGGAAGGGAAATTTTGAGTTAGTTTAGATCTTACAGACCCAATCAGAGGCAAAAAGTGGAGCTTTGTTGCAATGGCTGGCATCAGCTAGTACATCTGTGAGATGA
Source organism: Calidris pugnax (assembly GCF_001431845.1). NCBI lineage: Eukaryota > Metazoa > Chordata > Aves > Charadriiformes > Scolopacidae > Calidris > Calidris pugnax. The sequence continues at coordinate 11,815,690 of NW_015090995.1, read as the reverse complement.
ACTTAGATGGATGGGGTGGTTTTGATTCTATAATAAATAATGCTAAACTTTAAAATTACTAGTTGCTGGAAATCTTTCCAAATAGCTGATACTAAGAACAATGAATTAAAACTGCAGTAACAGTTAAATGGAAAATAGGATGACATATCTCCATACTGTAAATAGTATATCCATATCGTATGGAGATAGGAAGTAATTCTTAGAAGTGTCTGCTTTATAGCTTCAGTCAAACGTGCTCAAAATATCATAACTAATGATAAATAAAAATGTATTAAACTTTCAGAAATGCATTCAGCCACCTGGGTTAGGCCAGATTTTCTTTTGTTACCATCAGCTGATCAATTAAAACCAATTAGAATTGATAGCCAAGCACCAGATAATTTCAGAATCACTAACAAAATGCACAGATTTTTATTGTGAGTTCTTTTGATACTGGGCAAATAATGACCACAGAATTAAAGTAGAATTCAGTCTCCAACAAGATGAAAAGAGTTCACATTTTCCCCATATGAACCTCACATGAACATTACTTATGCTTGCATTAGCATCTATGCAAAAATGAAGCCAGACTGCATAATGCTAGGCCACTTTGCAAACTAACCTTGACCTGTGTCACGGAAGACAGTGATATTTCTGTAATGACTTCAGTAACAGACTAAAATGAGGTCTCTTGGTCCTGATCACCCTTGATAAAATGACTAATCTTTAGTTTGGCAAATGATCTTGTTGGACTTAGATTAATGCATTTGTAATTTTCAAGGGTTTAATGTTTACTTCCCTTTAAGGTTACATAATTAACACTGATAGATTTCAAATAGAATATCCTCTACTAAAAGAACCCAAAGAATTACTAAGCTTTTTAATTTATTGATTCAGAATATATGTTAACATTACTAAAATCGTAACATGCTTGAAACTCTCCAGGCTCAAAATCTCTCTGCGATGTTGTACACAGCACCGAAGGGCAAGCCCAGGAGGCAGCAGAAGGCAAGGGCCTTGCAAATTTCAGTAGCCACTCTGCTGAATAGGGACCAAAGAAATGATCTGTGAACTATGTCAGTGATTAAAATTAAACCGGTAGGTTCACCCTCTTACTATTAGGATTATCAGCCCTCAGTGATCACATGCTGCGTACAGCATCCTTGTTAACAATGTCCAATTAACAGTTCAAAGATTTAGCAGGTATAGTGACGTTTAGCCGAATTCCCTTGAGGTCAGTGATTCACACAACACTTCAGCTTTCAAGCTGGTGAAAAAGCCATAAAGGCTCTCATGCAGTCATATAGGTCATATACGCTATTCTCTAAGACCTTGAATCTTTTTGAATAGTGAATGGCTCTTGTGGAACACAGCACTCTCAACTTTTGTTAAAGTTACCAAAATGTGTAGTAACATTACCCGGATGTATAGAAGTTTAAGGAACTGACTCCTAAAACAAGGGAAGCAGCTGACAGCAGCCAAATCAAGGCTGCCGTCAGAACCAAACCGGTTCTGATTAACGTGGTGCCTGTGAGGGTGGATCATGACGCAGTGTTTGAGCATTCTGCGTGATCAAGGGCTGAATGAGAACTCCAAGACTTGACCCATTGATTTTAAAGGGGACTGGGTAGGTCTCAGTTCACGCTTTGATCTATATGCTATGTGCTGAACACAAAAATACTACTAAAAGCTGGAGTTTGGATCTACTAAATGGCAGCAGATTTAGTAAGGTCTGGTTTGGCCAGTTCATTCTCAACATAAAAGGCATCATAATCTGGATAGACTCAGGCAGAACCTGTGTTTGTTGCAATCCTATGGGGACTCTAGACTACGCACCACTCCACCTTAAATTCCCATCATACCAGAACTGGAGGAATGTAATGACGCCTGTTCTGATAAATACCCCTCTTGTTTTTTAAAGAAAAACAAGACTTGCTATATATTGAAGTGATAACTGCTCCACTCACCCACTGGGATATGGTGAGATCAAGTACAAATAACTGTTCTATTTGAATCCATGTCAAAGCACTCCCAAGTGGGGATACATTTTCAGAACAGGTCAGTTCAAAGTGTCACCACAGTTGCTAGTTAAAGACATTTTAAAATCCCATTCATTTCATTAGGTAACAAAACAGTATTTGACCTCTCATGAAAATCTGTTGATATGTAAGTAAAACCTAGGTAAACACATTTGTATTACAGTGGGCTCCGTGATAGTTCAATGGAGCAATCTGAAAGCCAAAGGGTATATACGTGCACACAGACATAGTTATATCCTAGAGACACCGAGCCTATAGTCTTACCTTTAAGGCTTGTAAGGTAGTTCTGTTTGCACTTGTCCTTTTATCTCAAAATTTTAGACTGCAATTTTGATCATGGTTTCAGCACTATATTGTATCCCTTAGCAGTGTAGTATCAGCTCCCAGATGTGTCCTGTATAAACAAAAGAAAAATGTTGCAATTAGCTATTGTCAAGATCTCTGACGTATGGAATACCTATACATCATACACAGCAACTGAGAAGTTTGTACAAGCATCACTTGCAGCACATGACCGTGGTTTTCTTTAACTTGTGTGCAGCTGAACCACCACACTCCACGGCCATTTCTCATCAGGGCTGCAAACGTTGTAGCTGCAATTGTTTGGCAGGTCCTTTTTCCCATCTCCATCTAGTACAGAAGCTGGAAAACTCCTTTTCCATTGATACTTTCAATAATAGCAGCATTTTTTAAAGTCATAAACACAAACAAGAAACACGGAAATTTTTCAGGTGTCTTTCCCCCCCCAGTATATTTTCCCCTTCAGAAAATAAAGCCATCTTTTGAGAACAGTCTAATTTAGCTTAAAAAAAATTCATTAAAAATAAATTTTTATGAATATTTTTTGGATGAGCTATAGATGGAGCACTAACCAGTCCACATTATAAATTTAATAGAACTACTGAGCAAAGTTCACTCAGATGAGAAGGGCCTGCAGGGCTAGAATTTGTTAGTTCAGGTCAGTTTGTAGCATATTCTGAGCTCAATTTACATTTGGCTCAGACTTGAATGCTGGGAATCAGTAGTTAGGCCATCTGCTAAATAAACTCTTTCCATAGTTAGACAATAACCCACACTGAGCATATATAAGCTCACTGAAGCCTAGGGTGGTCTCTCCTAAAGGCTGAACACACTGACCTGGTGACTTTAATCTCCCATCAGACTCATCAGAAATTATTTAGTAAAGGAAATGAAGTTGGAATGTGGCAAATTTTCTTAATGTAAGGAAAGAATCAAGCTCACTGTTTTCACTTTGGGAACATGGATAGCAAAGAGTACTGATGAAAGGTAACTCTAAGTAGATTAATTAGGTTCTCACTACAAGTATAAACAACTGAATTCTTTCAGGGACATAGAATGTTTTATTCTTCTTCATTACATAGATTATGACACATTGATTGGAAAAGAGTCAAATTTCATTGGCAAAGCCAGTACATCTATTTTTATCTATTGAGTTACTTGTTAAATTATGCAGGAAAAATGTTGTATTAGACTTTACAACCTGCTTCTCTTATCCTAATAGCTTGCTAACTTGCATTCCATAAGCCTCATCTATATATCTTTGATTTATAGCTTAATAAAATCAACAAATTAAATCAGTGGAAACAACCAATATACAACAATAATGACAACTGAAAGCAAGAATCCATTAAGTGACATACAACACAAGCATTACCATCCCAAAACATTGACTCGTGTACCTTTTGCTTCACAATATTTAAAGAAAGATAGTTGGAAGGCAACCTGATGTCAGTGGTACACTTACACAAGAGATCTAAAACCACAGACCACATAAATGAGAAACAGGTATCACTTATCACCTCTTTTTCTGATTATATTTCCAATGCTTTAATAATATTGATTGTTCCTGACAGATAGAGATCAGCAGATGGTGGGAGACTGTTGTTATTTTGCAGCAATGATCCATTATTTTACAATTTGTCATCAAGATTTTACATGTTCTTTTAGATAAGGCGTTATTTTTCTTAAAAAAACAAAAGCTTTATCACATTATTGTCTCTTCCAGAATGCTTTACAAATAAATGTGAAACTATTAGGAATATCCAGTGATTCAATTGAGAAAATGTTCCTTCTTGTCCCCTTCGATATTTGAGAAAATGATGTGTCAGAAATATGTTGTCTCATTTTAATGAGGCAACACTTGTTAGTTAGTAAATAAGCCTACTCTCTGCTCAGTGTTAACTGAAACCCAGACTAGGTTTTGAATTTGTATTAAAACCTGGAACCAAAAGAAACTATTTTGACCTGAGTACCACATGCGTGTACAATACAAAACCCCACTGTAAATACAGGTAGGTTTGCAATGACAGTTCTGTCCTCTGTGCTGACTCAAACTGCAAGGACAGTGGTACCGGCTGTTCCCTAAGGTATCAGTAGTCAACTCTTAAAACAATGGCAAAACTCCCACTAAGTCTAATCAAAGCCAGATCTGGCCTTCAATTTGTTTTGTCTAAATAGTGAATAAACAAAGTTTCTTCAAAATGTAACTTTAATCACTAGCTCAGTTACACAGCCTTATTGCTCAGTCTCCAGTTTTAGCAGGTAACTTGGCTAAATGTCAAATAATTCCATCAGCTCATTGAAGACAAATATTAGACAGAGACTGCATCTGAAATAAGTTCCCATTCAATTAACCTACTTGGCTAAAAGGTGATGCAAAAATCAGTATTTTGTAACAGACGATTGCGTTTCAGATGAAACTAATCAATAAGCATCAGAGCAATTCCAAATTAAATACAGACATAGACAAAGTTAAATATCAAGCAGTTTAGGTACTGAATGTATTGCAACTTAAAATAGCTCTACTATTTTGGGCAGAATATTCCCCCAGTTACAATTTCAACATACCATTGCTTTTATTCAATTATTTATCACTTTTCTAAAATAAAAATAAAAATAATTACTGTCATTTTGGTAGAACATACAAAACAGGCGCGAGTTCCCTCTGTTAGTCCTACAGCAGTTGGAAACTGGAACTGTTAACATCGTTGCACCTGGCACTGTGTCCCAATCGGGAAAATGGAAGAGACAGGTAAGCCCTCTGTAGATAAAATGCTCTCTCTGCTCCTGAACAACTTAAGAATATCTAAAAGACTAAGTACAGGAAAAGCGAGTATCTCCTGTAATCACGTTTTTAAAAATCAAGGTGAACGTGCTCATAGAATTATAATAGGCTGCATCCCTAAATTCTCATCTATTAATAATCATTGTAACTCCCCTCCCGATTATTTAAAATTCAACACATTAATGCACCATTGTGCAAAAAATAGTTGTGGTTGGTTGTTTTGGTTTTTTTTAAGGATAGAGAGCAGAGCATCCAAGGAACTGGTAGAAGTGCCTTCAAAACAGCCAAGAATAAGCCAACATGCTAAAGCTCTGTTGATTTATTCCAGAGCAATGCACCTGGACCCACCAGCTGTCATACATAACCCATCTGGAGCAACAGCTGTTTACTCAATAGTTGTCATATTGTCTGACACAAACAATTGCTTGTTAAATTTGTCACCACTGATTCTCGATGGGGTTTGAAATACTGGAAAATGTTACATTTTGTTCCTGTCCTCGGGTTTTGAACACTTTTTCTTCCATAATGGCAAAGTTCCAGAGTTCCAAATGGCATTTTGTGCAGCTGTGCAACCCTACTCAAAATGACAGGTCCTGTAGCACCTCCAAAAAGGTCAAGTTGAAGGTGGTTCACTGGGAGCTAAGGACACCTAAGTAAGGGGAGGTGGAAAGTAATGTTTAGCTCATCAAATGATGTGGCAAGGAAGATGGAAGGATCTGGTCAGATCACCAGGCTAACAACATGATACTAACAAATACATTTTATACAAACTGGGGGGGAGAGGGAATTTTTCGCTCATGGAAAATATGGAAAATGTTACAACAGTCAGGGCTGGGGAGTGACCTTGAGAGAGTCATAGCTGGGGGGAAGAAGAAACACGTTTATTAGAAATGTCATTAGGGAATGTTTTGCATGAAGCAGGGGAATTTGAATACTAGATGAATGAAGCAGCACGTTATTACAGGGTTGAGCAACAGTGAGGACTGTGGTGTTACTTCCTGCGAAAAAGATACTCAACAGGAAATGAAGCAACATTGTGATAGGAGAACGCTTAGAAATGGAGAGGTAGACCTGAAGAACTTTCAAGCAAGGACAAGCTTTGAAGATGAGAGTTGATGAAATCACCATACAAATGTGCGTAACAAGATGTGGAAATTTAAGACAGTCTTGTAATACCTCTGACAAACGGAGAGAACAGAAGTGTACCTATCAAAACAGATGTTTTATGAACGAGAGATAAGCACCACGAGTGAGGGTAATGAAAAAAGGAGATCAAAATGCTTCCTGAAAAAATTGCTTTTAAAGTATATTCCAATGGGTAATAATAGAATCAGTAAAGCACACAATGAATGGGAAATCTAGTTAGCAGAGATAGTACCTGACCGACAATTATCCACTTAATTACTTCTTTGTAAGTAGTGTTTGTGCCACAGGAGAATTCATGCCATAACACGAATGAAAATATTCAGCATGTTAACTTAAAGTGCTCACAAAATACAACAAATCAACAGACACAAAAACTCTCTTCAAAAAAGCATGCACTATCAGAAGCACGTGTTTGTGAACCTTGAGGGCAGAGAGCATATGCTACACAAGCAGAATACTCCTGTCCTTCAAAACCACCCTCTTTCCTCTCAGCTGTATGCAGCCATGGCCTGCCTAGAACAGATCTGCTTGGTTTTTTGGACTAAGCTAAAGATTAAAGAATAGTATATAGACAATTTTTTAAATGATCCTTTTTGGATCAACAATGTGGACTTATCATAACAAGTCACCCAAACTGTTATTTCTCTGAAAGTGGGATCCAATTAAACACCACTGAACTCAAGGATTTTTAAAGGGGAATCTGCGGTGTAAAGGAACATGGTCAAAAATAACCAGCAGATACCTCTGTCTCCGTCATTCAGTTAAAGAAGGATCAGTATTTTACTGAACTTAGGCTGACCGATCCCAATCTTCAAATTCACTGAATACAGCAAAGACAGACAGACAGATGGAAAGACAAAATCCAGTTGTTTTTCCACTGACACCGTGTTCCCCTTGCCACCGAGAGGTGGCACCGAAGCAACACCCTGTGGCGGTCCTCTCCACACACCACACGCCTATTTCCACACTCCAGGAATGATTTCTGAGGTCAGACACCGGCTAAACATTCTTAGACTACCAAGGGGGATACGGTTTGTGACTGAGGTCAAACATCAGGGTAACACTTAGACATCACATGTCAGAGTAAAGTCTAAAGGACAAAATTTGGTGCAATATATTTACTTTCTACCAATGAAAGAACTTTGGTTTTGAAGAGTAAGGAACAAAAATATACTGTATTATTTCTAATATTGATATATTGATATATTTGTTAATGTTCATGACCATAGTCATACATCCACATTTAGTTGTGGACAGGGACAGAAGTGTGGCTTCAGTTGTCAGGGCACTCATTTTTAATGTACTGATCATACCAAAACACTGACAAAACAAGATCCTGGATAGTAGATGTCAAGAAAGCTGAAATCTGAAAGCTTTCTTATTTTGCCAAGACTGTAAAAGCTTTCAGACCAGGTTGTGACACTCTTTAAGAGTTAGACAAGCTTGTTCTTACAAACTGCATTTAGCACTGGCAACCACCATCTTAGCCAAGTACTCAGGCTTCTCTCCACCACCTGCATACCTCTGCGTAACTAGTCATAGTAATTAACGGTAATATAAATCATATAAATATAAATAATATAAATCATTTCATTCAAAGCACAGTACTATATAACTGGGAGAGCAAAAGAACCAGCAATCTCATGGACTCCAACTGGGGTGTCTGTTGCAATCTGGTAGATTTTAGATGAAATGATGCTAAGAATCTGCAAAAAATCAAATAGAAGGACTCCTCTAGAAGGACAAAGAGATGACAGTTGTGTCTTTAGTGAAGATTCCTGCTCATTATTAAAACATCCATTCTTGAGACAGAAGGAACAAAAGGAACAGGACAACGACTATTTATGTAAAGGTCCGACAACATTGTAGAATATTTTTTCTTTTTGGAATACAGCAGATTGTACAAAATGTTAGATATTTTCAAGAACATTATGGGGGAATGTTCCTGAATGTCAAAATGTTTTCTTAAGGTACCTAAAAGAGGCTACACACATCCCACACAGAGCTACAGCTTTTTAGAATATTAGGGCTCTGTCTAACATCCTAGCCATGAAAACAGAAGTATTACTGAAATCTGGAAATCACAAACACAGACAGTACCTTTGAGTGTCTCACAAATACAACTAAAGCAAAGTTAACTATTTTTATATTCACAGATATTTGGAATAAGACTATATGGCACTTATGTACAGAATTAGAATAAATGCTACCAAGTTCTTTCTCAATTTCAAGCAAAAAGACAGGAAGGAAAAATGACAGTGATGTTATAGAACCATAGAATATCTAGGTTGGAAGGGACCTTTAAGATCATCGAGTCCAATCATCAACCTAACACTGCCAAAACCACCACTAAACCATGTCCCTCAGCACCACGTCTACCCATCTTTTAAATACCCCCCAGGGATGGTGATTCAACTGCTTCCCTGGGCAGCCTGTTACAACATTTGATAACCCTTTCTGTGAAGAAATTTTTGCAAAAATCCATCCTAAACCTCCCCTGGCACAACCTGAGGTTGTTTATGCATCTTAGCATACTCAACTAACAAAAAAGAACAAAATACGATTAAATTCACAATGATGCTAATTTAAAGTGGACTCCAGAACATGCAATAGCCCGATAGATTAATACAGAAGGGGAGTTTTGGCAGTATTTACACCAGATTCCCCAGACACTGAAGACTGTTGAGAACCAAGGAAATTTTACCATTAATCTGTGAAGGCTACTATATGCATTGAGTCCATATTTCTATTTCTCCTATCACAGAGTGTTCTACAAAAACAACATCTCTTCCCAGCAACTTAACTCAGGTTACAAAGCCAGTCTTTTGCCAGAATGAATCACGGCTATTGTGCACTGCGAGCAGCACTCACTGGTGCCCTGCTGTATCTACCACTGTTCTTTCTATATTCAACCCAGACCGTCAGTATTAGTGTCAGTTGCTTTCTGGTTGGTCTCATTTGAGAAAGGAGGCAGACGTGCACAAGGGACATGTTCTAATTTTTATTTTTAGACAGATCTTCACAACCTTGAACAGCTATCAAGAAAAAGAAGAAGCCAGTGCTGTAAACAACCTCTGAACTAGAAATTCTGGGGAAATTCTAATTTGGCCAGTAGGGTCAGGGAACTGCAAAGGGTCTGTGAAGTAAAATGCATGGGGCTTCCTCAATTCCATTTCTGTAACATCAGAGTCTCCTCCGTGTACAGATGCATCCTGTAGTCATCTACCTGCTTGTAGGCACCATCTGTGAAAAATCACGTCTGTGAAAAATCTCAGTGTCAACTGATTTACATGTCTGTCTAACTTTTGAGACCATACGTATACAGGTGAGAAATATTACAGCATCCTAAAGCAGGGAATGAGAAGTTTTATCTTCAATTATAACCCAGAGAAGACTTGAACTATTACAATAACATGCTGGTTTACATGGAAGAAGGTTTAGAGAATAAGATCCTAGAAAGAGCAATGTTGTTGATTCCCTCAGGTTAAATTATTTTCATATAGCAGCTTGTTGGGATTCTTTACAGCAACTGGATGCTTGTATAAAGTGGCAGTAAGCTTTAAAAAAGTCTGACATGGACTATATTAGCTTCCAGATGAATTTCTGTGAATTTTGCAGTGATAGACCCAAAGTCAACTGAGTTACACCGGTGTACCAGTGCAAATGTTTAATGGACAATTTTAAAAAAATTAAATTCTTAAGGATTTTATGCTTAGGGTAGGTGCATGCAATGTCTACTCATTTGAGAACGGAAATTTGTAGACAAAGTGTAATTTATTAACATGAACAACAGTTCTATCTTCCTGCATAATATTTTAGTATGTAGATGTAACTGTCAAGCTCTGAACAGGTATTACATGAGCAATAGGTTCTGCTGACCGCCTCCCTGCCTCCACTATTTTATTAAAAAATAATTCATTAGTCTAATTAAAAAATAAATAAATAATTGTAGTTAAGTTTTTAACCCATAATCCCAAGTCTATATAGTACTTTTTTAACGTGTCTTAGACTAAAGTCATGGACATAAGGATAGGCTATTTGGGGAATATTCTAGCTGCAAAAAGGTGTTCCAAAATAACATAAACCCTCAAATAATAATAAATTTGTCATGTTTCAAAATTAAGCCTGTATCTGCATCCTCAAGCTGGCATGACCTCTCTGCAACATGTGACATCTGTTACTGCAGGGGCCCTGAAATGGCACAGGTTTACTTGTCACAACACTGGCAGCTATTCCAAATAGACTGACACCTGTCTCTCATGTGAACTGGTGGATATCCAGTCCCTCAAAACTAAAGCAACATGGCTGCTTCCTAACAGATGAGAAGGTGGAAGTGCCTTGAAAGCAGGTATGTATAACAGAGAAAATTTTAATTTGCATCCCTTAATAAAATACGCTTTTGTATTTCTAAGTCCAAACATGGAAGCTTGTATAAACCAAATAATTTGGCCACAGGAAGAGAGAAAACATTCTGAGCAGTTATGTTGCTGTAAATGCTGAAATCAAAGTAATTACTCACTGAGATGGGAATCTAGCTCCTAGAGTACAGTCTATTTTTATTTATTCCCTAACGAGGGTTAAAGTTAGTAGACTTCGTACAATTCATAAGTTCCACGATGAACTCAGAAAGGTAACACTAATGACGAGGACCAACCTGCTTTCAATGTCTTCACCAGTGATTTGCAAAGGAACTTGCCCAGGCATTTGTCTCTCATCTCACAATTGTTTCTACTTACCTCATGGTATTTCAATCCTGGAGGCACTTTTGGAATGGAAACATAGGTTTCTTTCCAGATGAAAGTGATACAAAAAAGGAGATACACCCTTTTCACACTGCTCCAAGAGGGAATCCTCGCAGCAGTTACCCAGCACACCATGTATGCACACAAGCTACTCCACTTTGCAAAGACCTCTAAGGAGCGTAGTACAAAAAATGAAATGTAATCTGCTTCTGCCTGTTGTTCATTACCTGTCTGGACAGTCTGTCTGTCAGAACTGGGTTTTACATCTCTTTGTTGATTCTTTTCACTTTCTTCTTTAGCTTTGGTGCTCTTTTTGTGCCTTGTCCTCAGCCCACCTTCTCATGGAAATTTCATGACTTAACCCCTTCTCTTCAGCACCTCACACCCCCTCTTCATTCACATATATTTCTCCATTTCATTTACATTTCTTCCTTCTTTTCAACATGTCTTTGCTAGTATCTCAGCCACAGTTCCCCAAAGGCACAGGCTAGGAGCAAAACGATGTGGTTACACTGTTTTAGGAGACAGACAGGGGTTTTCAGCTGTAAGGACTCTCAGCAGGCGATGGCTGCCTGCTGGCTGCTGTTGGGTTTGATCAGGACACACAGCACTGCCGCGTTCAAAACAAAAATGGTTGTTCCAAAGATCCACTGTGTCAGATGTGTCCACGTGACAATAAAACAGATAATCTTCAGAAGGAAGAAAACTACAAAATGCTCAGCTGGCAGAGGAGAGATTGTGCTTGAGCTCTTCATCTCTGTAATTGAGTACAGCTGGTTGGTAAGGGGATGTTGTATACACCTGTGCCTGACCGTGCTCCTGGCTTCATTGATGACTGCAATATGAGAATTAGGGAAGGTAAAAAAGATCATCCATGCCTGGGCACATGGATGGCTGGGGATGTGTTAAGAGCTTCCACTGTTGGAATACATGGAAAGCAAGAAAGTAAGTAGGAACAGGGGAAGGAGCAGCAACAAGCAACATGATCTTGGTGTTGTCAACATCAGCAGGAGGAAGCTCCTACACTCCAGCCCTTGGCAGTGTTCCTAGACTGGAGTCTGGCTCCTGAGATCACCAGTGTGGGACAAAAATTTCCTGTAGAGACCCAGGCTGTAAAGACAGCAACGGGGTTTTGGGGTGCTTTTGAAATGAAGTGGATAGCAACCTACTGTGCACAGATTCAGCTGCTCTAAGTCAGACAGCACCTAACACCAAATCACCTTCCACACTAACCCTCAGCAGAAATGTGAAGAAATCGGCAAGAACAGTTTCAGCACAGTAATTCAATTACTGTGAAAACCACAGTCATAGATTTTACTGAAGGAAAATCACTGGGAGGAGTACATGACATTGTCATACTGCAGGGCAGAGTGCTAGGAGGGAGGATATCTTATTGCAAAGTGAAATGGTGAGGTAATGGTAACATTATTTTATAAACTGCATACACATCAATGACAACTTTAAGCTTAATGTACTGGAACGTCTTGAAATAACAGAAAAAGAACTCATCTGACCAGATAACCAGCACAGAACACTGTTAATGACAATGCCAGCAAAAAAACCAAGAGGAATTTTGTAGGCTTACATTGACCTGGGTTACAGACCAACATTCCTTGTGTGTGTGTCAAATGGTTATTTATTTTTTCCTCCCTGAAAAGGTTAGTATAGGAAAATGTAACAACATGTCAGATGAATCTACCATATGCTATTGCCCACTAGCAGTGAAGGCTCATGAAAATCAGCCCCAGATTGCGCTGTACATTCTGTGAGAAAATACATCCAAAGTTACTGAACGTACTTATAAAAGTAGTGCAATAAAAATCAAAATAGTAACAGTGTCCCGAGCACTCTGTTATTGTGCGAGCAAAGCATTCAGTCTTTGTACTTCCCAAGAGCAACACCCAGAAAATTGGTGTGACTAGGGAAAACAGAGGTGTGGCCAGAACCACGGCTAGTATGAAAGGATGATGTTGACGATCACATGGTTTGTTATTTTGCCCTTTAATAAACTTTTCTGCACAGTAAGCGAATGCACATTCGTCAGTATAACACGGAGAAGTTCTGCTAAAACCAGTAACTACCATTTAATGGTTCCTGTCAACTCATACTGTTTGGGGTTGTCCCATGGGGGGATCATGGGACTGACCCATGATCACAAACCCCAGAAGCACCTACCAAATGACGAGCACCTCAAGCAGGGCTGTCACGGAAGTTCATTATGTGATGTCATGCTATTAATAAGTTGCCACTGATTTCTGCTGGAGCCTGTTGAGTCTAAAGCCATCCTCTGATCTCCGCTACCTGCAATCTGACCCCAGCACTGGCCCAGCTCTCACAAAACTTAACATTCATTCAGTACGTATTTTATTCACCTTACTCGTGGGGCATTGAGCTACACGGCAGGCTTTGCTCAGCTTTTCACATTGCAGATATTTTATCTTACAGGCCTTTCATGGCATTTGCTCCTCCCTCCCTACATTCAGCCTTGACAAACCCTCCCACCATCTTCCAGCTGCTTTCAGCTGTGCTGTGTCTCACTAGCTTTTTACTATCAATACCAGTTGGG
>NW_015090995.1:11758348-11802123 GCF_001431845.1 Calidris pugnax | reverse complement strand
GGGGGGGGGGCGCGCAGGAGTTGTGTTTTGTTGTCTTTTTCCTTTTTTTTCCCAGCACGCATTATTTCTCTTGGACTTTTCAAGGGTTTGACTTTGTAAAGTACTGTAAAGTACTGTAAACTGCCAATTCCCATTGGATTCTGTGGAACACAAAGATGTCAGCACTATGTGGGACAGACTCATTAAATTTACATAGGCTTTGCACCTCCAAACTCTCAAGTTTAAATTGACACGCTGTCAGGATGTGCTCTTCTTTGGACAGTCTCTTTCATTTTCTTTTTTTTTTCTTTTCTGCTTTATTTTTCTGTTTAACTCTTAGACTTCTGTGCTTCTGTGTTTTCCCCAAATACATCTATTATATTTTATCTTTTGAAATGCTTCCTATAATGCCATCTTCACTCTACCTTTCCCAAATAATGTCTTTTCAAATTTATCCTCATTCACAAACACAAGTGCTTTTTTTTTTCTCATTGAAGTGGAAGAAGAGCTACAACTTGACTCTCCTGCTATAAAGCATTTAGAACTTTAAGCAGCAACCTTTAGAACTTTAAGCTGATATTTCTTATGTCCTCAGCCTAAGGGTAAAATAAAATGTGAGGACTACTGGAAAAGTTTCATATTGCTGCTTTTTAGATCTTGAGGCCTGAAAACTAAATCGTGTTTTCATCATTAAAGAATATTTTTGATGTTTTCCTTGACCACAACTAACTCAAAAATAGCTTCACTGTTGGATTTCCTTTTCCTTTGAATCTATGTATCAATTAAGGAAGTTGTAAGTCTTAATAAATAAGCACATAGGCCAAAGAGGAACCAGTGCTACTCATTGTTTAGGGAAATAATTTGGCATTTAATGAGTTCTTTATGGCAGCTGAAGAGGAAAATAATTAACAATTCATGTTGGGAGGGCCCCTGGCACTTCCTTCTAGCAAGCACAGTAGTTGTGTTTTTTTAGAACACAATCTTGCGTATTTGCTAAATCATACATGTTCATGTTACCCTGGCTTTTGATAGATGAACAAATTAAATCCATATGTAAAACCAAACAATTAGATAAAACATTATATATGAAATGCTGATTTGGCACTATCTATCTTGCAGAATGCTCTCACAAGCAATAGTTTAAGGATAAAGGGAAATCTGAAAGAGGAATTGTACCAAAAAGTGAAAATAGTTAGGGATTTGTTCATTCACCACCATGAATCCAACAAGGAATTACTGACACTGGAGGAATAATTACATGCTTAGTGGAGAGTCTTCTGTGTTTTTTATTATTGTACTTTTATTATTGTTCCTATTCTCCTTGGTTTGGAAAAACAGTCATTGAAACAAAATCTAGACCTGGAACTTTAGCCTTCCATTGATTTATAGTCTAGAAAAAAGAGAGGAGGTAAAAAGCAAAAAACAGACAGAGAAAGGCTGAAATGTTCTAAGTATTAAATCCAACATATACTAATATACTTTCTTAACCTTCTTAATTTGGTTAAACTGATTCTAGAATCATTTTGATTTGCTGTGTATACCTGTATCTAGCAGAAAAATAATTCCAAAGAATGGCGCTCAACATTTTTCAGAACGGTTGTTATATCAAGGCTCAGAAGACGCTCTGAGAATAACAATACTGTACAACCTCTAGGCATTGTGTTTCCCAAACTCATATTTCATTATTGACATTTTCAGATAAATGAATGCTCAAAATTTCTCCTTCTTGTGTTTGCATAAATCTAATGTATCTAACTAAATCCAACTAAATGTCACACTGACTAATCTTTTAGGTATCATCTAGATAAAAAGAGTGTAAATCAAATCAGTGGCATGCCAGGAGAAAAACAAATTAAAAGAAGGCTGTACATATTTTTTTAAAAAATCTCTTTTTTGATTATTGCTAATCTATCAACAAATAGGCAAGAAGGCCTTACAGCAGGGTAACACAAGGGGTGCATCACTCCCTGGCTGATAGGTGAGAGCTCGGTACCCACATATGAGAGCAGACAATGCAGACTCAAACACAGGCTCTTCCTCTCCTGCCAAAGGGGACTGGAAGTGATTTGAAGTGCAAAAAAGAGACAGAAACCACTGACTTCAGTGGAATGTGAAGCATGCTTTCTCCTTTGTTTTCCAGCATGTTTGACTATTAAAAGAAAACACTGTCCCTAGCTTTGAATCTTTTCAACTATAACATTGGCCAAAGCTAAAAGGTGCTGAGCATTTTCTGAGAAGGTGCCGAGCTCCACTGATTCCCACCAAGGCAGTGTAACAATAAAGGGACAGCCTTCTGTCACTGAAACACGTTTGCAGCTTTCAAACTGAAATGCTTCTGTGCAATAAAACTGCCCTGCTGGTACTAAATCTAATCAGTACCACGTGCCCCATCTCCCATGTAAGCATGTTTTGGAGAATACTTTCTACAATAGCTCATCTGTGGATTCAACCACAAATGAAATGTCTTGCTTATGTTGCACTCCCTTTCCTGCCTGCCTGCACACAATAAAATGAACAGTTATCAGGCAGCCAGTCTCTCTCTCTTCTTCGGTCTAAAGACACTCAGCATCCCTCCAGGGTTATTGTATTTCTGAATTCCCTATATGCACACATATGCATACACATGCAAATATAAATACAATATGATGGTTTCCTGTTGCCATGCAAACTGGAAACAAATATGGAATACTTCTTACTTAAAAAGCATTATGGAACATTCCATCGCTGAAAAGCCATTGGTTCTAATATATACATATCTGAAGTCAACAGAGTCATATGAATCGCTAAGTAATTTCTCTAACAAAAATAGCATCTTTCCAGCCAGGCCTTATATCTTGTAAAATTATGAAAATTAAAATCTTTAAAATTAAAAATTATCTAGCTGCTTTCTTACTTACACACTCCCACTATCAACTAAGTCACGTAGCCGTTCACTGACATCTCTGAGGAGCTTTCGATCCACAGGTAGAGCTTATTACCATGCCCCAGGAAATATGTTTTGGAAAAAAGGATTTTTATCCTCCATCTGTGTTAAAGGCTTGCAGGTTCTCTTTTTATTTGTTCTCTCATATTTATTTGATGGATTACTGGAAAAAACAGGCTTTTCTGACCCTTTCTCCATATAATTTCCTGTGCTGAAATTCTCCATGTTCCTTATAGCCTCTATATAGCAAGGTTCCCTAATTTTTGGTTACTTGGGAGAACAAAAGACTGAATGGTTCCTTGTGAATTTGTGGTGGTATTACCACTAGACTCCTAGCCCAGCTCTCAATACCTCACATTGCTGAAATGAGTCAGATTTTGATATGAACCGCTGTTTCATTTTCTTAATTGAAATTTGAATGTGCTTCTGGTATGCTTCTCCAGTATACTTTGAAAAAAGTCATACCCTAGTTTGGTTTCCATTCTTAGAGAGCTCACTACTCTTTCGAGGTTACCCTGCTGTTGTTTACACAGTGTCACTCCTGAATGGTAGAGGAGGACCCTCAGGCTTGACACAGGAAATCATTAAAATTCCTGATATTCTTGAAGCAAACTTAGACACAATTCCTACATCTTTCCATTTCCCTTGCACAAAGCTGGAAAAAGTCAGCTATAACACTTAACAAACTTCTGCCATGAGATGGAATATTCTATAGGACCGATTAAAAGTGCATTTTTTAAAGTCAGTCACATAGCATATGTGAATTAATGAAAAACAGATGGAATGCATTTGTCATTTCCTTAACAATATTTTGCTGTCCTTAAAATATTTCTGAGGAACTAAAAATATTTTATTAGCATTAAGCAGTTAATCCTCATAACCCACTCATGAGTTGCCATCCCATTTAAAAGCTGATGAAATAAAGACAAAGAGATCAAATGGCTTCTTTAGAGTCACAACAGAAATAGCAATGTTTGTATTTCAGCAATATGCAAAGGCTGCATATGAGATTTATGCCTTAGGGGTTGTACAAATGAACAGTTTCCAACCCCACAGAACTTAAGTTCTAAATGAAGACAAATAAGAGGTTATGGTCGAAATGGAGGCACAGAGGGGCAAAGTGACTTTCCTAGAGTCACACAGACAGAAATCCAGATCTCTGATGCCACACTGAGATAAACACAGTATAAATGTCAAACCTGCTTGCTAGATGAAGTCCAGACATGTAATTCCATGCCAGAGGAACCAAACCACCCTTTTCTTTCCCCCATCAACCTTTTCTCATTCTTCTTCCTTTTTTATATGGTCTTAATCTCATATGTTATTACAAATGTTTTCTGGTACCTAGATATTGTCTTGGATGGGAAACAAAGCTTTAGCTTTCTCAGAGAAGAGAGCCACATTCTCCTGTGTAACAAATATATAACCAGCCAGAAGAACATGACCCTCCCTTCAGCTCTTGAAGCTGCAAATACTTTATAACATATGTCCCATCAATGTTTTGGCAGAGCTATTCCAGTAATGATTGTAGGGAAGCAATAAATTGGGAAACACCTATTCTAAAACTCCTTTTGTGCATGTCCACAAGAAGATATATTAAATGTTTGCACTTCCCTATTCCTTTTATTTCGGTTAGCAACATACAAAGACTGCATAGGTTCCTCTCAAATAAAACCAACAAGTCAAGCAGGCTTTATAAATAACTGAGTTAACAGTAAGATGAAGTTCAACATGAAATTACCGGGATTATTAAATTTGGTGGTTGTTTTTTTTTTACAGTTAAATTCACTTCAGTGGTTATATGAAAGACTGAATTGCCTATATGACAAGTTTTCGGATAGGTTATTGGTCATACTTACTTACCAAGGTTCAAAGTCCAAACAAAAATCATATTGCACAAACCATGAACTATTGTGGAGTAACCCTCTGGTACAATAAGACCTACAGTGGCTTAGCCACATTCATGGAAGAGCATTTGCCATAATCCTCCTCATTCCCCAACCAGACAAAAAGTGCAGAAAAGCAGACAGTAGATCAATCCTAGACTAGAACATTAGCGAGACTGTGTGAGCTCAAGTAAGATGTGAAATAAATGTATTTTTTTCAAAATTGCAGTCTCTGAAAGAGAGCAAAAGATTGTTGTCTCGCCCGTAGGTCACCTGGGCTGCTCCTAAGAACGGTTCAGAAAGAAGTCTTCTGTCAGCTGTAAAGGATTATACCTTGTCAGGTTTGACTCAGAGTTTATAGTGTCTGTTTAATACCTGAATATTTTAATGTCTCCTTATAAACATTAAAAGTTTTCTTACTGTGATATTAAAAATAAAGCCAGGTTTCCCTCCTCCTTCACCTAGATAAAAAAATGCTATTTTTTTCTATGAGAGAAGTGTTTTTATACAAGGGCTAAGTCTTGTTAAATTTGGTCTAAAGCAATTAACCTATTTTTTACTGTCAGATTTAATTGTAATTTGACCTAATTGAAGACTAAAACCTGTGCTACACCTGTCCGAATTACCTTTTTGTGTTGAGCCAGAAGAAACATCACAGCTGGAATAGACTGTGCACAGAGAAATTAAAGAAACTCAAATAAGGGTCTGATACACTTTTGTATAAGTGTTTTGGAGGCTAAATATTCAGTATGCATAGAACGGGTCTCTTCTAACCTCTCCCAGGGTAACTGTGAGTGAAATTACTCCAGATACACATCAGTATTAGTTGCAAGTGAAACAAGTCATCTAGTTTTAAGGAATGATCCAGAATCTAAAGAAAACACAGACAGAAACTGCATTTTCATAGCTTCCAATCCACCAATTTCTAAGGGTTTCAGGCAACTGCAACTGCACTAATATAGAGGTCTTGCTCTCTCTACCATTTGTTTATCACTATTATGAAAACATGGAAACATATTTGGAACACAACTAGATGCTCCCATGAACTGAACTAGTGTGACCAGGAATCCCACACTATATAGTTCATGCCTTTTTCTCCGTCTAGTATAAATCATATAATCAGAAATTCTGCATGTAATTTGTGTTGGGTTTTGGTTTTAAAAAAACTATTTTGAAAAATCCCTGTTTTTTAAAGACACAGTTTGTTCAGCATTTAAGCTGAATAATCAGGAGATCTAGATATGTATGTATGTATATGACAAAATGTTACACCTATGAACAATTCAAAGATCTCCTCTACACTACATCTATTACGTATTTGAGCTTGTTTGGAGACTGCCCAGACTGCCCCTTTCTATTTTAGAATCCTGCCCTAAATTACAGACAACCAAAAGTGGGAGGCGGTCTAAGTATTTGCAAAAAAAAGTTATAAATGCTTTGTAACAGCTTGTTAGAGCAGAAGAAATCACTTGACTGGACCAAGGTCTGTGGCATCTGTCAGTCCCATGTAGCTTGTTCTGACTACTGGAGACTGCATGGGATGATTGAATATTTTGGTTTCTACCTCTTTTGCCTGAAAAATGACCAGCAATCAGGACTATCACATTTTGACAGATGGAAAACAACTGTTCTGCTGATTCTGTAAGAACTTATGGTTTTTGTTTTGTTTTGCTGGATGGTCAACGACATACTTCCACCTCTGCTGTATATAAAGTGTCCTTCACGCTGTAACAGGTAGGAGCAGGATGGAAGAGAGACATTTTGAGATTTAACTTAGCTCACACATTACTGACCTACAGCCTAACTGCACAAAGAGAGCCTATGACCCCATAAATTCTGCAAGTTCTAAAAGGCCATGGCTGTGTCAACTGATTCATTTCTCAGTTACTGGAAAACTGACTTTGCTACAGTAACATGCTGTACTTGAAAGGTCACAGTGAACAGGGCTGTGATAAATCAGGCTTGACAACCACACAGTGGGTCCATGATAACAAAACAAGAAGCTTTAAAATAAGTAAACAATAAAGGAGGTAGAACAGCCAGAATTCTATTTTAGCCTGATTAGAACAGAAAAACAGTAAGTAGGAAAGCAGCACATTTTCTGCTGTCTGGGGCACTTTTCAGGTGCCCATCACAGTATTCATTCCAGGAGGGAAAGAATCTCACACAGTTCACTATCCCATAGACTTGTTACTAGATACATGTAGACAATCTGCTCATTTCTTTAGAGAAAAACATTTAAAATCCTAAAAACAAATTATGCTTCAAACTTTCTACCCATAATGGTAACTGCAGTTGTCACCTATTATAAGACTGAAAATAGAATGATAAGATAAAATACATTCAAATAAAATTTAAAATACTGGACCTTCTGGATAACAAAGCAATGTTTGATAGATGACCAAGTTTGTAAGAGAGAGAGTTTGGCAAGAATACGCTTCTAGCTTTCACAGAAAGCCAATAAACAAGTGTTTTTCTCCCAAGATACACTAAATTGAGCACAGTGCTGTTGATTATTGCTTTCTGTGTATTTTAAGCATGCATAGACTCACAATTTATATAATCCAGCTTTATCTGCATACTCAAATTGGTTGTTCATCTCAGCAGTCAGAAAGGAACATATTGCATCCACAAGGCCTTGCTCAAACTTCCAAACTTCTTACCTAAGTTTAAACATAAGAATTCAATTTTAAAAATACAACCCACATATTGAAAGTCCTGCCTTTGTGGAACATTCTGTTTTATTTTAGGTTAATTTTATTCTTATATTCCTATTGTAAAATAAGTCTAAGTACTGGACAACCTTAATTATAATTAATTTAGCAAGAAGACACAGGTATTTAGCATTAACCAGGATCTTTGGATCTAAAGAATAACATCTGTTTATCAAGAAACCCATGCTATAATCCTAACTACCCATATGATTGAAATCCCATGATGTTTTGGTTTTGACTGAATGTATATTTTGTTCTTTATCTCAAGCTTTAGTCTGAAATTAACCTACTGTACCTCGAATTATGGCAGACTATGGACCTAAAGGAACAATGTCAGAGTCCCTTTTTTTCCCCAACTTCTTTGAACTACTGTAACAATTCCAACAGTGCTAAACCCAACTAATTAAATTGAGATTGTTTTCCATTATCACAGCAATCACAGTGTGGCAGATAACTTTGCTAGAAAAAACGTGAGGCACTGGCTATGTCTATGTTGTGCAATAAGGCACACTGCAGAGATTTGTGAGCTAGTGCTACCTTGAACTAGTAGTTTTATATGGCATGACACACTGCCAGTAGAGATATCGGCTTAGGTACCAAACCCCAAGTAACCATGTTTATTATATCCTTTGACTACAAATAACTAGGTTTTTTAATTAAAAATAAGACCAGGATGCCAAAATACTCCATGTGTAATGGTGACTAAAAATTAGATTCTATGACATGAATGGAGCAAAAAAACATGTTTTGGGATGATTGCTGCAGTTTTTTTTCCATAAAGAAGCGCTTAGATAAAAGATACATGACCAAGTAGACAGGCCAGAAAAATGTCAACTGATACACTGTAGAGAAGCTTGTCAAAAACTGTAAATAGTTCTGCTTTGATATCATAAATAAAGCACTTCATACAGACTGGAATGCTTTGTTAATTGTATGTGACTTTTTCATTGACGTGATACGAAAACTCCCCAGGCAATTTCTAAATTTTATCTAAGACTTCCTTTTCCTCATTTAAAGCTCAATGATTTCCTTCTATGGTTTTATCAATGGGCCAGAAAGGCTGATAAGATTGCTTCCTTCCTCTGTTAGATATGTTTGGACTTCTGCCATCCGTCTTGAAAAGTAATACATTTGCTTTCCTGTCCTGTGCAGAAGCAACAAATGGGAGGCAACTAGCTTCATTCATAAAATGTAGCTGAGAAATTAACGTAAGCAACAGAAAATCAAACTTACAGATGGGTTTGCTTTTGAGCTACACAAACTCCCAGCCATTGCACCTCCAATAATCTACTGCTATAAGGACAATTGCAAGAGTACCATGAAGCAAATCTCTTTTCTGCCTGACTGCAAACTACTGTGAGCTCCCTTCATGAGGGAGGTGGTAAGGGTCCTAAACTCTTCTCCTGCCTCTCCCTCATTAATCCACTCTTGCCTCCTCTTCCCCGTTACACACTTTTGTTACAGAGATCCATTCTTACCAGTTCTTTGCATACCAAAATGATGTAGGTCTGAGGGAGATGAAAGCATGACCTCACTTAAACCTGCACTCTACCTCTCCTATGAAGGAGAACGTCTAAGGCTGCAGGCCAAAGGGATTCTGCACTTTTGGGGCATAATGGGAAAGCTCTTTCCCTTCCGACTTCATCCCCACAGCAGGAAGAATCATTTTGGATTTAACAGAGTCTTCAGCATTTATCATACATGCCCTTGCATCCCATATTGGACTTCAGGCCAACATGTGAGTGAGTGCAGCAGCTCCAGGGAGCTTGATACAGCTCTTGTATATTAATGTTAAGAGGCGTGAATCATTAAAGTTATCTATTTCCTGAACACAAGCACAAAGGCAGCGGCTGTTTTTACAAGATAAACAATATCACATCCTCCTGGACTTAAAAGGAAGAATCAGTCCTGAACTGCTACTTATTGCTTTAAATAAAACAGAACCCAATCAATTAATATAAATAAAGTTCACATAGCCTTTTTTGTATCAGTTTGAGCCATATTTAATTCATGACACAGTCTTTTAATATAATTAGCCTCAGTCTGATGTAGCAACCTCATTCCTTTGCCAAAAACACATTCTGCAGCACTTAATCATAGAATCATAGAATGGTTTGGTTTGGAAGGGACCTTAAAGATCATCTATTTCCAACCCCCCTGCCATGGGCAGGGACACCTCCCACTAGAGCAGGTTGACCAAAGCCCCATCCACCCTGGCCTTGAACACTTCCAGGGATGGGGCATCCATGACCTCCCTGGGCAACCTGTTCCAGTGTCTCACCACCCTTACGGTAAAGAATTTCTTTCTAGTATCTAATCTAAATCTCCCCTCTTCCAGTTTAAAACCATTACCCCTTGTCCTGTCACTACACTTCCTGGCAAAGAGTCCCTCTCTGGCTCTCCTGTAGCTCCCTTCAGATACTGAAAGGCCGCTATAAGGTCTCCCCAGAGCCTCCTCTTCTCCAGGCTGAACAACCCCAGCTCTCTCAGCCTGTCCTCACAGGAGAGGTGTTCCAGGCCTCTGATCATCTTCGTGGCCCTCCGCTGGACCCGCTCCAGCAGATCCATGTCCTTCCTGTGCTGAGGACTGCAAAGCTGGACACAGTACTCCAGGTGGGGTCTCACATTTGGATCAAAGCACAGTGTATGCACAGCACTTCAGATGCTTTCTGTATGAGCCTGTCCTAGAACTACCATTATATCCTTTGTGGTTACTCATCATTCCTGCTCCAACAAATAGTGAGATACTGCAGAGCTCTGGGCATACCTATGATTGTCTTAGAAAACCTGTGGCATGCTTCCTGCCCAGAAAACTATCATGGGAAGGGTGGAATAGGCTGCCTATGCCCTATTACACAAGAAATTATTTTCATGCAGTGGCTTTTCCTGAGGGGCAGTATCTGAATGATAATACAAACAATATAAAATATTAACCATGTTACTTTCAAAGAAAAAATACACATATATATAAGTACTTATACAGATGTATGTATGTACTTATGCACATATACATGAGTACTTAGATAGAAGTGGATTAATTATTTTTAAAATTTTCTTATATTCTATAAAAGCCTAAGCAAACAAATTCTATGCTCCCAAGCTTCAAAAAAATAGTACCATCCATTCAACTGCTGAGAGTTGCAATTGCAAGAATATGGAACAAATTAAATTCCTAAATTATGATATGGTTAAGTTGAATAGGGCTTGGAAAAACTGCACTTCTAGTGAAAGCCAACCTCTTGAGGAAATTTAAGAGGTGAAGTCATAATGTGGGCTACTTACTGCCAGAAGAAAATAGTATCATCCCATGCTGAAACGCTGATTGATCTGGCAGTAATCTGAATATTGGGGGTATTAAAGGTATTATTCTGCAAAATATTTTAGTTTTCAGATTCATTAAAAGCTGAGTTTTAACTCTAAAATCTGAATCTTGTATCTTTACCACAGCAAAAAGCAATGCAAACAGGGTAGGAGAAGCAACACATCAAGAAATCTTGCAAAGTAATTGGTTTTAATTTTCTGTGACACAAAAATATGTGGTTTACTGGTCTGGGTACAGTAGCAAAAGTCAGGAATTTTGTATTTCCAATCCTGCCTGGATTAATCCATGGCCTTAAGAAAGTTCTGTTGACCTATCTGCCCCAGTTTTTCAGAGTGGAGAAACTTCAATAAGAAGCAATGATAATAATCTAATGAAATTTTTACTACAAAGAAAGAGATCTGTAACTTTTAAATGGGACAGAAAGACTTCCCCAAATGGGTCAATTAAGGAATAAAAGCGAAAGAGTATAGAATAAAATATTTGCTTCTCTTGTGGATAGCAGCAAAAGTTGGACCCTTGTGGAAAAGGCCTAAAAAGTTTAGCAAAAACTAAAAACCCACGGGTTCTACAGAAACGGAATAACAGGAACATTACTTGTCTAAAACAACGATACAATTTTCTAGAGAATCAGAGTATTTCTTTGGCAATTTTAGAATTTTAAAGAAGATATATATAATTCTGTCTATATTGTGTATTATTATAATTATTATGATCTGATATTTATAGATAGCTTGTAATTTTCTATTAGAACTAGAAAGACATTCTTTAAAGAAAGTCAAACTTCCATGAAGCTGTATATTTCTTGTTGTTTAGACTTTACAGTAAAATTTTACCTAGGAAGTTCTTTGCCCTTGCTTTTATACTTGGCAATTTAAATATAACATACAATAAATATATAGATTATAGAAGATGAATGAACATCACCGTAAGTTTGAAACTGACTCCTGATCTTACAGCACGAGGAGACATTTTTTGTTTTTGTTTTGCTCCTCTAATTTGCCACTTCACAGGATGTTATTTTGACACCATTATAGTCCATAAGTATGGAAAATTGATTTTCTAAGTGCTGGGATTTTTTTTTAAGTATTCTTCCAATTCCAACCACTCATTTGTGTCCACTCACCCACATCCTCCTCAGGTATTTCTGTCCTTTAAGAATATCCTCTAAAATTTCAAAAAGTCAAAGTAACACAGTCACCCTCCTCTTTAAATCAATCTCTCCTCTTTTCTGTTACAATGCAAACCTTTTCAAACAATGACGGATAGAGCGAAGTTAGGCTAAAAGACAGTTACTTTGCTTTATGCCTTACTGATCTGCTCCTATCCCATATGTACCCTGTGAACAGCAGTTTTCTGAGTTTCTTTGAATATCTTACATTAGTTTTCATTTCCAAATGTTAGTGAGACAGTCTTATTTTTATGTTATTTGAATTGTGATAGTATCTAGAAACTTCAGCTATACATCCTGTGATATCTCCTTTACAAAGTAATAAATCCTGATAACTTAAGAAAGAAGCGGTCATTTGCTCTGGCAGCCTGGATGGTCCCCTTCCTTCTACTTCTGGTAGACTTTGTTCATTGGTTTCTAAATGTTCCAAATTAGTTTGTTTCCAGTGCTTACTCTGGGAGACTATTTCACAGTCTAATAGGTCTCTCTGTCACAAAGTTCTTCCTGCTATTCAGCCTACCTTCTCTGTTTCCTTTCTGGTAATTTCACATGGTATTTGGCAACTGTAAAGCCCTGAGTGTCAAAGAAAAATTAAGAGTGTTGTATTTAGGTTTTACATTTTTTAGTTTTTTTAGTTTTTAGATTACCATTTTTTAAATTAGGTGGCATAGGGAAAACTAAAGCATTCCTTTATTTGTATGCTGGGCATACATATAATTTTTAACTCTATGTTTTTCCTAAACCTTGAAGAACCTTTACAAATACAGTCTGACTTTAGATTTACAAGACTAAAGTAATCCCTGGATCATATCTACTGAAAAATATCATGCTACATGAAACTAACATTCAACCCCCCAAACTTTAAAGGAATATGTGCCAGGTCTGAATAATTTAATATATTTAGTAATACTATAATCCTAGTGATCTCACTTCTAAAAACTTACTGTTTTCTAGTCGATAAATCTAAACCACAGCAGATGGAATCCTTATTCTATGAGCCTATGTATGTCTATTGGTCACTGCATTCTTCAGGCAGAAGAAACCCTGCTTGCGATTAGAGTGAAAGCACAGCGGCTGCCAAACATCTGTGAAAAATTGAACACTATTCATTTATAATCTGAAACCCGAGTGGACAACTAGTTGTTGGCCTCTTCTGTCTAGACTGATGTTGTTCCCCACCCCCACCTCCATGTAAAAGGGTCAGCCAGGAACCTGCAGGACAGCAAGAAAATGATCCAAATGACTAACGCTTTTCATTGAAGTAATCAGAGTTCACTTGTACACTCTTTTCTTCCACCTCCATCAAAATATCAGTAAGAGGAAAGCACTATGTTAAAGTTGACAGCTCTGAAAATAAAATGCCTGGCGGAGGTTCTAAGAAAAGGCATGCCCTGGTTTTAATTTGCATTACGTAGAGGCCCTCTAAAAGTGAAAAGGATGTGGTATGCTCAAGGCCCCTTGCAGCTAAAAGACTGGTGTAAGAGTAAGTTCATTTATGCCCTCACTTTATTTATGGTCCTTTCCACATGAAGGTGCTCTTTTAATCACTCAGAGTTTCATCTTTAACTCCTTTCGGCTTTTACCTCTAATAAAATCCTGTCATACAAAAACAGTGTTAGTTAAACTTCCCAAATTATGCTTAGGCTGAAAAAAGAAAAGTATTACAGTCCTTCATTTGACAGAGTGGTAAAGTGATTTAAGGCAATGTATTTTTAGACAACAATGGTGAGAGATGTCTAAATTCATATGCCAACATTTCGAATTAAGAGCAACTCTAGGTAGTTAAGAGTCTTAATTTTGAAGGGTTGATCATTCAGATTACTAATTTACAACATAAACAAGCCTAGCTATGACGTTGTACATATAATAAGAAGACTGTTACCTCCATTGTATCAGTGTGGCCATAATGAATTAAACATCATCATATTTGCAACCCAGAAAGATATGGATTCAGTTAATTAATAACAGCATAAAGCCAGCATACCACAGTTAGCAGGTCAAGATCTCAACAAAGGTGTTTCCTGATGAAACTCGAGTAATGCCATGAAAGATCACAGTATCAATGGCAGGAAGCTGGAGGAACATGATGCTGATGGGGTACTTAATCTGTTTTGAAATTTTACCTTTTTTTTGCAAATAAGAGCTGTGCTTCCACATTTCAATGTCTGTCTTTTTCATCTGTGAGGTGGGAGGGTATCAGCTTGCAAGATGACCCTATTGTTATTTAAACAAAGCTTTAGCATTTAATAATTTTTTGTACCAAGTAGATTAGATACAAGAATTTGTATAGTAACATCTGTGATTAACAAGACAAAATGCCTCTTTTTTGGTTCCCATGACATTATCTCTACAGGGAACTGGATTTTTGTTCTTCTAAAAATGTTAAGTAAATCTGTGAATTCTATTGTACTTTTATCCATTTTAACAGCATAAATGTTCCAATTCATGGGAAATGCTTTTTGCTTTTAATGACACAGTATCTAACAGGTTTATGCTAAATCCTTAATCATATTCCTCCTATTTAGCTTCTGCTCTTGGGTACAAAAACAGAAATGGTCACAGAACTGCAAGCCTGGAGAAAGATCAGAGAGACAGTTAAAAAAATAAAGCAAGCACACATAACTGCAGTGAAGATTGCTGATAAACACATATCAGTGGGTGTAGTAATCACACAGTACAGTTATGACCACTCTCAAAGTTTCAGTTGGAACTTGGCATTTGACTGAACAGATCAGAGACACAAAGCTTGTGAATACATTACCGCTTACCTCTAGTAAAATGATTTTGTTACCATTGAGAAGACCTAATTGAAACTGGAATTCAAATCTTCATAGGTACTATGAAGACTTAAATTGAAATGTTTTTTTATTAATGTTGCGCTTTCCATTGTATGCAGTTAATATACTAGATAATATTTGACAAATATACCTGCCCCAGAAAGCATACAATCTAAAAAGGATAGAAGGAAATCTGGAAGAAAGGTGGTATTTTTTCCATTTTACAGTATGGAAACTAAAACACAAAAAGGTTTCAAGCTTAACCCAAAATATAATTATTTCTATGGGCTTTGGCTAGATTCTTGGATTATATCAACATTGTTTCCAAATGTCACCTCACAAACTGCCAGACTGTACACAGTACAATGCAAGGGGTTTTGGCAGGATGGTGCGATAATGCAGGCTGCTCTGTGGAATATGTGATACAGGCAGCAGAGACATCACCCATCATCACCATGAAAGTCTGAAGGACATATTGGAGGGCTCTGTAAATCTGGGTGTTTCTGGAGACTTCCCTTAGTTAATCAACGGTGTGTCTTTATGACTCCCCAAGGGCAATCAAATTTTAAGGCTAAGATCATGAGGGAATTTGGCTTTAAGGACACTATCACAGGCATTTTTTTATCCACACATGGTATAACTCAATGTTTTATAAGCTTTTGAATTTAGATCTAAGCTTCCCATAATTCAGAAATAACCTGTTCCTCTAGTCTGAGTCCTTAAGGAATTAAACCGTTTAGTTCATCCAAACACATGCAAGTTTGGATGCTTCTCTAGGTCTCTGGGGTCTGCAAAAGTAGGGCAAGAAATCTCATAAAAATGTGTGTGACTTCAAGAAAAATTCCATGCCGGGTGTGGCTGCAGAATCAGACCTGATGAAGTGCTCCTTCTGCTCAAACTTCATTTTCCAGAAACCCCTGGGCTGGTCTGATTCTGTGCACACGGTCCTGGGGACGCGTGTTTGAGCTATACAGATGTTCCCTCAACACCCCAAAGTGGGGTGCATTACACTTCATGGAAGATTGAGAGAAATTCTCATTACAATGATTTAAGAAGACTACAATTAATGAACTAAATCCATTACACTGCCAAATGAAACTAAATGAAACTGAACAATTCAAGGCTGTCTGTACATTCCATTCTTCTCCAAAACTTTGTCAGTCATCTCACACTTTTTGCAAACACAATGGATTTGTGATTGCTAGATTTAGTTTTGTACTTTATTGTTAGATTTTAATCACTATTTTTAAAATAAAAATGAATTCTAATATACATTATAACTTATATATAGTCCACAATGCATTTCATAATGTATTCTTTAAAATTTTAAACTGAAATGGCTCATCATGGATGTTGCACTTTCCATGGTGTTCACAAATTCAAAATCATAACACTGTTATTGTAAGATCTCTGGTAAGTGTGGAAAAAAGCACTTGCAAAAGGTGCGTTCACCGCTGTCAATTTTCAGCAGGGCACATGATACCAACATTTTAAAGCTACAAAACAAATATACCCTTATAATCTTAGATGAATACGATGTCTTTGCTTGAGATTTTAACAAAATAACATCTAGCCACAGGTCCCATGAAAAATCAAAGTTCAACCCGTTTACAATGTGCCTTACAAAATAGTCTTTAGTGCTGCAGGTTCTGCAGACTTCACGTGCCTGTTAAAATCTGCACAATAGGTCACAAAATAATAAAGTGTAACATTTTTACTATTCCAGTGTTCTATATGTTTGTTTCCTTATTGCTCTTGAAGCCCTTGAATTTAAACAACAAATTTTATAATCCTGTAGCCTTTGACAGCTGCAGTTGCTCTGCTGCTTAGTTCTTTTTAAAAATGCCTATTGTTATCTTCCTTCTTTAATATTTTTTGAAGTTTCCAACACTGCAAATTAACCTGCCTTTATAAAGTAATGTGCAGATACAAGTAAATGTTTAGGACTCAGATCAAGATGCAACAATTATGATAATCTTTAAAATTATTATTTTGATATTCTTTTTATCATTGACAATACTTATCATCCTCAAAAAGATATCTCCAGTAGAGAATGTTCCATATCCATGTAATAAAATAATGAGATGCAGAGACAACTGCAGTATGAAAAACACGCTAACATTGCTGAAAGCCTACCGGCTTCTTTTCATCATCTTTATTGCCTCATTTAAGAAAGTATTAAAGAATTGAACAATCCAAAGGTATTTTTAAAACTGAAACCTTTAGCTCATGATCTAGTATTTGCCACTAACGTGAACAGACAGCACTACATGATGCTTAGCTTAATCAGTGAAAAAAACTCATGTGAATTTCTGTAAAATTTAAGTCAGGCATTCAACCAAAATATGTAAAAATTGTTTCAAACAATTCTGAGGCCATCAGTTCTTCCTTAAAATGGTATGCCAACCCGCCCCATTCTTTTCAGATTAGGCCTTTCTTCTCTTCTGTCTGGGCCCTGAAGGTTATATTATACATAAATGTGTATAAAACACATTTATTTGCATATTACACAAATACTCTATTTCCTCTGAAGGTCTATTCCACATGTTCAGTACTTTTATTTTATATTCACTTTTAATATAGATTCAGATTTTTTAGCCATCTGCTTACCTTACCCAATTTATTCTAGTGTATGTAGTCATTTATTTACACGTACATACGATACCAACTCAACACACTCAACTCTTGGCCACTGCCCTCCGCCACAGCTGCCATTTTTCCTTTCTATGTGTTCAGACTCCCAGTGCAACCTTATCGAGAGGATTTACGCTTTTCCACGCTGCCACCATTATCTGTGGTTCCCAGAGCTTGGTGGTTTGCTGGGCTGAAGCACCTCCTTTCCTACTAGTACTCAAGACCTTCTGATGTAAATCCTAGTCTACATTCAGTTTGTTCTTATCAATCAGGAATACTTTGAACAACACAAATGCATTTGTATTTTTAGCACACATTATGTCTTTTCCATCTGCAAGACACCTATTTAAGCTACTTCCCTTTCCTACTGGATAAACTATTTTATTCTTCTCGATTGATCAGACGGATTTATTATCATATTCTTATTAGAGTATGAGATGGTATAGGACCTCTGCCCTCATAAAGCAGGCCAAAGAAATAGGATACCAGAAATAAAATTAAAACTTAAATGAGGATCTTACACTTCTAGCATTTGTTATCACTGGAACAAAACATATGACTTCTGAACAATTTCGCAGTTTAAGAAGCTCCTAATGAAGGCCCCCCCACTCCTACCATAGGCAACAGAAGCTGGCTACAGTGTAGTGCTAGAATAAGGCATAATTTTGAACTCTGCAGTAGCCGCCTCCAAGAAGAGTACAGGAGAACACGTAAGTAGAAAGGGGAGGGAAAAGGGAAGAGCCAGGCAGCAGAGGTGCAATGTACCCTGGAGGGTAAGCTGGTCATAACAACTCAGCTAATCAACAGTCTAACCTATCTCCTGCTAAGCCCATGTTGCGTTTCAGTTGATAATGCAACTTCTCAGCACCACTGTGTTTCAGAACAAGTTGTACTTGGCAGATTGCCGCCGTGCTGAGTGATCCTTCTCCTGCGGGATTCCAGAGCTTCCACAAACACAACAGGTCACTTTCCACTAATGTGACATAAAAGAAAGAGATTGAAAATGTCAGTGTTGACATTGGCTGCCTGCTGAAATCAGTATGCAGAACCAAGCTCTGTTTACAATGCTGAAGTAAAGGGAAATCACAGAACTCCCCCTTCTCCCACCCGCCTTCACCTCTCCCACTCAGACACGCTGCCACACTGAACAGCTGGCTGGTGTCTGAAAAGAATGGACACACAATAATGAATCTGAATCATTTTTAATGAGCACACATCTAGCTTTAGGATGATAATGGTTGAATACCAAATGCTATATTGCCCAGCTGCCAGGGATAACCTAACTCTACCTGCGGTACTTGAAGGAAGCCACAAATATCTAGCAACTTGCACTCTGGGTGTTTCTCTCAGCCTGCTTGTCAGAGAAAACACCTTTTGTAGCATTTTGTACATTTGAAGGGTTTCTTTTTTCTGTAAAGTAGTATTTTGGCTGTAAATTAGTACTGCATGGATTGTCTTGTAAGTTCTTGTACAATAGGAAATGCCTCAATCTTAACCATTTGGGTTAATAATGCACTTGAAGATACCCAGCAAATGTTGGAGAAACGCTTTTTTCTTTTCAGATAAGATAAATTTCAATGTTGCTTTCAGATCACACAAGGAAAACCAATACTTGAAACCTTAACGTTAAGTATGAATGAGAGCAATGGCATACAAATAAATCGTTGACCTACAAAAATTACCGAATTTTTAATGTTAGAAAATGTGATCACAAAACTATAAAACGGAAGAGGAACATTGTTGAAATGCTTTGGAAAGTAATCCATCAGTGTTACTTTTGATACATCACATATTACGCTTCAGAAGAGGGTATGCCGAAATACACAGGGGACTATTGATTTAGCTCCTGCAGGTTTACAGGTACCTACATTTCTCTCCCAAAGATGTGCTGTGTTAGTACCAGGGAGAGTAAATACTTAAAAAAAAAAAAAAAAAATCAATTTCTAGTCTTAGCCATAAGCAAGCCTTGAACATTTAGGGGAAAAATAAAAAAAAAAAAAAAAAAAAATCGAGAAAACTAAATTAATTCACACAATTGCAGGTATAACCCACGATATCCAGGAAAGAATAAAAATTTAAATCAGGATGGTTTTGCTTCCTAAACAGGATTTTGAAACAGCAAAAGCCTCATTAGGCCGTTCAGTAAAGAATACCACTATTTGCATGCCAATAATTTTTCAATTATGCATCATTTTCCACATCCCGTTATTTTTACATTAATGAATAAATGAATTGTGAAAAGAAGTTGGAAAACACAGGAGAGAGCACATACATTGGTTAGCCAGTCAGCTTTTTGGATTTTTTAAAAATTTCATTTATGTCACACTTTCGTAGCCTAGTTGTATGGCACCAGCATAAGCTGGCTTGCCACTGACTGCTTGTATCTTTGTTTATTTGTATCCACTTATGTTAGTAGTGGAGCTGGCTGCTTACCAATTTCCCTATCTCCATGGATTATGTCCTCTATTTTGATATATTTTCTGAAGTCCTAAGGCAACTGAAAGTTAAAATAAAACAAAAGTCTTTTTCTGAATGCTTGCAGTAAATTCAGGAATTTAGTTAGTCAAAATTTCTCCTATTGTGACGTGGAATTCCAGATCAATCAATACGTAATCACTATCATTTTTATTTTGGAAAGAGCAATAGAGCCTGTATCAGCTATTTTGAATGGAATGTTGGTCTTAAAAATCTTATGGCTTTCTTTTGATTTCAAATATTTTAAAGTATTATTAATTTGTATTCTTTTGATATTACACTATATACTAGTCATTGAGACTCTTACCATAGTAGTACAAATAAAGATCTCTCACATTGTCATCCTGTTCTTGCAACTCTTTATCCTGTTTCTGTGAAAAAGCAGTCTAGTACACTGATTCAATCCACAACTAAAAATTATATTCATGTTTATGTATGTTCTTAAATCACAGTTATAGTAAAGGTAAAATTTGACTCAGTAGCTTTTCTGTTGCTGAATTTTTGAATCTTCTGTTACATTGGTCTGACCTAATGTGTTTCATAAACAGGAAACATTAGAAATGAAGAAAAAAGATCGGATTAACTTAAGTTCTCTCTTTTATTATACTTTAATTACTATTACTGCAACAGCTTGAGCTAGTTTTCCTCTGTGGATCTAAGAATGGAAAGTCTGAGTAGTACTTCTTTTCCAAACTCTAGTCTAATTCCCCCCAGTCTGAGAAACTCAAATCTCAAAAAGGCCTTGTCTTTCACAAATACGTGAAACCTACTCAAAAAACTAATAAACAGGAGGCTAGACTGCACTGAGCTACGTACTCTTAAAGCTATAAAACCCACTGTGAAAACTGATAGTTCATTCTTCTTCTACTCTTTAACCACTTATTAACCCAATAGAGGATCTTCCATCTTAACCTCTGACAGTTTAACTTCTGTGAGAGCTTTTGACACAGGTGATTTTTTTAATTGGCTTTTATAAATACAAGCAGGCTGTATCTAATATTTTTTCCTCATTCACCTGCTCAGTAACTTCTTTAAAGACTCCAATAGATGTGACAAAAGTTGAGTTGACTTTTCCTGAATACAGAATATATTACTGTGTGAGCTTATTCCACTCTTTAAGCAGTATCGATTAATTTGTCTGGTACGGTTTTCAACATAGCAGGATTATTAACCTAAGAGAGGGAAACATTATGTATACTTTTTCTTGCATATTACCAAGACAGATTTCCAAGGCAGACTTTCATTTAGCCATAACTTTTGCACATCCGTTAGCAGTTGGGGTCTTGCATAAGTCAATACATTGCACCTAAATGTCAGGTGGCCAAGTGGAGAACTTCCAAACTGCGCATTAGTTTACAAAAAGTAATTCTAG
The DNA here is from genome assembly GCF_001431845.1 of Calidris pugnax. Taxonomy (NCBI): domain Eukaryota; kingdom Metazoa; phylum Chordata; class Aves; order Charadriiformes; family Scolopacidae; genus Calidris; species Calidris pugnax. Next base: position 11,780,873 of record NW_015090995.1, on the reverse strand, counting down.
CTACTGGAGACAGCGTGCAGGAAGTCATTCAGGGTAAGAGAATTCAACAAAAAAAAAAATCTTAGAAAAAGGTTAACATGAACATGCACAAATTAATTAGAATATTTTCTGTATGTCTTATTATCTTATTTTGCTGTGTTACAAGGCATGTAGCTTAATAAAATCAGAGTCGCATCAATACCATAGGGTATTTCTGACCTGCAGGCTGAAATATATCATGGAAATACTCAAACCTGTCTTATAGGGTTCAGGTGCCAAAAGCAGTCTAGCTGGGGTGTCAGCGAATTCAGTTAGGCAATTTACTTTACCAAATAGAACCCTACCCTTGTTTAAGATGACTCAAATCATCCATTATAACAATAACTCGGGAATGCTGGGCAGTTTACAATGGAACTATCATGTTTTTTTATCTAATAACAGCATATTAATACTTAATTAAGATTTTCTGAAACCAAACATTTGCCCACAGTCCAATGCAGGGCACTGCAAAAATACGTGCCACTACCTACGCTATTCTTGAACTGGAGGTTCTAGGGAATGTTTACACAGCAGAATGTTGGGCAAAGCAGCTGTATAGCTATTTTGCAAAGGCTGCTGACCTAGTAAGTCTGAGCAGAGCTCTCTGTCACTGTGGCTGTACTGCTTTCAGGATCTGAGCTATCTGCATTGCATAGTACCTTGTAAACATCCTTTGAGACCCTCTGTTTACTTACAGATCAAGCATGGCAAGAGTAACTGCCATGTGAGCTTCTCAGGTCACCTTCCTAATATACCCTAAGGTCTTTCAGAGGCAATATTTCTGTAGGCAAGAAGGCAGACCAAGGCTTTAAATCCATCCAGTATTAGGCTTCTCCACCAAGAATACCGACAGCTTTTTTAAGAAAGCCAAGCTGTGATGTGTACCAGCTGAGGGGCAGACTAATGTTACAGCTAAACTTATTTACTGTTAGCTTGTGCCCGTCAGCTCCTGCCCCCACATTCCCAATCTCTTTTGTGTCATGGAAAAGCCTAAAAATTTTTACATCTATCTCCAAATTCCTGCTATAGAAATTAAATTGTTTGCTTGTGTCTTACAACTCCAGTACTTATAAAGTAAGTCTTGCTCAATCTCTGCTGCTGTACCAACAGAGACTCCTCTGGCTGTGAAAGTCTGTGAAACTGAAGGCTAGCCTTGCTTGAAAAATACATATTTATTTTTTTGTCACAGTGTCTTCTTTTGTGAAAAAATGTTTCTTCTAATTGTGCACTCTCAGTCCTCTGTTCCAGATTCCTTTCCCATAACACTTACATCTTCCAAGGTTAATAGCACACCATGATTATATGTAGAGAATTGCATAGGGAAAAGTTGAGACAATAAACGGGAGATGAAGTATATGAAGCATATTAAGTAAAACAGTATTTTAAAATAAGCTTTCCTTCTTAATTTTTAGAGTGCTCTTGTGCTTTTTTTTTTTTAATTAACAACAGTTTATTATTTGTAGAAGAAGGATTTGCTTATTGGGCAGAATCATCATTAATAGCTCAAAACAAGAATTACTCACAAATTGGGAAAGATAACTGAAAGGAGCATTACACCTTGCCAGAAACACACAAGATGAACATAAAAAAAACCTATGCTACGAACTGAGATTTGGACCTCGTGGTTTTCAAATCTAGATACAGAACTGAATAGAAGGTACATTTTTCCCATAAATCATATTTCTACGTTAAAAGTAAAAGGATTCAGAGGCCCACTGCTTCATCTAGCCCTTGGAGGGCACTGCATTTTTGTCTTGTAGCAATTAGTGATAAGGCATCGAGCAATTTGTTACTTTAGCTGTGGTAGGACATTAATAGATAAACAAAAAGTTCTTTGTGCTTCTGTTCCTTAAATCCCAGCCTGCACTCATAAGATGGTTTTGGTTTTTTTCATTCTCTCAGAATCTGATAACCTTGATTCAGTAGTATGGCTTTACTGAAAAAAGTAAATGGCATTTCTGTCAGCTAAGAATCTAAATCAGACTTGCACTTATATTTTTCTCAACTTTCATTTGTGTATTCTCTTCAACAACAACAAAAACTCCTACAGACCTGCCTTAAGAGGAACTGAAAAGATCTTCTGTTGGGTCTTGCAGTCTGGTTTCGGTAACAAATAAACATACAGTGCATTCCTCTAAGGAAGTATTGATATGAATCATCCTATTTAAGAAAAGGTGTATTAGAAGAGAATGAATCATTGTTTGCTCTATGCTGTACTCCAGCACATTGTAGGTAAAAGTATTATTCATCCATATGTGTAATAACTTCACTAAAACACTCTTCTTAAGTATTTTCACCATAGACACATTCTCCTTCTGAAATTTGTAACTACCTTACTTTGTGAACAGATATTCCATTCTGTATATACTGACACAAACAAAATCACTGTAAGGAAAACAGTCAAACTAGTATTATCAGGTGCATGTATCTTTTTCCTCCTGGTAGTCTGCCCACACAGGCTGAAAGCATTCAATCACATTTCATCCTGGAAATGAAACATTACTAACCCTGGCTAACATTTAGATGGGAGATCATAAAATAAAGAATCCCAGCTGATGGAGAATAAAAAATTGTGACTGGCTATTCAGTAAATGTTAGGCCTCGTGTATCAACAGATTGACTTTGTTTAGTCCTACTGTTGCTGCTAAATTGACATGGCAGCAAAAGAAAACAAGGACGATGAATTCCTATGCTCTAGAAATGTAATCATTTTACAGATAAATGTAATTTTCCATTTCTATAAAAGAGAGTAAAGAAAATAAGAATTATCAGGATCAATTTTTTCTTCCTTTGTGATTTCAATTCATTGTGAATAAATCTATAAACTATTTTAGTTTTAAAACTAAAAATACACAGTGTTAACAGTTTAGTTACAAGCAAAGATATACCTCCAGCAAAGAAGACAGGAAAAAGTATTTCAAGAAAAAATTATAATATTTTCTTAACCTAAACCAGTGCTATTTACAGTTAATTACAAAAAGTAGTCTACTAAAATACAACTAAAAAAACATCTGCAACTGAATTTAACTAAAGGTTTTCATTGTAAACACTGTCTGCCTCTGTAATAGGATCAATGACACCTTTGAAGTTACTAACTTGTTATTAGACAAATAGTGCTTTGATACAGCTGATAGGCTGTTGGAAAAGTAATTGGTAATAAAATGCATTTAAAGATTTTGGAGGGACTGATCCTATCAGTATGTCTGAGCTGAGCACAGCTTCTCAGTGAATTAAGTTCACTTCAGAAGCTGTAAGTGCCATGTTCTCTAGATGTCCACAGTACATGAGATGGGATCTCCCTAACAGGAGACATGTATACCCTCTCAAAATTAGGTTTGTCCATATTTGCATAGTATCTAAAGGAACTTAGAAATCAAGATTCTTTATTTGTTTAGTTTATGTATTTATATTGATTTTAGTTTATATCAATTTTAGTGGCTCTGCTAACTATTCATATTCATTGCCTACAGAAGATTAGAAAACCATTCAGTTGCAGTTTTGCCTGAAGAAAAACTGTCCCAGAAAGCTTGCAATGGCATTCTTACATATTAACGTATTTTCGCAATTCAGAACTTTTCCCCAAGCTTTTATAAACTCATTTATGTCTAGGAGCATACGCATCACTAACTAGCAAATGACTGGGCAGGCTTTGCCCCTAAAAGGACTGAGATTAACAACTGAAAAATAATGCATTTGCCTTTTGCTCTAATCCACTATAGTCATAAACACTGTAGGTCAGTGTTTGTAAGACATAATAACCAACATACATATAGCTCTTGAGTCACATATGACTTGTGAACAGTTTCAGTGTGGCTCCGTATCAAACCGACATCACTGGATTGGCAACAAAATGTAGGTATTTCAAATACTCTGCTAAAGGGGCTTCTAGACTAACTTGGGAGTGAGCTGCATACTTACTCAGCTCTAATTTTGAAGCAAAATAACCTCGGATTTCCCTTCTCTAGAGCATCTTTCTTATGGCTTTACCTCTATGTTATATGCTTAGAGGAGACGCATCACATGCACATGCACATAATGCTACACAAGAGCTGCCTTGGTGTAAATGTCCAGTTTTTAGTGATTAAAAAAAGGACACTTTCTCTTTTTTTTTTTTTTTAAGAAATTGTGCTTCTAGATTAAAATCCTCTTGCAAATTCAGAAATATTTTACAAAGTCACAGAAAGCAGTCAAATTCTGGAGTGCACTACTGTTGTTACGTGCCTACAGCTGGCTACATTCCAGCACAATACATTGACTCATGAACTCAGTGCTCCTCTGTCATTCTTATAAAACCTTGTTCTTGTGTGTGAGTCAAAAGCTTAGGATTCTCTTAAACAATAAATTTCTAGAGTCTCCTTCTTGGTTGTCAGCTAATCACCTGTGAACTCCCTGCAAATATTTAAAAAACAAGCCAGAACAGTTGTGTTGACTCAGTAGTGCACTATACTACCTTTCGGCCAGGTAATGTACACAAGGGGAGTCTCTCTCATCAAAGACACTTCCAAAGGGCCAAATTCTTGCCCTTTCTGGCAATCCAGAAGAACAGCTCTATTAGATGCAATTTAGAGAAATGTATTAAATCTTTGTCACTCTTACTTGCTTCTGCTTCTATAGGCAGGCTCTAGCACCCTTTGTACACTTCAAATGAAATCCTAAACACATGGGAACACAGAAAAATGAAGGGCACTTACCAAACACTCTACTATCTTTCCTTGTTATAATTCTCTAAGTCCTCTTAAAATGTTACTTTCACTAATTTCATCTTAATACTTTTCATGCATTGATTGGTACATATGCACAAACATTTCAGTTTCTACAGATAGATCATAACCAATTATTTTAGCATTCTATAGATTTAACATCAAGCCCAAAAATTTATCAACAGCTATAGAAATAAAGTGCTGCGATTTTTTGCATGAGAATTTAGACAAGCAAATTCAGGCTGCAAATAAACATCCATGGGCATAAAAACTTTTTTTAAAAGATGCTCATGAAAAATATAGTTCTTATCAGAGGCTCAACAGTGTAGGCTTTCCCTACTGCATTTGGGATCAAAAAGTGACGGTCTTTGTCACCAGTTCTCCAGTTTTGAGCAAATTTATATCTGAGTTTTAGCAAGGCAACTTTAGACATCACCAGCTTCCAATTCTTTGATATCCTAACCATTTGCAATATGTCAAATAATCAGAAATATTTCCCATAACATTAATCAGGAAATAATTTCATAAATATGATCCTAGAAAAAGCATAGAGTATTGTATTTGTGTGAAGGCACCAAAGTTCACAGATAAGGCAGGTGACAAAATGACAGAAGCACTGAATTTCAAGATACAAAAATTGTAATTTAGTATAAACTGTAAAACTTTTCCTATCTTCATTAAGTGGCCTTACTTTCTCTGAAGCTGCTCTAGATTTATTATGCAGCTAAGAACAGACTTAGTCTCAGAGAAAGGGGAACAAAGTACATTCATATTCTCTGACATACTACAAATATTTTTTTGCAATGAAACCACAACTTTGCCTCTCTTTTTGCTCTTAAAACTGTAAGATAGAATTTCCATAGCTTGCAGAGGAAAATGAACTAACATGCACAGGACTCCACCCTAGCCTCCCATTTTAGGCTGCACCCACTCCCAAAATAGCAGTGTTGTGCCACTCAGTGTCACTTCCCCAGCAGCAGCACTAGTGGATATCTTTTCCTAATGGATTGTAGACACAAGAAGGAGAATATTTTATTAACTGTGTGAACAGTCAAAATAAGATTTTTAATTTATGATTGGATAAAAAAAAATCAAGCATGTTTACCCAAGAAATGTAATATTTCTTTACAAGAAGTTTGATACTGAATACAATTAATAACGTATTTTAGCTTTGCCCATGCAAATGCGAGCAGCCTTCAGCAATCTTTGTTATCGGGACTTATTCATTACTCCAACACATAATTATTTTAAAAATATCACAATGACATGATGTTGTTGCAGAGTACTATGTGGTATTCAGTTGAAAACTAATCTCTGTCAGCTCTTCCATGAAATAGAAGAAGTAAGATTTTCTACGAATAAAATCCACCCAGTCAAAGTAACATTTCTTCTACTATATAGCAACTTCCTTTACTCTAGACATTTGGAAACAAATCAAAACCTCTCTAAAAACACTGTTTTTCTTTTTCCACGTAAGTAAGCATAGGCAAAGATACTTTAAATTATTTAGGTCTTACAATCCAACAACCTATTATAACCCAACAACCCATTATAACCCTTATATTATGCTATCTTTCCAGAAAGCGCCAAAGTCAGGAAGGGAAACCTGACTGCAGATGTGTTTGTCATACTATTCCCAAAAGGCATTATGAAACACCGTTCTGTTTTTTAAATCTTCAGATTTCTGATCAATAACAACGCTAATTAACTTCATGAATGATATTTAAATCTTATTGCCACATACAAACCAACTAGTTTGCAGACCTGGTAACTATGCATTGTAGTTTCTTTTGGCTCTTCTATTAGGAAGTGTAACACTGGGTCAGAAACGTGGTGAATTACAGAGGCAGCGGCTCTGCCGGCTCACAGGCATCCTGAGTCTTGTATAATGAAAAGATGAAATGCCTCTGAGCTGAGTGCTTTTTAGACCTAGAAACACTGGGACAGCAGCATGTCTCTTAGATCCAATAATAAGGCATTTGCTCTGGGAATGACTGAAAAAGTTATTTCATCATCCCACTAACAACTACAAAGGAGTAAAAATGCAACAACTCCAGTCCTTACGTGCACAGACTCTTGAGTTACTCACATCAACAGGAAACACAGCAGATAATACAGCAAACACCGTGTAGAGGATGTAAACAGTATTATCTTTAAAGAAATATTAATGACCTTTTCTTTCAGGAATCTGCCTCGATTTCCTATGAAGGGAATGATAGTTCAATATAGAGAAATGTGATGAAACAGGGGAGTATATATTTCTCAACCGAGTAGGAACAGGAGTTTTCTGGATGGAGATAAAGGGGTTTTGATTTAAGAGAAGAAAATAAACAGGAATAGAGGAGCAGATTTTATATTGAAAATGTCAACGCAATTTTATTTTCCAAAGTTTCAGGAAGTTACTTTCCCTTTTATCTTCAGCAATCTCAGTGCTACTTGAAGACATTTATGTCCCAAATTTGTCTCTTGTCTGTTTTTGTTTGAAAGATTAGGTTGATGACTACACCAATGACAGAACTAACCATCCAAAGACATTACATCCTCTGGATTTCAAAGAAGCTTTGGAAAAACATGAAAAATCAAATTCAATCTAATAAAAACAATAATAATTTCTGGACTACAGTGTGGTTCTGAAACTGTGTATCAACAAAGGTGAATTCTCAGACTCAGAGCAAATTTTATTTCAGAAACAATGTAATTTCAGAAGTGCAATGACTATACTCTTCGTGAAAAGGTTCATCTTTCTTGTATTATTATTAACTCATGTACTATCCCCCATGTACTAACAGACTTCAAAGAATTTCTGGATTGCTTTTGTTCAAATGCCATCAAATTTTCTTTAGCCCTGCAGTTAACAGAATTTGTCCTTTTATATTTATCCTCCCATCTCAGTTTTCTACAATTCTTAATTTTAACTTTTTTTGAAATGCTATTTATAGGCTTTGTATACATGACACAGCAAACATTTACGTAATTTTTTAAATTTTCCTTTCATCAATCATCCTCTGAATTTTTTTACAAGATGTGGGAGCCACAGAGAAGTAAGACAGAGAAAACTGAAATTATGACCATATCTTCCTACTGACTCATGCTGAAGACAAAAGAAGAGGTATCGAGCAATTAATAATAATAACTAAAGTATATTTATATAACTTTAATTCTATATCCCATTGACAAGCTTTACATGTTTTTTATTGTTTTTGTGAGGATCCTGATGTAAATTCAAAACAAAAAGTTTGCCTAAATGTAATGCCACAGACCGTGGATTCAAATTTAAGCCTAACCACCGAATGCATCTGGGATCCAACTCGAACAGCAGAATGTTTCCTTAACACCGTGGCAGGCACGACTTCAGCACTGACTCAGCCGTAATGATGAAACTGACATCCTTTCTCGTAATATGATGAATTTTTCTTACGCATCTCCCATTCAAGTACAGGCGAGGCCCAACTCTGCTTACTTTCTGACATATTACATGATCCCACCTCAAGCACAAAAGCATTTAAACTAACACACTTATTAGCTTTCTTAATGTTAAAGTGATTAACAAGTTACCTCTTGCTAATTTTGTGACTCAAAGAACAGGACATTCGGCATTGCTCATTTCTGAAGTTTTGTTAGATTTATTTACTTTTTTCACTATTGCAGCAATTGCAACCTATATAAAATGAGACACTAAACAAGATACCATTTCTATAAAAATCTTTTTCGATACCCAAATATGCATATTTTAATTTCAGAGATGTAGTATTTTATTTGTAATAAACCAAATTATTACCTCAAGCTGTATAATATACTCAGTGCCACCGCTGATTATCTAATGACTAAATCTATTGATCTAGATACCCATAATTTATGTTTATAAGTTCTATATTAAGTTTCTTTTCTGTTCTGGAATACTTGTTCCCCAGTGAAGAAGCCTTGCATGTGGATATTGGGCATTACTGAACACAGCCAACCCTGGCAGACGCTGCGTCTATGTTACGCTGAGCTAAACCAACTTGGGACAAAAAAAGCGCACAGGCAAACCGACCTTGTTGAATGGTGGGGCTCAGTGTGGGCACACTCTCACCCTAACGAACCTCTATGGCTTTTGGATGCCACAGAAGGTTTCTTAGCTCTGCGACAGCACAGAATTCATGCTTCTGAGTCACAACTGGATCGTGGCTGGCTATCTTGGACTACAGGCATAAAAACTTGGGTCTGTCTGCACAGACATGCCCAGAGCCATTCTAGTACAGATTTCAAAATGGTTATAATGTATTTTATAATCTTGAAATAAATATATAGGGCCAAATACTACTCTTACTTACACAAGAGCAAATCAGGAGCAACTCATTATTTCCATATTTAATTTGCAGATCATTATATTCAGGTCTCTTTCTCCAAATCTGCACTAGCGCCACTGAAAGAAAGATCTGCTTCTATAACTTGGAGGTGGCAGAAGCAACCACTCATCCATTTCAGAAGAGATTTCAGCTCAACTTGTACTAGTATTTACCCTTTAGATAGCACCATAGAGGACCATAAATTTTTATCAAAGAGTTTTGCTGAATAAAGTAGGATTAATGTAACTGTTTAGTTATTTATTTGATCTTAGAATGTGAATGACTACTTAAGGGTGGGTAGAATGTGTCAAGAATAGGCAAACTATTAAAGATCTCCCTTACCTCTCCCCTACAAACCCTAATGCCACCAATTCCAATTTTATTCTTTCAGTTCCAGTCTTGCTACTAGACAAATGATTGCTACCACTCTCTTTATGTGTGGCATTCTTAATGGATAAGAAAATATTTTTGCCTTTCATTCTTTCTTTTCTCATTTTTCCTTAACTTCTCAAATTCCACTTTGATAGTCTTCCAGAGATTTTAAACCACCCTGCATATCAGCAACACTTTGATGTTAAATAGAGTTGCCAAGGTCATTCTGACAGAAGGACCAGAAGTAATGTTTGTTTTGAAACCGAGTGCTCTGTTTAAATCTGTTTATTTCTGTACTAAGTCTAGGCACTTTGAGTTGTCATGATGACTCAGAGCAAAGTTGCAAAGCCTCAGTTCTACAAAGAGATTAGTCACTTTGTTTTTTTGCACTGAGCTGCTCTGAGTCAGCTTCAAATTGTTGCACATAGAGTACCTGAGTACATCTTCAAATGGTGCAGGTAACTTTAGTGCAAATTTCTGAAAGAAAAGCAGTCTCTGTATATCTGAGCAAATAATTCACTAGGCCTACCTTCTCTCATATCCCCAAAGAACAACAGGGTTTTAGAATGAAAGAAATGTTAACATTGTGAATGTTGATTTACAATTTTTTCCTTAGCCAAGGAAAAACTTTAGGATCAGCAGCCTGACTTTAGTAAACTCTTGAGTATACTAAATGATCGTTTGAGCTGTGCTCTTAATTCATTAACTATTTCAGGGATAAAAAATTTAGACACCAAAAAGTTTATTTTTTGTCATGGCAGTCATCAGAAATATTTCTTCTGCTTTTTAATTTCAGCATAACTGAGAACTAGGTTTAACAATTTGGCCAGCTGCTTTACTTGACTCTATATTCTAAGTTTACCATGATTCTAAACTGATTCACTGATACAGATCTGGTTTTTATTGACTGTCTAGGCTATATCTTTTCTTTTACTGGATGTAAATATATGTGGTGTGTGTGTATGTATATATGAGTGTTTATGTGTGTGTGAACCCATATTCTTAATTTCATGCTGACTGGAGTTGACATGCCATGTTCTTTAGACTGTACACTGCATTTCATCTAAATACAATTCACACCATTTACATTGTATGTCAAAACACTGTATTTGCAACATAGAGCGTGAAAATTAAGTGTATTACTATTGTATAAATACTTTTACATCTATAGATGTAAACTCTATAAACTCAATAGAAAAATACACTAACCCAAATTGTCTCTCTAACCAACAATATCATCCTGATGCTTTTTGGAGAGAAAAACAACAAAAGACATCTTAGAAGAAACTGTCTGATTTCTTTGACTCACACAGCTGTATCAATGCTTTTCTGTGGGTCCACAGAGAAGCACGTAAAAATAACCTGAAGGCTGAAAGTAGTGAACTTCTTTAGAGAAGGAAGGAGAAGGAAGATGACCTGATCCACTTGTCAGTTATGAGAAATTAGTGTTGCTCTAAGTCACTTTGAGTTATTTCCACCTGTATGAGACCTGTATTTGTTCCCCTCTCCTAATAGGATGTTAGTAACCTTTTCATAATGGCCCTCCTTACTTGTTTTTCTTTTCTTCAGACATATGACACATTCACAGACATATGCTGTTTTACTAGACATTCAGAAGGCTTTAGCATGCCTTCTAATCAGAGCATATTAAAGAACAAGCAAATAATCATGTTTTGATTCAAACTAAAATATTAATGTAACTAAATTATTTTCCAGAGAAATAGTGTGGCTATTTATTTTTTTTTTTTATTTGCTAGAGAAAGTATTATGGCCAACACCCCTCAAAAGTGTAACCACTGTATGAAGAATCACATCAAATACTACTTCTTTTGCCAAATTCCATGCCACCTGTTTATATTCTGACTTATTTAACAACTATTAACTACTTATTATCAAACTAACAATAGGCATTTAAATATGTAAATAAAAATAAACACAGGGAGTATTACCTTTTTCACTTGTTCATTCTTCAAACTTCTTTACATCATTTACATGTATACCCTTGATTTTGTTCTGTAACTACCTATCTATATGACAAACAAAAATAGTAATGAATTCTATAAACTTCTTTGGGACACAATTTCTTTGTAAGACTGTGTGAAGTAGTTTCATTACATCATACGCTGCTTTTATGTTGAAGGGATTAGCATCCAATTCCAGGTTCACTTTGCAAGGTTAAAAAATAATTCAGATTTGGAACATGAACACTTCAGAATTTGATTTAAGCAGCAACAGCAGAATGTTAGGCAAAAATTTGAAATCTTCTGAAGACTATTCCTTTATAAACTGTCTGGAGGTGAGAAATACATTGCTATGAAATTGAGTGATACAAATACATACACTGTACCTTTTATCTTCAGGAATTTTAGGACAGAAATTTTGGAGAAGCTTTTAGTAAAAAAAATGAAGAAGTACTTTATTTTAAAATATATCAAATGCACTTATGAAAATAAAAAGAGAAGTAAGCCTGTTCTAATTTAGTACGAAATGTAATTTAGAGACCCACTGCCCCTATATTATTATTTATTCTTCATATTGTGGTAGAAGTCATTATGCTGCATATAGTAAAAATTTACAGAAATAACACTGAACTGCTAACAGTACTAAGTAACAGAATATTCTATATCTGAAAACACAGTGTAAGGGCAGTTCTGAAAGGCATTAAGTGATTGATTTTGCACTGACACAACATATTTACACACACTCTTTCCTCTCCCCTACTCCCACTCACATCAAGCCATGGGTACATGGGAAAATTACCCTATTCTCCGAGATGCATCAGTAACAAGTGATGAGTTAATCTATACTGATGTATTAAAAATAAGTACAATATAAAACAAATAATGAAAATGATATCACAATTACCTAGAAAGGCACTATAGATAACATCTATTCTCAGAACTCCATCAAACTATGAATAACACCATGGGAGCAGACTAAGCCATGCTCACTAGCCACATGGTATACCAGTCACAGAGACAGCCTAGATCAGGGTATGCATACATACATACCCTACACCATAAGGGTATATCTTTCAGAGTGACTGTTACGTTCCTAAAGACAGAGGCACACCATAATTCTTATAATTATGATCCCTTACTACTCAGTCTATTCTTATTTTTTTATGAAGTGATGGAAAGTGAAGCTTAGCAAGCATAAAAGATTAACAAGAGAAGAGCCCTGACAATTGCATATCAGGAGGTGGAGCTAATACTCAGTGACAACCTCCTGTTGTTTCAATTTATTGCAACATGAATTTTTCCCTGGCTTTATTATAAACTATTTTCTTTTGTAAACATTTTTAGTTGTTGTGAAAACTACTTGTGAATCTTTGAAAGCTCTTTCTGAAGAACAAACATAGGTGTAAGGATCATACAGAATGGAATTTCAGGTTACAGCCTTAAAATTAGATTGCACAATCTGTATTTGTGTTGGTGAGCAGCTGCTTACCCAAGCAATCCTACAGACTAAACTCAGCAAATTGATATTTCCTCATGTCTTTCTTCTGGTATTGATAGGTGGATAATTTGTCCCTTAACTACATGGTTTAGGTAAAATTTTCTTAAAATTTCACTGTAAAGTATGTATGTCTAACATGGAAATGACCGATTTCAACATATGCTATCCAATCTACTTTATATTTTCATCCTTCATAAATCAGGAAAGAAAATAAATACTGTTCACTGTCAGGCTTCACATAGAATTACTGTTGCTACCAAATTCGGAATTCTAAATGTTTGATTCCTAGTAGGTTACCAGAATCATTAACCTCTTTAACCATTAAGAACAATGGACCTTTGCATTGCTAGCTGATCTAACATTAACAAATGAACACTTTAGTCTCAACTATTTACAGGTAAATCACTATTCATCTGTAAAATCTGCTGACTGAATCTGTTAAAAGTCATCGCACAGCTTAATTAGCTAATCAGTTGATTATTTTCTTATGCTATTCTTAAATTCTTAACACACAGGAAATATTTATTTTTGTTGGTTTGTGTGTGAATACGAGCTCATATTTTGAAAATATTTACCAAGAACTCTGATTTGTTTAATCATATTTTACCAGGTGATTATTACTCTTGCCAAATCTCCCTGGAATCAAACTCAAATGGTACTTTGCAAGCCAGCTAGGTGTTGCTGATATATTCTCTCACTGTGACAAATTTGCTCCTTACAGGACGAAAGTGATGCCCAAGGAACAAGCCTTAGTGTCAGACCTGACAAGTGAACAGAGCGTCCCACCTACTTCCACATGAGCAGTAAAACACACTTACTACAGCAGGCATCTGACGGTCACAAAGTTCTGTGTGGAAGCTGTAAGGCATTTTTGCATTCTACTGTGTCATCACACCATTCTTCCAAAAAGCTATACTAAGGGCACTGTATCAATGAGCAAACCTTGACGAGACATTACTTCCTTCCATGAGCGAGTAGGGAAGTTGGGAGAAATTGTGTCGGAAGGAAACATGATGGTCAGTTTGCTCTGTTGTGTGTCAGCAAAGAGAGCCAGCTGGAGAGGGAACGTGCCTCACCTGGCAGAGGGCTGGCAGCTCACTCCCCGCTTGTGCAACACTGCAGCTCAGGGGAAATATGATTCAGAGGACCGTGTCTGAGTCACCACTTCTTCCCGAGCCCCTTGGAACTGGGAATGCTGCCTTTTGTCCCCTACGGGGAACAACCACAGCCCCCACCTCACCCTGCATTTTGAAACACGTCGAGGGGTTCGGAAGCAGGGGCTTCCTGAGGGGCACCACAGGCATTGTGTTCTACTGAGCATTACTTCACTTTGCTATCATTAAACAAGACTAATATATTTTATATTAACGTAAGAAGCAACCACTTTAAACACTAAAACAGCATAGTTAGTATCTATTTTATAAAATGTCTGCATTGTCCTGTTACAGATTTAAGATAATTGCAAATATACCCATCGCAGGTATGGAAAGTTGAGAAGTTAATTGCCAAATTCCACAGCAGCCCCGTGCCACACACCCGCGCGCGGGGCCACGCGGCCCGAAGGGGCTCGCGGGGCGGCAGGGCCAAGGCGGCGGGAGCCCCGCCCGCCGCTCTCGCGAGATTGGCTGGCGAGACCCGGGCGTTGCCACAGCAACCGCCGCCCGCGCACACCGGGCAGCGCGGGCGGGAAGGGCCCTGTCACCCCCACAGCTCAGGAGGGAAGTCCGGTAGGTGGCCGTCCCCCTCCAGAAGGAGCTCAGCTGTGGTATCCGTGTCCTCTGCGCTCGGCAGAAAGGACGTGGCAACCCAGAGCGAGCTCCCACAGCAACATGCAGCCGCCCAGGTCTCTGTGCCAGAGGCAGGCGCGGGAACAGCCACGTGAGGTGTGACCATGGGAACGATGCGCTCAGCCTGGTGACAGCCACGAGAGACGGCGACAGGTTATGGAGCATCAGGGAATCTGAGATAGACTGGTGGAACCATGCCCTGCCCTCCCTGAGACAGAAACAGGAACAGCCACCAGAAAAACCCAAGATCAAGGGGAGCCCGCCGCTCTCGCGAGATTGGCTGGCGAGACCCGGGCGTTGCCACAGCAACCGCCGCCCGCGCACACCGGGCAGCGCGGGCGGGAAGGGCCCTGTCACCCCCACAGCTCAGGAGGGAAGTCCGGTAGGTGGCCGTCCCCCTCCAGAAGGAGCTCAGCTGTGGTATCCGTGTCCTCTGCGCTCGGCAGAAAGGACGTGGCAACCCAGAGCGAGCTCCCACAGCAACATGCAGCCGCCCAGGTCTCTGTGCCAGAGGCAGGCGCGGGAACAGCCACGTGAGGTGTGACCATGGGAACGATGCGCTCAGCCTGGTGACAGCCACGAGAGACGGCGACAGGTTATGGAGCATCAGGGAATCTGAGATAGACTGGTGGAACCATGCCCTGCCCTCCCTGAGACAGAAACAGGAACAGCCACCAGAAAAACCCAAGATCAAGGGGATCATAGAATGATTGGAGTTGGAAGGGACCTTAAAGATCACCTAGTTCCAACCCCCCTGCCCTGAGCAGGGACACCTCCCACTAAATGAGGTTGCTCAAAGCCCCATCCAGCCTGGTCTTGAACACCTCCAGGGATGGGGCATCCACAACTTCTCTGGGCAACCTGTGCCAGTGTCTCACCACCCTCACAGTAAAGAATTTCTTTCTAATATCTAACCTTAATCTGCTCTTTTTCAGTTTAAAAATGTTACCCCTTGCCCCTCGCTCCACTCCCTGATAAAGAGTCTCTCCCCATCTCTCCTGCAGGCCTGCTTTAGGTACTGAAAGGGGCTATAAGGTCTCCCTGGAGCCTTCTCCAGGCTGAACAACCCAAATACTCTCAGTGTGTCCTCACAGGAGAGGTGCTCCAGCACCCCAGTAAAGAATTTCTTTCTAATATCTAACCTTAATCTGCTCTTTTTCAGTTTAAAAATGTTACCCCTTGCCCCTCGCTCCACTCCCTGATAAAGAGTCTCTCCCCATCTCTCCTGCAGGCCTGCTTTAGGTACTGAAAGGGGCTATAAGGTCTCCCTGGAGCCTTCTCCAGGCTGAACAACCCAAATACTCTCAGTGTGTCCTCACAGGAGAGGTGCTCCAGCACCCGATCATCTTTGTGGCCTCCTCTGGACCCACTCCAACAGGTCCAGGATCCTGTACACTCCCCCTGCCAGGCAGAAAGCAGTAGCTTAAAGTAAAGGAGTGAATGGAGGCAAGTCCAGGCTCAGGGCATCAGGCAAATCCCCTCCTTGCCCACCTCATCTTTCCAGACGCCTCTGTACAACGGGGATGAGGCTCTGGATGTGGAAGACCAGTCAATGTCCGTTACGTCTCCCAGTTACTATAACTAACTTCTAATCCAAACTAAAACACTAATGTAGATACGCCATGATTACGCTCCTGGAACCCATCTTTAGGTTTAGATTGATCAAAAAGGAATTCAGTTTGCACGCTTCAAGACTGTCTTCTTCAAAAATGAACTCTTAAACCTAAAATGCTGATGCAGACACTCCCTTTGGTACTCAGGTGGAGAGGAGCTCTGTTCTTTGTTTCACCCAAAGCCTTCTTGCAGAGCTCTACACAATTGGTTTACTTTATAGGCATTTGTGCTTTAGAATGGTTAAGTTTTTTGGAGCAGTGTCATTTACTATAACTGTGAAGAGACATAAAACAGCCCTTTACTATCTTGCTACTATGGGCTACCTGTATTTAGGTAATAGTGTGCGACAGAAATGTGCAAACCCACAATCATCCCTTCCTGCAAGTGTGCAAAAATGGCTCCATAGAGTGAGGAGCAAAGGCACTTTCACCCTGCCTTTTCCATGCACATGACCACAGATATTTATTGTTGGAAGGCGACTGAAACATTATCCTAAGCTGGCACTTGCTCCGCAATGGAAATCAGCCACACTTGTTAAAAAAAAAGGTAATAGCAAAGTTACAATATTATTTCTTACTGACAGAAGGTCTGATAGCTTCGTAAATGGATTATGCTGCCTCTATGATACAAGCGGAAGCATTTCTGAGCTATCAGTCAAAGATACTGTAGAGCAAAAATACCAGCCCAACTTTTCCAACAGAAAGTTCAGATCCAGCTGAAAAAGAAATCAACAGGTGGGAATACCAGCTTCTGTGTGAAAAAGGATTCTGTATGCCGGGATTCCTTCTTTAAAATATTTTCCCTGAAGTCGGATGATATTTTCTCTTCTGATAAATACTTTTCTTAAGTTCAGGTGATCATCTGTTGCTCCATTGTATACCGTCACAGTTCTTGTAAGACCTGACTCTACTCAATGGTCTTGTATCAGAAAGTACAAGCAATCTAAATAAAGAGCTAGTCAATTAACAACTGTGCATTCCAGTATATTTTTTCTAATTCAGTTGTTCATAAACATTTAAAATATATGCCCTTACATAACAAATAATGATAATTCAAGCATAGTTAGGAGAGTCCACAGGAATTATTTTAAGAAAATTACTTTGTTGGCCATGGCTAGATTAAAAATTTGATACATCTTGCTACACAGATGAGGTAGAGTTCTTTCTCTCTTACACCAAAAAGAAAGGACAATTTCTGTCAATTGGACAATAATAGAAAATATAGAAGCTAAATGAAAATGACACCACATGAAACTGCCAAAGCAATAGTCAATTTGTTAAGTGTGGCTGTGATTAAGACAAGCACATGTACACTCATTCCCTGACACAGATATCACTGGAGAAATTCAGGTTAAAAACAATCTGACCTCCACTGGTATTCAAGTATTGACACTCTAAGAATGAAACTGTCATCAGAAAAAGCAAGTACACCAAACACACAAATGTGGTTTGCAAATTTCTATTTGGTACCTTTACTGCTAAAGAAACCTCCATCAGGAAAGGAAGACACAAATTACTTGCAACTTCCCAAGTCAAAAAATGACAAGTGAAAGGCAAATAAATATTTTTAACCTAAGGCATTTTTACAAGTGAGGATGGAGATAATAATTGCAGAAGCTATATTATCCAGCATAAAGCTGAAATTTCTCATCTATAAACTGTCTAGAGGGCATTTACTATAACTTCCATTTTTTAAGTAGAATAATTTTTAAAAATCAAAGAATTCAAGACGTGCTGGCTAATCAATATGTAACACCTTTTCAGTAGATATGATGTACTAGCAACGAAGGTAATAAGTAAGGTTCATTTGCATTCAGTTTGGGGAAAAGATATGAAAACAGTCCTGTCTGCTCATAATGATTAATACTTGAAAGCTGATGCTAATTATACCAATTTTTTATTTTCAGTTATATAAATGGGTATCTTTAATTTCTGTTCTATCCTGCTATTCTCCAAAGACAATCGGTGAAATTAGTGAATAAAAGTCTCATTGCTTTAGTAGTTTCCATATCTTACTGAGGCCAAAAACTGTTTCTTGCAAAAGGGCACATTTATGTTTCTTTCACGGAAGTGAAATATGCAACTACGTAGTATTTCACATAATCCCAGAGCTATCATTGCTACATAAGCCAAATAGCAACTATCCATAAATAGGAAAACAAATAGGCACAATAATCTTCCTATTCACTACTGATCCAGTGAGAAACATTTTGCAAATTTGAGCATATGCCCTTGAAAAACAACATTCTGTGGTTCTTTTCACTGCATGGTGACACTATCCCCAATTATACAAAACAGTAAAGAAACCAAGAGTCTGACTATTTTCTGTAGACAATTATGTGATAGGATTAGATAGATGGTGAAAGGAGTATAATGGAACAAGTAAACAACCAGATCTTCATTATCAGAGAGGAGCTCAGCATCCGCAGCTCTCTCTAAATTAAATTGGGCAACTCTTTAAGATGTCTGCCTTTAATCTTTGTGCCTAAAAATCTTAAATTCAAATTTAAACATTTTCATAAATGAGCATCACAATAAATGCTGTGAAGGTTCCGGTATCTTATTTCAACACAGCGAAGAAGGCCTGGATGACAGAAGTAAGAGTTCATGTCGCTCGTGCCCGGAAAACGCATGTTTAGGGGACTCTCGACACACAGTGGATTCTACACATTTGTAGGGAAAAAGGAAGCCCTCAGGTTGGCTTGTACAATTATTTTTATATAACCCTTGATACCCTAATACCCGAGGTTCTCAGTCATTAACAGATTTTATCTCCAAAACCACTCTTTTGAGAAAGGGAGGAATTGTTATTTCTATTTAATGACTAAGAAATTGAAGAACAAGATAGATTGAGAGATTTGCCCAAGGATGTAGGGCAAACCTGTCACAAATTGAAGCGATGGCTTAGAATTCCTCATCTGTGCCTTAAACGGGAGGCCCCTTTGTCCTCTAGATCTTGATTAAAAAATGTCACAATCATTTCATTTTCTCATTCCACTGTCATACAACAAATGGGGAAGTTTCCCCATTTGCAGAATAACCTAGCTATAAGTGATTAATTTAAGACTGCTACTCTATTTGATTTTGTGAGCTAACTTTGCCTCTTATAAAAGTCACAGTATGTCCATCCTGAGAACCGAACTGCTAAGAAGTTAATGAGAACAGGCTACTTTGGAGATGTCAAGATAAAATGAAACATTTGGGGGAAGAGTTTGGGCCACAAATATACATTACAAAGAATTACATTCATTTATTTGACGAACTAAGTTAAAATAGTTAATAAAATGTTAGAAATATATAAGTTTATTATTAGTGAAACAGTGTAACACATAAAATGACAAACTATGAAGCTTACCTTTCATTCAACATCCTTTGGTTGCTAAATATTTCTGGGATTTTTTTTTTCTAAATTTCTACAGAGAGGTAATCTGGAGTTCCTCTCCTTTTTACGGACATGTCATGTGCAGGACTGAGGACTGTATTTTACTACCCAACAAACCTGATTTCTTTTTTGTCTTTTATTCGGTAATTACTGCTGTACATGCAACTGAGGATGGGCATAACATAGGCTGGTGAAACTAGAATAAATGAGCAATAAATCATGTGACATTGTGTCCAGAACCATTTGCCTCTTAACTGAATTAATAACATTGCTCTTTGTGGAATTTCATGGACACCTACAGGAAGCCATTACTTGTCCCTCAATACTTCTGCAGCTGATGACATATATGGCCCTCAGTTTGGCTCAACAGTAAGACTGCCAATTGCTTAATTACTTCATATTATAGACATTATAGCCACTTGTGAAAACTATAATGAAATAAATGGTTTCAAATTTCTGTTCTTTTACAGTGCCTGCCTCACACGAGCACTTGGTAGGGTAGAAAGAGCAAATAAATGAAACGCAAAGCAAACATACCTCCAGCTCTAAGAACTACAGGTTCTTCAAGTCTGGTGAAGTTCAAGAGACTCGAAGAGGGGATCTTGATTTCCCTTTACAGTTGCTGGAAGACAATGCAACCACAGTTAAGGAAGCATTTAATATTCAGGCTATGTTGGTTTCTATGAGTAAAACTGAAGAATATAAACACGACTCTATATTACAGCAGGGCACTGAGTTTACACAGTAAACTATGGCTATGTGCTAGACCAATGGCCAGAGAAAGATCAGTTTGCAGTTTAGGAAAGTATCTCCTAACAGTCACATAGAAAATTATGAACAATTCAAGTTTTCAGGAAGACTAAGCACTCTTTTTAAGCCAGAGGGGGCCCATCAGAAACCTCTGCTTGTATTAGCTCTGTTCTTTGCAGCTACCCATAGGTCTGATCAGCCACATCCACCACCCCACAATTCTACATGACTAAGGTATGCACACCTTGCTTTCTTAACTCCCAAGCAAACATGTTCCAAGTACAATGTAATAGCAAAAGACTTTACAAGAGACCAGAAAACACTGATACATTTCTTCTTACATACAGAATATTCATAGTTGCTGTCAAGCAAGCCCAGAGGTTGATGACTAAAAAAAAAACCACAAACAAAACAGAAAACCCAAGCCCTTTCTTTCATATTATTTCCTTTCTTCCTCTCGCACGTATCCTTCAGCAACCAGCTAGAATAACCATGCAATGAACACAGTTCACCTTGTTCACCACAGTTCACCTAAAATCACCTATAGATTTTAGGCTTTTAATATAGTTAAAAGTTTTAAACCCCTTTAAATTTTCTTGTAAAAATACAGAAAGAAATCAAAACAATATATGGAAATGCCCAAGTAATCTCAGCTCTACGCAACTGGCGGGCCAGGTAGAAAAGAATGAAAAATAAAAGGAATAAATCTTCAAAAACCAGTTTAATTCTTTCAGGGGCTATCAAAAATATAATGCAATATAATTGTACAGCTATTGCAGGATACCATTTTATGGCAGAATCAATGTTCAATCAAATTGGGGTGTTTAGTATTTTCATACTGATGTATCTGCATTTCTTTAAAAACTAAATTTAATCTCATTTTCCTAGTGTTTGTAGTACTTGTTTTGGGAATAATTACATTTCTGTAGTTACAACTTATTCACTGTATTGCCGTAACCCTTATGAACTATAACCACGGACAAGAACATACTGTGTTAAGACGCTGTAAAACCATGAAACAACAAAAGATTGCAGTTTAAACACATGATGAACAGGCAATGAACAGATAGAGAGTGGAGAAGCATGAGGAAATAATGAGGCATTAACAATCAATACGGCAAGCAAAAGATTTGGCATGTCAGCTTCCAAAATGAGTTACTGGAGACTCAAAAAAATATCTTTTCCCACATCTGAGAAGCAGAATGAAAGAAAACACTGAGCTATTTATCCAGAAATTTAACAAGTGGGTGGTGGAAGTCAGTGTCAAGGATTGGCGAGAGCTGTCATCCTAACTAATGACTCATCGGTGAGGCAGACAAAGAATGGCCTCAAACGCAAATCAAGTCCATTCGGTTTGGGTGCGGGAGAAGGGAGAGGTAGTGATGAGACACACGGGCATAGCCGCAGTTCTATTATGGAAAAAAAAAGGCTATTTTTACATTTATATTGCTGATATACACAAACTCCTAACTTTAAATGTACCTTCGGCAGGAGCACTTGCATTGAGCACGCCAAGGCCCCGGGCCTGCCTCAGCGGGGCCTGCCCCCGGCCTCGGCCTGCGGCTCGGGTCAGAGCGCGGCCGCGCTGCCGTGCCACCTGAGCGGGACACTGGGCGAGCTGGCCACGGGACTCATTCATTAATAGCAGCAGAGAGCGTGGCGGAGGCGACCAAGGGCCCGGCGGGGCTCCGCACCCTGCAGACATGGCGGCAGAGCCGCCGCTCCGCCCGCCCGGCGGGGAGAGGGGGCACTCGACGGCCCCTCGCTCGTCCTCTTTCCACCTCACACTCGGTGATGACGTCACTCGCCCCGCAGAGGTGACGCGGGTCGCTCACGTGCCCAACCCGCGGCCGGCCGGCCCCGAACCGCCACTACTGGTCACGTGGCACCCGGCTCCAACGGCCGCCCGCCCGCCGACAGGTTGTTTACTCCTTGAGCCGCCGCCGCGCGCGCCCGCTCACCCCTCCCTCCCGCCCTGCCGCCACCGCCCCGCGCGCCCCTCCCCGCCTCCCCGCCGGCCAATCGGCTCTTCCCAGACGGATCTGGGCGAACGCAACGTCAACCGCCAGCTCTCATCGGACGGGCCTTTGCCGCCGATTGGCCAGCGGACCCGCCC
>NW_015090995.1:11602916-11757026 GCF_001431845.1 Calidris pugnax | reverse complement strand
CCGCCGGCCGCCCGGTGGGCCGAGGCGGGCAGCCCCCCCCGGCGGGCCGCGGCCTCCCCGCTCCCGCCGCCGCCGGGGAGGACGTGAGGAAGTGCGGCTACCTGCGGAAGCAGAAACACGGGCACAAGCGGTACTTCGTCCTGCGGGCCGAGAGCCACCTGGCCCCCGCCCGGCTGGAGTACTACGACAGCGAGAAGAAGTTCAAGAGCAGCTTGCGGGCGGCGGGGGCCGGCGGCGGGGCCGCCTCCCTCTGCTGCCCCCCGCCCAAGCGGGTCATCCCCCTCTACCAGTGCTTCACCGTCAGCCGGCGGGCGGACGCCAAGCACAAGCACATCATCGCCTTGTACACCAAGGATGAGTACTTCGCCATGCTGGCGGAAAACGAGGCCGAGCAGGAGGCCTGGTACCAGGCCATCAGCGAGCTCATGAGCCAGAGCAAGAGGGGCTTCCTGGAGCAGGAGGACCACGCCGATCAGCAGGTGGATGAGGATGACGAGCACTATGGGGCCGCCCTCAGGCCCGGAACCGTCTTCAAGGAGGTGTGGCAGGTCAACGTTAAGCCCAAAGGGCTGGGACAAACAAAAAACCTTACCGGGGTGTATAGGTTGTGCCTCTCCAGCAAGGCCATCCACCTCGTCAAGCTCAACTCAGAGGTGCCATCCGTCCACCTGCAGCTAATGAACATCCGTCGCTGCGGACACTCGGAGAACTTCTTCTTCATTGAAGTGGGCAGATCTGCTTCCATTGGACCTGGGGAACTCTGGATGCAAGTGGATGATTCGGTGGTTGCCCAGAATATGCATGAGACTTTTCTGGAGACCATGAAAGCTCTAAAGGCCTTTGCAGAGTTCAGGCCCCGAAGCAAGAGCCAGTCTTCTGGTGGCGGTAGTGGTACCAATCCTATCTCCTTCATCACCACTAGGAGGCACTTGGGCAACCTGCCCCCCAGCCAGACGGGCCTGCAGAGAAGATCTAGAACTGAGAATGTTGCCGGGGGGACTCCTCCTACAACCAAAAGCAGCAACTCCTATCGCTTCAGAACATCCAGCGAAGGAGAAGGAACCATGACTAGGCCTTTCAGGTCAGTGACTGGGAGCCTGATCCACCTGAATACTGCGAGGATGAATTTGGGCCGGCAAGAAGGGAGCGGAAGGTATGTGAGAGCTGCTTTCAGCTCATCTTACCACACCAGGTCTGCTTCGCTGCCCGTTTCTCATTTTCCCTCCACTACAAGTCCCATCAGTGTTTCTTCCAGTAGTGGCCATGGCTCTGCTTCGGACATGTTGACCAGGCCTTCCAGCTCATCTGTTTGTGGTTCCCCAAGCGATGGGGGGTTTATCTCTTCAGATGAATATGGTTCCAGCCCTGGAGACTTCAGGTACTTCCGGGTCAGGAGTAATACACCGGATTCCCTGGGAAACACACCGCCCATCAGAGAGGAGAACTGTCTGAGTGAGTACATGTCCATGAGTAAGCAACAGGCAGATGATAACTCGAGAGATGATTATATGGAGGCTGAAAAATGTCTCAGGAAAAGAACTTACTCTCTAACAAAACCAACTTCTGTAGCAGTGCAGCAGAAGACGACGCAAACTACAGCTTTGTTAGATGAAGATTCTGCAGGAAATCATGGACGATTACTTTACTCTGAAACACCAAAATTGAAAGATAACCATGAATCAGAGTACAGTGATGCTAACTTTGATTCCGTATGTAACCAAAGTAGGAGTAAAGCCAGGGATGATGGGTACATGCCAATGATGCCAGGAGTTGCATCTTCTCTATCCAGCAACAGCGATTATTTGCCAATGACTCCTAAAAGTATGTCTGTTCCAAAACAGATTAACAATTCATGGTCGCCGTCTCAGGTTGACTCCAGAGGATATATGATGATGTTTCCAAAGGCTAGCTCTTCGCCTGTACGAAGTCCTTTAACTGGATTTGTTTCTAAAGGGAGTAATGAGAAGATCATAAACAATGAGTATATGGATATGTCACCTGGTAATTCAGCTTCAAAGCACCCCAGTGACTCAAATTATATTCACAACGCTTCTGTTTCCAAAGGTTTCAGTTCATATTTTTCTTTGCCCCGAAGCTTTAAAGCGTTATCAGGACAAAACGGCGACCACAGTGAATATGTTCCAATGTCTTCACCTGGAAAACTCTTGTATGGCGGACCAGAAAATCTAAAAGGGGTCAACAGTGAGGCTCTGGCTAATGGCATCTCTAAATTGCCGGCGGTGAAAGGTTCAGAGGAAGCACTTGTGCAGAACAGGGCTACCAGGCCCACAAGACTCCCCCTGGGTACAAGAGGGAGTAATACTATCCCAAGGATGTATGACCGTACAGTTCCACCTGAGCCAGCGAGTCCTGGTGAATATATAAATATTGATTTTAATGAAAAGGCAAGTAATACACCATATTCCTTATCTGCAGAAGGATCGCCATCATCTCTAGGCTCAAGTGGTGACCACAGACAGTCCCCGCTTTCTGATTATATGAGCGTTGACTTGGATGTGCAGTCACCGAAAGCAGCGAAGGACCTGTCCAACTCTCTAACAGATATTTCAATTTATGCAAGTTCCAGTATTCCTAGAAACCAACCAAATCCTGACTACGCTAGGCTTTCATTTGGTACTGCTTGTGTTAGCACCGCAAGCAACAGGACTGATGACTACACAGAGATGACATTCAACATGGCAGTAACACCACCCCGGCCGTTTGCCACCGAATCCGACGATAGCGTAAAGATTGATAGCCCTTCTTCCATAGTTAATAGACTGTGCATTGTTGATCGATATGCTGGTAGCAGTAGCTTTGCTGTTCCTAGCTCTGAACCTCCTATGGGACCGAAAGTGATTCGAGCCGATCCTCAAGGCAGGAGGAGACACAGTTCTGAAACATTCTCTTCTGCTGGGACTGTGACGACCTCCTCCTCCTTCTTTACCGATAGTAGCAAAAGACACAGCTCTGCCTCATTTGACAATGTTTGGTTAAAACCAGATGAAAACATTTCTGATGGTCAGGAAAGCAAAATGTCCAGGGATACCTCAACTGGATTTCAGAATGGCTTAAACTACATCGCTCTGAATTTACGCGATGATCCTATAAGCTGTGAGGCAAGTACGACAGCACCAACTTGCCACCTCCAAAATGGTACTTCAGGTTTGGACAGTGGAGCTTACGTGAGCATAGATTTCAGCAGGTCCGATGGTCTGAAGTGTAACGCTGCAAGAAAAGGTTTGTAACTTTAAATGCACTTTCTTTTCATGCTTGCTTAACTGTAGAATTAGGTTCTCCACTTAAAACTAAAATGAAGTCACTAAAATGGGGTAAATGTTTTTTATAATCTTTTGTATTATTCTGGTATAACCACTCCCGTTGTTGTGCAGCATTTTAACAGCTGACCAAAGGCTAAAGGGGACATGGGCCTTGGCCTAAAGGGTTTCTGTGACTCAACTGGGCAGTTACAGGTGTTATCAAGCTGTCATCTGCTTTTTTTTTTTTATAGAAGAATCTTGCTAGTATAAACACTAATGGTATTTCATATTGTGAATTCTTGTCCTGAGGTTATGGTGGCTCTTTTTTTCCTTCACTTTGGTTCTCCTCTTCTTGGCTTCTTTTATCTAGGTGACTCTTCACTTTTTTTTTTTTGGTGAACTTGATATTTTGTAATTTGTGTCACTAAATTTGGTTTAGACATCAAAATTTGGGAATTAGATCTGTTTTTCAATAAATGTAGTGAAATGGATGTATAGGGGATTTTAATGTGAAAATCTGCCTGCATTTATTTAGTCAAATCTTATGTAAACAGAACTCATTTTTTTCCCTTGAAGGTTTGGTGTGCTGCTTTTGAGCTCTGGTCTCCAAAGTATCCTTGTATCCTGTGAAGCCATCTCCTGGTGGCTGACCAGGGTGGTGGGGAGCTCCTGTAGCCCATGCTCTCCATGTCCACCACCTTCTAGCAGTGTCCAAGGGCTTAGCTGAGCCTGTTGGTACTGAGGGATCTGCCTTCAGTGTAGCAGGTGGGGAATGCCTGGAATAGAGGAAGAGCAGGCTCTGAGGGGTGTCTCCCAGGTCTTTGGAGAGCAGGCTGGTAGCTTTCAAGTGATCCCTGGTGTGACCCAACTTAAGGTAACACAGTTTGAGGCGTGCATAAAAAATTAGGGTGTTGGAGGTGAGCAGGAAGAATATGGGAAAGAGGAGGGATGCTCCTATTCGTGTGATAAGCTCTTTGCTCTCGTGGTGGGAGCAAAAAATAGTAATTAGCTGGTGGTGGTATTATTGCATGTCCACTGACTGAACAGCAGTGTTTGTGCAAGCACTGCATTGCACTGGAACTTTGGAAGTATAATCCTTATTTTGGTGTTAGTGACCCACTGAACTCCTTACAGTAATTCCCCCACCCTGATAGATAACTGTACGTGTTGGAAATGATGTTTTCCTCTCTTTGCAAATGTATGCGTAGTCAATAATTGATGAGTACTAAGAGGAAATATTTAATCACTGTTGGACATTGATATTTGTCTACTTCTCTGTCAACAGAGAAGGCAGTAAAAGGGCAGGCTACTGCTGGCTTTTATATTTTTAATTACAATCTTAAGCACTGAAATGATAGAGGTTCTTTATTAGTTTCACTTTAAAACTAAGCGTCTAAAGGCAGAAGGCATTGCAGGAGCTTAAAATTTTGTAGCCTTTAATAGTGTAAGGTATAAGCCTGACTCAGCTCGCATGCCATTCAAAGTCTGGCAGCGCTGCTTGGGGCTGCTCAGAAATGTGTGGTTTGCCTCAGTGGTTTTTTTTCCTCTGCTTTGTTTTGTTGGTTGGAATCAAATTTAGAAGACGTTGAAAGTTGCCAGTCCAAGAAGTGCTTTCTTCCAAAGTTAGTCTTTCAGCACTTCAAAGATTTGTCTGCTAAGTCAAAGGCACACTGATCGCTGGAGCCGATTTGTGGTTTGGGTTTTTTTTTTTTTGTTTTGGTTTGTTTTTTTCTATTTTTTTTTTTTAAAAAGCACCCCCATAGACAGCAGAATTGATACTTGATCTTATTCCCCTCGTATGACTAAAATCCATGTCATAAAGTAAAACTTCTCACAAAATGGAGAAAGAAAAAAGATATTATTTCCTTTTAGCTGTACTGTAAATATTGCATTTAAAAATATTTTTCAAGAGATAGTGTGTTTAGAAATTGTGCTTATGTTGTTAAACATTTTGCTTATTGCTGCTACAGCAAAAATCTCTCCAGCCCTGTGCTTGGGGCTCTTCCCTTGTCTGTTACAAGTTGCGGAGGGGCAAGAGACTCACAGCTGCTGGTTTTGCTATGAATTGAAGTCTTTTTGGAAATGAAATGTGTATTAAAATGAAGTGAAGGAAACTCTGTGCATAAAACCATAGGCATTGGCAGGAAATTAAGTATGAGAATAGCAAGAGCTTAGGTTGCTGTTTTTTTTCTAGTCCTAAAAAGAAAAACAAAATTATAAAACACTTCTCCAGAACAGGGCTTAACAGTTTTCTATAAAGACATACGTATTTCTGTTATATAGTAGGAGGGCAGGTGGGGTGTTGACATTGTTCATATTGACTTTGTGGAGGGATGAGCAGATTTCAGAATAGTCCAAGCTAAAAGTAGCAGTTACAGTGTTGTAAATTGGTGATGTATATCTATTTCTTAGTAATGACTTAAAATTCTTGTTTATAAAAGTGCCAGTTCTCATTCACATACTAAATCGTGTTTAGAAGTCTGTATTCTTTAAACAGCTTATCAGTTTCTACTGCCGTCAAGCTTTTAGTATTTAAAAAGTTGTTCTGTAATCCAGAAAATCACTTTCACATTCCATTGTGAATAGTGAAAATAAAGCTTCACTCTTAAACCTGAGGAGGTGTAGGGTGCCTGTGTGTAATTGATATTTTTAATACTTTTGGAGACTTGTAGCAGAACTGAGTGCTGTCTTTTCTTTCCTTCTTATGGCCCACTCTTTCGGTCTCTTTGCCTGAAAAATGCTCTGTGGTTAAATCCATTCTTAAGAAAAATATTTAGCAGATGCGTTTACCCTTTACTGCCTGGAAAGGAGCTATCCCATATTTATTAAATTCTATTAGGTAGAGAACTTCATCTCTTCTTCCTCAACTGCAGTTTTACAGGGAGGAAAACACTTGCCAACCTCGGATTGTTTGCTTTTCTGTATTGTTTTTGTTTGCTTAAGTGGAATATTGTGTTCTGTGAGTCAGCTGTGTTCTCCCAACTGCTGAGGGTGGTAGAGCCATTTCCAATGCATCACTGCCCCCTCATTGTAATTCCCAAACTACTTCTGCTTCAGTTTCACTGATGTGAATCAAACTTTTTCCCCCCCCTCCTCCATTCATGACATAGATGGAGGAGGGGGAGGGCATCGATTTCAAATGGTAAATAAGCCTGACTTATTATTAAGTCTTTATTTTAGGTTTAAAAAAGATTGACCTCAAGTTTTATGTTGATAATGATGATAAAAAGAATATAAGGTTCTGATTTCTAATGCTTGAAGTTTAAAGAGGTCATTAGCAAAACAGTTTCATCACAAAATTGTTACACAATATTGAAGCAAGCGGTTTGCAGTTTTGATTACATGAATCTGAGTCATGAAATTTTGTGCTAGGAGTACAGAACACTAAAGCTACTTCAAACAGGGCTTAGCTAATGTATACCTTGTTATTGGACCTTGTAGAAACTGAGGAGGATAATAAGAATGGGGCGGTAATAAACTGCATAATGGGTCCTGTATAATACAAGTTTCTTCAGACTTAATTAGAAATATTAAACCTGCAAAGATACCCCAAAAAGCAAACCAGACTGTTCAGAGTAAATGTAATGCTCAGTTTAATATCAGCCCACCTATTTTACACCCACTCTTTAATCTGATCTCTACCTGACATTCTAACACTACAGGGAGATAACACTTCAGAAGTTCTCTAAAGTGCAGGATTATAATTTAAATATTCCTCACCTTTTTAATCTCCCCTGTGCTAGCCTTGGTGAGAGTGTTGGGGATGCTTTGGGCAGCTGAAAGAAAGGAAAACAAGTATAGCTGTAAAGCAAAGCTTGTGTTGCAAATTGTCTAGATCCTTCATGGAAACTTGCATATTTCAAATGAAAAATCTTGAAGAATGTAATGAACAATATACACTCTGAGAAACTCAGAAGCTGGAAGTTTAGCTATTACTAATATAGTAAATTACAGTTTACGGGATCCCAGGCAAATAACTGCCCCTTTTGGCTTTCAGACTAGTGGTTTTTAAAAGTTTGCTTCAAACTGAAGCTCTTTTGTATCAGCAGAATTCTGAAAGCACAGGCCCATTTAAAAATAGCTTGAAGAACCCTGCTGAAGCACGGCCGAACGTCGCTGTGTGTCCTACAGCTTTGAGGTAATGCTGGGATAATAATTCTTAGAAATAAACCCCACCATACCATTTCAATCTGGCTGTAACAGATGCCACTTTAACAGTCTTGAGTGACTTACAGCTATGCTTAAAAATACTCAGGGTAACTTTCTCAAGTAGTATATGAGCTGCTGAAGGCAGAACAGATTTTTGCCGTGCAGCGTGGGAGTGAGCTAATTATGACATATTTGACCAAGAATCAGTTGGGTTTTACTTGTGCTTGGGTGAGAAACTGAGACAAGAATGTTCCCCTTACTTGTAGTCAGTGTTGAAATACTTTTGGAAATAGATTTCCAGTCCCTAAACCCATAGCTGCAGCTGATGGTTATATGTAATTTTTTTGGAAGTCTACAGCTTTTTGCCGGTAGGTGAAAGCACTGTTGCAGGAGTTATTGTTACCGGAGTAATCCGGTAACAATTCAAACTGCCTTTTTAAACTTTTTTTTTTAAGTCTTTTGGTGAAATCCTTAGTGCACTGTTTTAGCTTTCCCTCTAAAACATCACATTTTCCCCTCTTCCCTTGCTGTCTGTTCCCTGTGGCTTGGGGTGGCAGGTGGGAGTAGCAGAAGGTGTGGGTGCCCCCCAGTCCTTCCAGCAGCTGCATTCCAGCCCAGGGTTACTGGGGTGGTTTGTCACTCCCTATTTCTTAGGGGCTTTTTTTATGTCCAGTGGCCTGTTAGCAGTAGGTAGAGTGTGGGTTTGTGTTTTTTTTTCTCTGCGTATGCTCATTTTTTTAATTAAAGGATCTTTAATAAGTTTTCTTCGTATTCATCGCTGGGGGGAGGGTTTATACCTTGAGGTTTTGGATGGTACTAAAAAGAGCTTATAGTACTCTCTTGTATCTTGGTGCCTGTTTGTGTGCTCTGTGGATCTGTGGTGCTCCCAAAAACATGCTGAATGGTGTCCAGTATGTTGATTGCCCTAACAAGTTTGTTTTTCTGATCTGAAGCAGGAAACAAACTACAATTTTATTTTAAGTACTGCTGTGATCAAATGTGGCATTCTTCAACTCAAAAGAAAATGGAGTGGTAAAACTGAAAGGCAGGTGAGACAGGCAAGCTTTCTGGAGCCTGGGAATGTGTTATTGCTGCTGTTTTGTCCTAAAAATGTAGCATTATCTTATGACTCATCCCTAAATGGTATGTAATGACTTGGCTGGAGAGCTGTCCTGTGGCCCACCCTGCAAATTTGCTGTTTGACTCTTTTTTGCTTTTTTTCCTTCGTGTTTAGCTTTTGCGTATTAACAACAACCCAATGATTAAGTTGCAGTGTTGTCTTACAGGTTAAAGCAATGGCTGTTCTAGTTTTAATCAAGCCCTACATCTCCATAAAGGTCACTCAGCTTAGGGATGGGTTACGATTTAGTTGAGAACCTTGATCAATAGGGATTTGTGACATACTTGAGGGCAGCGGGAAGACAAAGGTAAATTAGCCTGACTCATCAAAGGCATGTCAGAGGTGTTGCTGAGTATCTTATCTAAAGGATCTTGAACATATAAGCGTTTGGATTTGTGGAGATTTTGCTTCAGGTGTAGCATTACCCCAAGAGCAGCAATGTACTAGACTGTAAGCAAGAATTTTCTGCCTTGGTTAAGTCTTGAACCATCTATCTCAAAAGACAAAGGTTGCTTATTTCAAAACATTATTTTTCTGTTAATTTAGTTGTATGGCTGGATGCTGGCAGTTCAGACTGCTTGTGTGTGTGTACATGTGTGTTGTGTGCCAGTGATTAGTGAGTTAAGTGTAAGGTCTAATCTTTTTTAATCTTCTGAGAAGAAAGGGTTTTTGAAAGAGGTGGCTTATACTGAAATTAATATAGTTAAGATTTGGCTATAATTCCAAGGTGATGATATAATTTAATGTGACTAAAGAAAATTGAAAACTTAAATTGCTACTAAAAGATGAATAGCGCTTGTGTTCGGTGTCTAGCGTGTACGTATTATGAACTTATATAAATATCAAATTGAATTATTATTTAGGCATTAAATAGGTAAGAATAGTGTTTTCTTTTTTGCTCACCATGAAAGGCTTATAAACGTGCTACTCATGTGGAGAAAGGTTTCCCTTTCAGTAGAACAGGATTTTTGTGGAATGACTGAGGATATCGAAGTGTGTTCTTCTTTTTCTGAAAATCATGGGAAACAATGCCAAAAGGTGTGCAAGGAACCTGGTAAAATTTGCTTTTAAGTTTGAAGGACTAATGAATGAGATCCTCCTTCCACAGGGAATAGTGTGATTCTGTTCCTGTACTCGTGCCAAGCCAGCTTGCTTTATTGTTTATGGCTCTTGCTGAAGAGCTGAATTTGCAGTATAACTTTTTTTGATGCTGGATAGCCTGAGCCATTTTTTGGGAACTAGTGCTTCATTTCATGCAGATCTCTTAGGCTACTAGGAGCTTGGAGAGTTCTTAGTGATAGTGAAGCAGATGCCTCATTAGGTAACAGAACCTATTGCAGACTAGACCGAGAAAAGCTATTAACGTGAGCCAAGCAATACCTTATTTGTATGAGGTTTAAGCTATTGATGGGCATTAGTGTTTCTGCAACTTTTGTGGCACTTAAAACCCTTCCTGGTCTAAGTAACCAGAGCCTGTTCGCGGGTGAGTTGGCTGAGGACGTTCTTCAGTGCAAGTAAAACTTCCATCAGTACAGATGGAGGAACACGCTTTAAGTTCTGCAAGTCTAAACCAATATGGGTTAAGAGCCAAAATGATACTGTTTGCTTATGGAATTTTTTTGTGTTAGTCTGCTGGAAAAAATTGTAAGCTGTTTGGGTTTTCAGCAGTAACATCCACTGTTCAAACTTAGAGAATATTTGCTTCTTGTTATGTGAGTCACTTTAGGAGGTATTTGCCATCTATGTTTAATTCTGTGCTGTTTTGGGGGGGATAGGTAGGGGTTTTTTTTCATTTGTTTCTAGAACAAGACGTTTTTAAATTGCAGGTTGTGGTTCACAGGAGATCAGTTAGAAATGAGTTGGAAAAAATGAACAGATTTGATCTTGAGGTCATTCGGACAAGATTGCAACAGTGAGTCTGTTAATGAGAGCTTGTTGCTCCAGACACCTTCTCCACTCGTTGCAGAACCTGACCAGGTAGGCAGGATGGAGGTCCCCTGTGCTGTGCCACAAATGTAAATGTGTTGGTCCCCGTCCGAAGGAGCTTACAATTTAAAAGATGAAACTAAAGAGATGGATGAAACTTAATGTGCTGGGGTGGAGAGTATGATAAAGATCAAGGCTGCTGCCATTGGCAGAGTGAAGATAAGAGTCGGCCTTGCAGAGAGATAAAAGGCTCCTGAGCGCAGTTGCAGGAGAGGAAGCTGGTAGAGGCACTTGGAAGGGAGTGATGGAAGGTAGCGAGCTATAAATACAGTGGTTGTAATGGTTTAAATGACTTGAAAAGAATGAGGTAAATGTCAGAACACTGGCCAGGATATTAATCTCAGTAAGAGGAATGTGGGCCAACATGTATCTCCGAGTTAGAAGCATGTCCCAATGTTTACTTCTCCCTTTTAGATGTGGAATGTGATGATTATTTTTTTTCCCCTCTTTTTTTCCTTTTTCCTTTCTGTAGGTTAGTTTTCCTGTAGCCATGTGGCTGATACATTTGGTGCAAGCAGAGGTGCAGGAACACGTATGGGAGCGCAGGGTCCCTCTGTGCAGCATCCCTGGACAGCTAATGTCCCATGGACCTGCACCCTCTGATCTTCATGAGACTTTGCTCCAGGAGCAGTGAGGGTGATGGAGCTGCCTTGGTGCTACTACCATTTCCTCCTTGTTTTTGTAGGAGCTTTTCAGGTGGCATCTTTGGGATTCAGGCAATGTTCTGGCGTTGGGGAGGAGGCAGCAGTGTGGCCTGGGAGATCTGTTCACCTCTAGGGTTTGTAACCAGTGCATGAGAGTGTTTGGAGTCCAGCTCTGAACAGGGAGGTCTGGATGGCACCTGCTCATGGCTGCTGTGATGCTTTTGGCTGCTTGAGAGCAGGTTGGGGAAGCTGGAGTGCAAAACGGTTGCTTTGACGGGAGAAAGTAATTTTATTTCTGTGTCAGTAGATCAGGTTGAACAGACACTAGTGGTTGTGGGTGAGTCTGGAAGTGGTGGCAGCAGCCAGGCTTGATTCACTGCTGAGGGTGTAAGTGATTGAAATATTAATGTTGACATGTTTCACAAGGTAAGCACTAAACAAGAGTTGCACACTGTTGATTAAACTTTGTCTGTGTGTAGACACGGTTCAGCTCTGCCTTTTGTGAGTTCCTGAGCTGCTCCTGGAAGCTGAAGACCCGATCCTTGGCTCTTGTGCGTGTGCTGTGATTTGAGAAGACCTCACTTGACCCATGCAATGCAATCCGAACCCACATAAGCCAGGGGCTGGAGTATCCTTATGTTAATGCAGACTCAATAATATGATAATTAGAAAATGTAAAAAATTGATGTGTGCCATTGCTGTGTGTGGTAGCAGAGAGTGGCTGATAACAAAGATATATTTGTTTTGGTCCAGGCACGCGTGGGCACGTAGGAACTTTTTGCCTTAGACAGTCATTTATGGCACTAGAGGTGAAAGAAAAAGGTAGTGCTGAAAGCGTTTGAATGCCCATGGCTGAAGTGGTTGGGAAGAGCAAGGGGATGAATTGGAATGGGTGAAACTTTCAGTAGAAAGGAAAAACTTTGTGTAGAAAGCAAGTATCAGGGAAGGTGATTTGAAGGGTGGGGAGCTGTTTCATTAGTCATGAGTGACACTGTCCTTTCTCTTAGTTGTTTATAATAGTTTTGCTCACTGGAAGTGGAGACCTGTGCCTGCAAGCAGACACCGCCCAGCAGAGGAAGAGCAGGGCAGGCGTATATAATGCTTCCCCACAAACATGCACCCAGCCTCCAATTTCTTTTTTTTTTTTTTCAGCTTGGGGGATATCCTGAGCCTGATATAGTTTGTCTGTTTTATAATCCTTTATGGGTCTTTAATCCAAGTACTTCTCCAGTCCCTCTGATCCTGCGTAAACTCCCTGTATCCCCGGCAGCCTGCGGTCGGTCAGTACCCGCTGCACCCAGACTCCTCTCTTTTGGACCCTGCTCTGTACCAGCTTTGTTTGGCAGCCCCTCGTTTGTGTATTGGAAGAGATAACAAACCCTATCTTTTCTCTCCATGCCACTCAGGATTGTGTAGATGCTGTATCCTCCTCTGCCATACACTTAGCCCGTGTGCTGTCAGTGGCTTCCTGCGCTGCACACAGCAGGGACCTGCGGTGTAATCTTTATTTTTTAATTTCCTGATATGTCCCAATACTTCTCTGCAGGCGGACGGGTCCGTGTTACCTGGCTGTTCCTCACTCTGAAGCTGTTTCACACCTTTTGTGAATTTTTCTGCACTATTCAGAAACTCTCCCAGTTATTCCAAGTCCTCCTTGGATGAGGACATGGGAGCTGTGTGTGCTGTTCAGCCCCGGTGTTTGACAGGGCTCTTTTCTTTCCTATTCCCTTCCAGCAGTTCTTAGCAGCCGGTGTGGGGCAAGAGCACGGGCAGGAAATATGTTCCTCCTGCTGGCACGTCAGGGCTCCTGACCTTTGTCACGAGAGCAGAGTGAACCGGAGCAGGTGGTATTGTCAGAAGCCACACAAACAAGGGTTGTTTTTTTCTTTTTGGCTAAAATTTACCTAAGTTTTTCTGCACTTTAAGAGGTCAGTTGTAATACCCTGCACACTTGCCATGGGAGTGCTCTTGAAAGCAGAGCTTTTTTTCGTTCTTCTGCAACACGAAAATCTGAGATTTTGAACTTGTGTTTGTTTTTGAGTGGAGAGAAGTTAATTTTAGGTTTTTTAACTAAACTAAACTTTAGTTTAAAAAAAAAAACCCTCACGAAAACAAACCACCAAAAAAAGCCCCAACAGCTTCTTGTCAAGCTGTCCAGTGCAACTGGAGTTGGTGCGAGGGCTCTGCCAAAACTGTGTGCAGGTTTCCTAGTTCTAGGAATAGTATCAGTAAAAGAGATGAAATTAGGGAGTGTGCATGCGGCCTTCCTAGAAACAACACTACTGTTTGTTAAAACAGAAAAAGAAGCCACTGTTGCAAAAGATAAGGCATTTTGGCAAAGCAAATAAAAATGATCTTAAGGCATGGGAGAGGTTTTTTAGCTCATGAAATTGCAAAGCACTAAGAATAGCGGAACTGCATTTGAATGAACAACTCTGAATAAAGATTATTTGTAAGAGTAACTTCATCTCCTAAATTTCAGAAATGCAGCTTGAGGAGGAATACAGTTCACAGGAACACTTGTTACCAGTTGCTGTGTTTATCCAATGAAAAGTGAGTTGTGTGATAGGTCTTTTTTAGAACAAACTTTGCTTTTTTTTTTGCTTGTGGAAAGTCAATAAAATTGTAGGTACAGTAGCTCAATTTGAGCGTCATTAGTTTGTTGTTGAATGAAGGAAG
The DNA here is from genome assembly GCF_001431845.1 of Calidris pugnax. Classification (NCBI taxonomy): domain Eukaryota; kingdom Metazoa; phylum Chordata; class Aves; order Charadriiformes; family Scolopacidae; genus Calidris; species Calidris pugnax. The sequence continues at coordinate 11,743,188 of NW_015090995.1, read as the reverse complement.
TAGGTGGAGTGTGTGTTTAATGGTGAGCATGTAGTTTAAGACATCTCGCAAAGGAGAACGTGTGTGTGTGAGGGCTGTGGTTGGGTTCCCCAGGTGCAGTCGCTGCAGATGCAATGGCCACAGCAAGTCTTGCTGTTCTGCTGATTTGTATTTGTAAACTTGGTGTCTGCGTGTGCAAATTAGGAAGGAATTCTGCTTTTCTCAAATAACACCACTTGCCTCTAGCGAGTCTAAAGCTATGCCATTAAAAGAAGAACTCGAAGAAATAGGAAATGACATAGAAGAGTAACTATGTATCCGGCAAGATTTGGGGGTAAGAAAGAATATTCACACTAATTTGTGAAGAAGGTATTTGGGCAAATTACCTCCCTCCCCCCAACCTGCGTGCATGGGGAAGGCTTGAAATGTGATACACTGCAGTCCCCCCTGCCCTGTCCCGCCAGCGTGAGCTAAATGCTCTTGGACACGCACGTTGTGTCCTGAGGTTGTGCTGGGATCTGGCCCTTTCCTGAACAACAGGAATATTGTGTGGCCCATGTGCACAAGAAAGTCTAGAGCTGTTCTGCTGCTTTTGATCTGCCTAAGTCGGATTAATTCCGATTTTCCCCCTAACCTGAAGTTCAGGAAATGGAGAACTTCAGTAGTGTTCTCCAGAAAGCATTAAGCTGTCTTAGTCTTTGACATGGAGATTTTAATAATTTAATTATCTTAAATTAATATCTTCTGTAAGCAAAGCTTTTATCCTTTCAGGAATAGTTGCAGAATTGTCAGCAAAAGCCCTTTCCTGTAAAAAACAGATTTTATTTAGGATGGATTTCTTTGAGAGAATTAGGATGTGTCTGCTATGTTCTTAAAACGTCTTGGTTTGTTTCAAAGTGGCCTGACTTGTATGACCTTAACAATTAAGATGCAGGAAATGAAGTGTAAATTGGATATATTCTCCTCTGATAAGTTCTCAAATGGAACATGCTGGGTTTGCAATCAATTGAATTTAGACTAATCTAATCCTTTGCCCCTAAGCTTCATAAAACTATAGATTACTTTTGCATACAGTACTCGCAGAACACTTTCTCAGTGTGTTCCTTAATTTCAAACCAAACATTTTTGAGCAATGGCATACTGCCATCCTGTTTTAAATATTTGCCCTCTTAGTTTCTCTTCTGCCTTGCGATCCTTCTTGTCTGATTGTTCCTCAGAAAGATTCAAACAGCTGTGTGTGGTTTTATAATCCCATCCCATCTTCAAATGATGAATTTAAATAGAATTTTGTAATGCGGAGAACATTGTTTTAATTTTCTAAACTTTGCTTATACGTTTTGAGAGGTGATCTGTGAAAATGTTTGGATGCTCTCTGGACAGGAAGTGGAACTTGTATTGTTCTCAATGTTCTGAAGCAGCAGAACTCCATTCTGAATAAAGGCTGAAGCTTTTCTGTAGAATCCGTTAGCAGAGCTAAAGTTTGAATAAACAGAAGTGCAGTATGAAAACTACTTAGTATATTTCTAGGCTGCTTCGAAAGTGCAGAGGTTTTCTGAGTTCAAGTCTTTGCTGCTTGTTTTGTTGTAACGATCAGTTATCAGACTTTTTTTTTTTTGGTAGACTGAGCAGATTTTCTTGGAAGAGCTCGGGACAATCCAGGAACGGCAGCGTGTTTACGCTGCAAGTGAAAGCTATCTTCAAACTTGTCATCTCATATCTGGCCACTGAGTTTCATTTGGTGGCATTTATGTTTTGAGAACTCTAAGGAGCTGATGGGCTACTTTGAGCTTTGTTCTTCTCTTCCCAGCTCATTCACCCCTCATAACTTGTTTTCCTTTCAGAACAGTTGTTTCATCCATTTCTCTGACAGCTTCCTTTACTGTTCAGGCAGTGTTGAGTCAAATACATTTATATGGTATTTGTAATGAACTGCTAATCTGGTTTTTATTGTTGATCAGCAATTCTCGTATTTGTACTACTAAAGAAAATTGTTGGCTGATGAATCTTGCATTATGAAGACTGAAATAAGATCATCCAGCTTCACAGAAGCTATGTTGTTTGTGTTGAGCATTTCATGTCCTCCACTAGTTTACCTTCACCTACTGGCAAGTCAAAAGATGGGAGAAGGTCAGCTGTGGGAGAGAAGGACCACCAAGGAACATAAAGTGTGACTGCTCTTGCAACCTCGCTACATAAACCAAGGTCCCTTCCTAAGGAACCCCGTCCCTGGAGGGGTTCAAGGCCAGGCTGGATGGGGCTTTGAGCAGCCTGGTCTAGTGGGAAGTGTCCCTGCCCGTGGCAGGGGAGCTGGAACTAAATGATCTTTAAGGTCCCTTCCAACCCAACCCATTCTATGATCCTGCTGGTGAGGAACTGCAGAGGTGGAAATCCACAAATTAGCTCCAGGTATATCAGCAACACAACAGACATTGGCCTTGTTCTCACTTACACTAAGCCCATTTTACACCGCTTTGACTAATAACTGTTCTTGTGGTGTGTGTACACGTGTGGTGCTTTCACGCAGCTGGGTACAGGTCCCTCTGTATAAACACACCCCCTGCTCTGGTGGCACCGAGGCTCCTGGCAGGCAGCTGTACCACTAGAGTGTGAGACGCAGTTCGGTGAGTGGGGCAGCACAGATCTTCTAGGAGGATGTGGTGGGGGAAGCTACGTCAGCTGGAGTCCCTGGCTCTGCTGGAGACCCACTGGCTCCTGGATGCAGGCTCCGCTAGTTGTGACATGGGATTTCTCCTGCCTGGAGGTTGGTGGTGGGAGACCTGTGGGTCTTTCTGGCTGTGGTCCTGCTGGAGTGAGGGACACTCCCGAGAGCCACCCTCATAAATGGTGATGACTACAGATGCTTTGTGAGAGGGATCTCTTGCAAGACCTCGGTCTTCTCTTAGATTTCAGAGGGATTTTTTTTTCATGTGGTTAAGTTTCATGAGTTTCCTTTTGCCTTTTCTGACACTGATACATGTGTTCACATACGTATATATATCTCAATTTATATTTGTATCTATATATATATATATAAATGCTTGATGCTTTTATCCCCCAAAAAGTTAATGACTCAGGGCATCAGCCAGCTCTACTGCTCCAACTGCAATATTGAATTTTTCAGCTTTAACAAGGGGATTAGAGAAGTGGTGACAACCAATCACTCCCTGAGAGACTCAAGGCTTTATGAGATTCTTATCAGCTTGTAGGTAATGTTTACGAGAAACTCCTACATGTTTATTTACAATTCCCACAATTCTGTTTTAGCTTAAAAATGAGGAGGAAATATGCTGAAGTAGGATTTCTAATCATGGAGACACACACAGATTAATGAGATCTTGTTTAACGAGTAGAGTTTTGGGAAGGGGGGATGCTGCAGGGAGGTCCTGAGCTTGCCTTTACGCTGGTGTAAAACTCTGTTTGAGCCAGGGGATAGTTGAGAAGCCGCAGTGAAGCTTTGCTGAGGACACTTTCTTCTGGTTTCTTGTGGAATGAGCATGTGTTAGTCTGGGCTCTGCTTGGAGTTACCTGGTGAGCTTGCTTGAGAGTTGGTTATCATGCTGCCTCTGAGTTAGGCCAGGTTTGTTCATATTTCTGCATTAAGCAGGTTTTTGGGGTTTTTTTGGCTCTTAAGCTCTTCCCCTTCCCCTCCAAGGATCTTAAATGTAATTTGGCATAAGTCTATGAAAGTTTTCAAAAGTTTGAGGTATAAATACCGAGTTCTGCTACATGGGATTGTCCAATTCAAACGACAGGGCTTTACTCTTCGGAATGTTTTGGGGATGTGCTTGGGGAGATTAGAATAACTTGTCAAGCAGCTTTCAGGTGTGCCTTGTGTGTTAGGCGTGGAGGAAAAATGTCCTGACAAAAGCAGAGACAGTTTTTGAAGTTCCTTTTATGTAAGCTTACAGGTCCGCAGCAAGGAAAGGGTGGGGGGATGCTGGTAAATGTTAATTTTTACTGAATATAAGTTTAATATAGAAGTTCTAACTGCTTGCACGTTGGACTTGCCTGCATTGTTGAGGTGTGATTCATTGCAAGCTGTGGTGCATATTGTCATCCTTTGGTCCTACAACAAAATAATGTTTTTCTAAAGAGGAAAACTATTTCAAAAATAATAGCTTCATTTGGCTTTTGTGAAAACAAAGCCATCACTAACCACATCACGCTCTGTGTGTAACAGGCAATAGCTTTTTGTAGTGATCTTATGATGTCTATGAAATAATACTGATGGAGATTCTTGAGCTGTGGCTGTATTTTGGCTGTTTCTTCCTTGAATTGTGGAAAACCAAGTTACTGTGTTTTTGAAATCACTACGTATTTGAAAAATGAGACTCAGCAACCCAGACCTTGGCGTGGGTTGTGTAGGGATAAAAGGGAGTTTCCCCTGAAGCCGAAGGACCCATCTGTGCTGCTTCCAGGCCTGGGCTTTGCTTCTGTGTCTCTGGAGCTGGGCAGCCTTTGCCCAGAGCTGGGGTGTCCCCAGGGGCGGTGGTAGGGGCAGGGCTGCTTGGTGCAGCTCAGCTGAGCTTAGGGCTGGCTTGCTTTTCTTTTTTCTCTTGAAGGGACAGTATTTTTAGCTGACGGAAATCAGAACTTCTCTAACGTAGGGTGGAGTTTGTGTGTGCATACTCCATGATTGGGTATGGCAGTAAACATACAGGTTTGCATTATTATACATAATGTGCGGCTTCTTCAGATGGTCACATTTTCTTCAGCATGTTCCCGTGGTAGAGGCAGTGAAGCACTCTGCTTTCTTCAGCAGTGAGATCTCTCTGATTCCTTGTGACCCTGCTTGGGCAGGATTAAGCTCCAAACCCCCTTCTTTCATTCCAGTGGCCCCCACTGACATCACCATGCTTCGTAATGAAGTATTCCCCGTATTGCAGCTCTTCTCCAGGGCAGTGAGCTCTCCCAGAGCAGCGGGATGGCTTGTGCTCTGGGGCTTCGAGGGGAAGAAGTAGCCTACGGTTCTGTATCTGATGCCTTCTGCAGACTAAATCTCTTACACGAGTTGTTTCTCAATGTGAGGAACCTGCTGTTTCCTTCTTTGCTGCTGTGCCAGGAAATAGATCCCACAGACACGTACCTCAAATCTGAACAAGAAGGTGACCAAAGGTGACTGGTAGAGGACAGTGCCCTCAGTCTTGGCCGAGAGGACAAAAGTGGTGGAAGAGGAGGACAGTCTGGTAGGGTTGGGAGACAGCGTAACCCATGATTTGGCCAATACTGCCCCTCCACTGAAAACCGGTGTTCACACTGGCTCTGCTGGGAGCAGAAGGGTTTTGTACTGAGCTAAAAAGTGGCTTTTCATGTGTTCCTCAATTTAGGTTCACATCACTGCAGAAAGGATTCACATCCCCTTCACCAGTTTATTCTGTGTCAGGAACCTTTTGAGGCACTCACCTTGGCCTGTCCACAGTTACTTGCGGAGCTGATGTTCTGCTTGGAGGTCACCCTCCCTCCTATTTCCATTTCTGCTTTGTCACCCGACTGTATCTTCCTGTATTACGAGATTTTGGGGGTTTCCCCCTCATTTTACTGAGCACTTTGTATTTTGCCTTTCCCAGTCCCAGTTTAAACCCCTGGTTTTTGCTGGCAGCCGTACAGGTGGCTGTCAGCCATGGCTTGGTGCTTTTGTGCCACGTGCTGCCTTTTAGTGAGACTTCCTTGAAAAAGGGGAAGCTATACTCCGAGGTGTTTCTTATCGTGACTAAATAAGCTTTTCCCTGTAAAGCTGAGGACGGGGCACACAGCTGTCATGACTTCCCACTCTGGTTTGGAGCCAGAGTTGCAGAGAGTGTCTGTGTTACAGCTCCGTACCTGCTGTGGATGGGAGGGTATTCACCTGGGTGAGGAGAGCTGCTCTCCATCCATCCATTGCCTGCTGCACGGGGAGCTGGAGATCTCGTGAAGTGCAGCCTGGCTGGTGTGGTGGGTGCTGGGTGGCTGTGGGGTGCGTGGGCTGGCACCACGGAGCTGGATGCTGCCCCAGCTCCTGCCTGGCCGACGCGTGGCAGCTCCGTGGTGGCAGCGGCTCCTTGGGGCCTGGTCCAGACTTGGGAGATCTTCCTGATGGCTCTGGGTGTCTGAGGGGGATGTCGCTTGGTGGTGCCCCCTCCCTCTGAGAGGGACCCAAGTTCTGCATCCAGCAGCCGTCGCTTCTGCAGTGGATAAGCTCCATGTGTTCTCCTCACTAGAAAACATTTTTTTCCAATATAACTTGCATATAAAATGTCACTGACTTTTTTTTTTTTTCTTCCCCCCCCTTTTTTCTAGACTGAGTGCATTGCCATGGAAACCATTGTTGGAAGAGAAGACTTTTCTGCTGGTAACTCCAGAAACTGTGTGGTGCTTTTGGAAGCAAAGCTCAGCTCCAGCCGGCTACTTTCATTTCCACCAGCACGGACATGGACACACATCCTTTTAATTAATTTTTTCATAGACATCAGCTCTCTACAGTTGAATTAATTTGAATTGAGATTTTTTTCATAGCTGTGCTTTGGTGATGGAATTTGGTCTTTCATGTCATATCTATCTGGGAGGCAGTGTGAATGCTGATAGGACATCCCTCTACGCCCCTTTCTTCCTCCTGTCTCTCCCATTTATTTTTTTGTTAATTTATATTCTGAGAAGTCAAAAGCTGGTTTCTGATTGTTTAACATGGGGTTTGCTTTTCTGGTACATTAACAAGTGGTTAGCTTAAAACATGTATTGTTTAGAAATATTTGGGCAGTTCTGGATTGGTTGAGGTGGAAGGAGGGAGGGAGAGCCAGAGCAGCACGTTGGTGGCTTGAGGGGTGAGAACCCACGGGACTGAACTGCTCGGAGAAGGACAAACCTCTTCTGCCTTTTTTTTTTTTTTAAGGTTTTGCTTTTATGGTACAAGAGGTATTTCTTGATCATAGGCTAGAGTATTTTAAATCAGATGTCTGTCAGAGCTTAAACAATATTTTTTTTGCTCAGAATTTTGGTATGTACAAAGTAGGATTAATGGGCTGGTTGTCTTGTAGATTGTTTTTGTTCTTACCCTCAAGATACTTGTTTATAAATACGAATTGTGTAAAATGAGGTTTTTGTTCATGCATTCAAATGGAGAACTGCAGAGTCGTATCCAGCGTTTGTGACTCCTGCATTATATCTGTCAGCTGTAGCTTTTTAAAGGGAAACCACCCTAATTGATCTTACTTTCAACCAAAGCCCCATTTTCAATTTGGGACTACTTCTGTTCTTTCTTCCTGGCCTAATTGGGGAAAAAAGTAAAACATTGGCTCATCAATTGTCTTTATCCCACTTCCAGAAATGCCGACAACAACTATTTGACATTTTTTTTTAAGTAACTCCTGGTTTTTCTACAACTTAAGTGCTTCACTCTTGTACTGAATTTTTTTTTGGTTGAAATGAATTTAGATTTTTAACACCGCTATGAACTTAAAGAGCGTGACACCAGTCGTTGGTACATGCAATGTTTAACAAAAGGCACTGACGATTAGTGAAGGGTTGAGAAGTGGTACACAAATCCTCATGCTGTACTGCACCACACAGCTGGAAATCCTCTACATTGTATATTGTACAACCGAGCTGTCAGGCTGCCTCACCTCTAACATACAACCTTTAAATTGCTGGTACAGTTTGTATAACAAATTAGACACTGTCAGCTTCGATTGTTCGGTGATGTGTACCCAGATCTATTTTTGAGTAGTACTAAAATGTACACGTCACTAAAATATGAAGACTTTTTTGGGGGGGAGGGGGGGAACATGGTACCAATCAGTTTACGCAGTGTCTAGTGACAGGAAAAACTGTTGCTACAGGGTTTAAAAGCACAGATCTGTTCTTGATTCTGGAAGAGAATTTGAAGTTGGTACAGTTACTTGTTGCTGCTAAACATACACTAATTAAAAATACGACCACTCTTACAGACCATGATACTGTCTCGCCATACAGCTTTTGTTTGGTCTCGTAAATTAATAATGCAATATGTAGACAGCTTTTTATAAAGCTTTACATTTTTTCTAAGAAATCAAAATTTGGATGAAGATAGTTCTAAACATTTAATGTGAAAGGAAAAGGTTGTTTTGAAGAAATTTGTTACATACTTATTTCATATTAGATCCCTGAGGCTGCCATTGTACAATATACAGCACTGATTTAATAAATGCTGAATAAATAAGTAAATGGGTAACCTCAAGTATAGTGGTACAAATACTAATAGGTACGGCATAATAAATATGCAATCTTTTTGAATCTCTTAGTTTACAGCAACTAATTTATTCAGTATTGTGCTGGAAGAACATTTTCAGATGATGTAAAACATATCACTATATATACTACCTTCCAGCTACCCGTTTATGCTGCTGTATAGTACAAAAATACCAATGATAGAACAATGTTTGTCCTGTAAATTTAATTTGATATTGGACAGTTATTGTCTGTACAAACTAAAACATATATGGTTGAAACTGTTCATTATATTTGCTATTTCTGCTTCACAGATCTGTTTTAAAGTTGAGCTGATTGATCTGGCTTTGTCTTCCATTGTAAATATTGTTATGTTGTTTTCTTTGTAAAACACATCGCGTTTGCGGTTTTGGGAGACTGGCTTGAAGCTCTGTATAGTGTTTATATTTATCTGACTTGGCTTTCCATAGAGCTACTTGCAGTAAATACGTGTTCATGTAGCTCCGTGTCTGGGTTTTATTTTTAAACAAGCTTTTGTTTTTCCTGTCAGAAGTGCATTTCCTCCTGCGGCGGCTGCTTTCTTCTTAAAGTGGTTTTGTCACCCTGTTTCCCTGAAGATTGGGAGAAGCTTTTAGCATATCTCAGGGGAGCAATCCCAGCCTGTACAATTTTCTCTGCCACTTAAAGTAAAAGGTAACATACAGCAAAACACCTCCAAGTTTTTCTTTGTCATAGATTGAGTGCTGGTAAACAACTGAGTTTCTGAATTAAAAAGGAAAAACAAAAAATCAGTGCCTGATCCTTTCTGCTTTAAATGCAGAAGACTCTGGCAATGTTTTGTTCATAACTTTGTCTGTGACTGGGTATGGAAGCTTCACAATCCAAAAGTATTAGTCCTAGAAGGAATTTTTAGCAGCGTAATATTAAGTAGGTTCCGGTCTTTAGGGTAGAAGGGAAGAAGTATGGCTCACGAGTGTAAGTTTGCAGTAATACTGTGGTTTGAGATATTAAATAAATTCGTATGTAAGACCAAACCACATATAGTTATCTCATAATTTCAGGTGATGCACCCACTTTCAAAACAACTGAATGTAATTTGGAAAATGTCATCAAAATGTAGGGCCTTTGCTGGCTTTTTTTTTTTCCACTTGCTGACGTAAAGGATAGGTCAGTAATTCTGTGTGATAGAAAGAGGTTTTATGGACAGATGTGAGTGTATATGATCTCCATAAATGTGGGTGATTACTGTGAAATGTCTTGGAATAGACTTTTCTTTCTTTAAAAATGTCTGATTTAATTCTTACCCTGTTACTCAGAAGAGTGCATTAAAACAACTCCCTGTAAAAGTCAAGTTTGCTGTAAGAACAGGATTTTCCTCAAATAAACCAGCCCCCTTACCCAGGGCCTCATTTTATAGCACGTAGCCTGTGTTGGGAAGCAAACAGTGCTGCTCAGACATGGCAGCAACAGCCCTACCAGCAGTAAACAAACAGGGAAAATTATCCAAACACTGTCAGGGCTGTTGCAACAGTCTCACAATAACTGCTTTAAGAGCTCTTTGAATGTCTCACTGGATGTGAAATGGGCTGACTGCTCGAGGGGGTTTTCTTGGGGGGGTGGGGTGGAGGACATAGTTTTGCACTAATTTTTCAGCCCCCTTTGGGTGAATCATTGACAGAACGCTCTTGCTTCTGAAGCATGGTGAAAGCCCTGAATTAAAACCAGAAGGCAAGCCAGACTTCCTATCATCTGAATTTGAAGACAGTCACTAGAATCTGTATTAAAAGTCTTTGTTTTGAAATACATTGACCAATTCTAATGGCCCTTGTGTCCCTCTGAGTGATATGGTACCGGAAAGAATGAAATAACTGGGAAGGAGAGAGTCATAGCAGGGAGGAAGGACCTTTTCAGACTTTATCAGGTAACAATACATTTTGTATTACCTTTTTTTTTCATCCCTGCATCCTCTTTTGGATATAACACTAGTGTTTCCTCAAATCTAAGTAAAAGTTTCTCCCCTGGTTTTTCCATGAAGGCTTGTAAAGCAACACGCCTTGGGGGAGAGCAGGAGCAGGAGCGCTGAGCATGCTGTCTGTATCCAGCAGGTAGGAACCTTGTCCCCCTACACCCTTTGTGTTAAAGCAGCACACCAAGCTCAGGTTCTTTGGTTTTCCGAGTTACTGAGTTGATTTAAAACTTTTTAAAGGAAATGTTATGGTTATAAGAGCCTGACTGTCAGGAAATCTAGCTCTGTGGGTACTGAAGCTGCTTTTTGGCAGAGTAGCCTCAGCCACGGTTCTGTGTCCCACCCATGGGCTCTAGTGAGTCCCTTTATGCAGCCAGTGTTTGCTGCTTTACTGACCAGTTACTCTTCACCTGCCTGCTACAAATGGGCTGAGTTAATAAGCTTTCTTTCAAAAGCTAATAGTTCCAAATACCCTGTAATTTAAACGTGGAACACTTACTGCTCCCCTGAGCTAATCACTGCTCCCACCTTCCACGAGCAATAGTGTCCCACTGTGGGTCTCTGGCGCAATTTTCAGCTTGTGTTCCTGGCGGCAGCAGAAGCGTCCCGTGCCCGGCAGGCGCTGGATTGTCTCAGGTGTAACTTCTCTGGAAGGACCTGTTAAAAACACGTAGTGCTGCTCACAGCCGTACAGCCCTAAATCTGGCAGTGACTGTCCCTCAGCAGTGGCCTCGGAGGGCAGTTCTGTGCGTTCCCAGCAGCAGCGTGCTGACAGCAGTGTGCTTCAGCCAGATACCAAATTACAGAGGAAATAATTGCAGATCAAATTTTAGAACTCGAGGCTTTGTAGCTTGCCAAATCAATGGATCATTCTTTCAAATTCTAAAACTACTTTTAAATATAGGTGCTTCACCCTCTGAGGTAAGAAATCCTAGCTATAGAGAGGACTGAACTTTACACTAGGGGATGAAATGCTGCCTCCTTAACAGCTCCTAAAGCACCAGGTCTGCCTGGAGTGATCTGGGTCACTGTATAGAAATGGTGCTGCGCTGCTCTGCGTCCCCACTTGGGGTTACAGGTTGTACTTGACAGAAATTTTTAAGAAGTTTAAATCCCACCTTACAGATGAACTTGAGGTTGAAGGAAGCTTTTTCCTTTTCATGGAGGATTATAATGCAACTTTCTTGAATGCAGGAAGATACAGAAAAGCCTGCCTTAAGCAGAACTTTGTTCCTTAATACGAGAACAGTACAAACCCAAGTTATACATGAAGTTGCTGGTTCTAGGATTTTGCAAGCTCGTATTCCTTTAGAAAGCTGCATTTTTTCACGCATCAGCCCAGCTGCCATCGCAGCACAGGGCCTGCAGCAAGCCTGCAACAACAGGAACTGGGCCATGAGCGGGGAAAGGTACCGCGCTCCCCCTTCTTGTCAGCTTTTCCAGCCGCTGCTGTGTCCAGCCGCTTCCAGGAGCTCATGGTGTTTGTAGCTGGGTTTTCTCTCAAAGCTACATGGTGCCCTCGAGTGGCTGAAGTCTGCAACTTGTCCCCATACAACTTAAAATGCGATTGTTTTCCAGGCTCCTGCTCAAGGTGTTAAGTAGAACAGACTAACGTAATGTGAGTAGTTAAAAGAATAAAAGCTTTAGTTAAATCAGACTTTTCAGGAAAAAGAGCCTTAACTGTAAGTGAAAGAAGTGGTGTTCTGAGCTGGACCACATTTAGGATATGTTGAAGACTATTGTAAAGCTCTAATGTTTAAAATAGTTTTTAAATTTTTAATAATAAATCTGCAAACACAAGCTTTTACCTGTAGTTTAATATTTATATACTGATGGATAGCACCTAGAGGCCCCAACCAACATTTGAGCCCCCTCAATGTCTCTGCCCCAAAGAGCTTACAGTCTAAGCAGTCAAGAAGTAGAAAATAACAACCGTGCTTTCTTGTATAGCTCAGTAACTCCGATCCAACACAGGTCAAGTGATTTACCTGCTCTAAGGCACAGAATGTGTGGTGGGAATCAAACCAACATCTCTAGAATCTCTGCTGCAGGTCTCAGTTAAAAGATGCTCCTTCCTCTCTAGGCCACTTTTCTCTTAATAAAAATTAGCCCGTTTGGAAATCTCAGCCTGAAGCTGATTAAGGTTCAGGACTGTTCTCCAGGTCAGGGTAAGAGCTGCAGGAACAGAACAGAGAATGTATCTGTCAGAAGTGTAGCTACTTCACATATCTTCATTTTCTGTGGTCACCTCACAGGTTTGGGACCTAAAGCTGCCACAAGACCAGCTGTTCTGGGTTCTATCGACCTTGCACAGGAATGGTATCTCCTGTCTTTTCAATTCAGTGGGCTTTGTTTTACATACTGTGAGGGAAGCCCAAATCTTAGAAAGACGCGCTGTTTACGCGCTGCCGAAACCACCATGTTCTGCCCTTTGCCAGCCCCCAGACACAAACGTTCTCGTTGGTGAGCACAGGACAGGAGCTGTTGGTAGGCAAGGCTGGGAGACCTCTTTCCTCTGGATGCTCCTTAATCTGAGCCTCCATTCTTCTGCTTTTTTTGGGGCTAGGGAGAAGCTGCTATGTTCATTTTATGCTTCTGAGGAGCCAGCAGTAAGATAAGGGCTTGTCTAAGTAAGAGACTTACTATTTTATTTTATTTCAGCTTTGGTAACAAGTTCTTGACTTGGAGGTAGCAGCAGGTTCAGTTTATTTCTATATGCATCAGCAAACCAAGATCAAATGAGTTGAAGGATGCACGTTGCTGAATTGCCCACTCTCTACCAACATATATACTGCAGCTAGTTGAAAAAAGACAAAGCTATTAATATTTTGCATTTTAAACTAAAGAACTTCAGTTTCATACTTAGTTGAAAGCTTTTGAAATCAGCACCAATCTCATTGTATAAGTCACTGCTACCTGGTCAGTCACAGTCCTATGTCTTTTGTCAAATGTGCATAAAACAAGGAGGTTTTTGATGCTCCGTGTTTACAATGGTAACTGAAAGGTAAGAATGAATAGCCATTAGCAGATAAATTACTTAACAGTAGTCAATAAACAAATACACTTCACCTGTATAAAGCAGTATGTTAATTCACAAGTTAAGTTGTATTGATAGTTGAGGTGGCAATATACAACGAAAATATTAAAGTATCATCACTTGAAAAATAGTCTTGCTTTGTCAGAGAGCTCTGTTTATACATGAGGGTAAATGAAACAGCACTGACCAGAGAAGCTGAACAGTCATGCATACACAAAGTGATCGTTTGTCAGCTATTGCACAAGTAGTGACACTCCAAGACATACACAGGAGGATTCTTACACAATGACATCAGAAAGACTGCATGCACCATCTTTCAAGGCCTTATGTGAACTATACATACGCAAGAGTTGCTGTATACTGTAAATACATTGTGGAAGTGTATAAATTCACATAAGATTAAAAGATTAATTTGTAAATAGGAAAAGATCAGTTTCCACCAGCTTATGCTTTGCTTTATTCAGAAGGTTTCTTAGTGTGAACACTATTTTGGATAAATGTGACACCACTTCAGAGTAGAGGTTTCCCGTAAGCATAATCTTAAATGCTTTGGTAACTGGATATTCCCAAGGAACAGGTTTTGTTAAACCAAACTGATCACTAGAATGTGACTTATTCAGAAAAGAATGATAGAGAATATGGCTAATAATTTCACATATTTTCAGAAGATACAAAACCACCCCAAACCTCTTCACGTGGATGGGGATTTCTAAGCACAGATAAAACCACTGCTAGCTTGGTGTACGACATTGAAAACCCTGATCAAAATTACTTCAGAATAATTGTGCATTCTCCAATATATCAGGTTGGCAACTGAGGAAGGAAATGAAATATTAAATGAATAAGTTGGCATAAGAGGGGTAAATTCTCTCTGTACTACAAGTTTCATAATAAAATACTGCCGTTTGTTTTCATTTTAGACATAAGAATTTTTATATCAGTCTGGTTTGTTTCTAAATGACTGAAAGTTTCAACTAAAAAGGTGTTTACACAATATACACATTTCAGTACTTACAAAGAGAAATAAGCTTAAAATTTCATATTAAAAACCTGGGATACAGTAGGGTTAGTAGCACCATGAAAAATGTTTTTCAAAACTGCAGTCTTGTTATTTTAAACATACTCAGTGCGTCGTGTTTTTCTTTATTCTCTTGGTTGATCAAAAAGGTGCCATTTTGGTACAGGGAGAGAAAGGAAAAATTTCATCTTCTGATCCTTTGTGAACCTCAAGTGTTCTTTTCTGGTTCCAAGAGATCAATTCTTTCATCTTAGTCCTGTTGCCAAAGAACCCTTAGTTTGGCACATGAGTGAGGTACACTTGAATCTGCGTGGTTAAAACAGTTTAGATTTGTTTTGTTCTTTTCTTTCTGCACAGTAGCACCATTGTTGCAGCTGGAAGACAGTGCATCTTAGGAATATTCAACTGTTTTATAAAACATTCTCCAAGACGTTACGTCTTCTTCATGCAAACTTGACAACGACTAATACGCGTCCTCAAGTCTCCAGCTTTCAGTGTCTCTGACTGCGGTTTACTGGTTGACAGACACAAAGGTAAGGTTAAGTTAGCTTTTTCGTTTACAGAACCATTCCTTTGAACTTCTACTTACAGTTTAAGACAACACTTAAGTACCTAAGTGTGGAATTAGTCCTGTATTTGAGAGTTTTCCTTAAGAGAGTTTTCCTTAAGAGAGGTCTTTCTGTACGACTTCAACAGCAGGAGCCAGATGCTGAGTTTTGCCCAGTGTCTCGGTACGCATGGGGTGCACTAATCAGCTATCTCAGTCTAGCACATGATGTAGTACAAACACCAAACCCAGTGGAAGATGAATTTTGTACATTTGAGACAGTATTTCTGGGGTCTTTGTAGCCCCTGGGTTTCTCAATAGAAGAGTACTTTAACAACCCATACTGCTGCGGTGAGAGATGTGTGTAAGCGATAGCTTTACCAAATTATTTATATTCTGAAAGGGTAGGGAGGCAGGAGATTAATACAGCATATATGTGTAATACGTGTGTATACACAACAAGTTCAATTCTTAAAAGTTTCTTTTAAAAAATAAAGAAGGAAGTTGTGTTTATAGGAGACAAAAAAAGTCAAAGGTGCGTGGTAGCCGTTAGCAGACACTTTCCACTAGTGAATCACCACTGATCAACAACCCTGAAAACTTAACTGTGATGACTGTTTAATGCACATGAAGTATCACAGTTGTAGGTGTAACACAAGGCCAACTTAGGGACCACTACTGCTTAATGTGTGTCACAGTGCCTGCTGCCAGCCCTGCACCACAGAGCGACGTTTTTCAGTTTGGTGGCACTGGGAATATTTATGAGTTTTTTATCAGTACACAAAAAGGGTAATAGCAATTTATTCTATGAAAGGAGATGATTTTTTTTTTAAAAATGGTTTTGCTAAGTTAAAAGGGAGAAGGTTTGAGAAGCTGAGAGACTCCAGCTGAAATACTGACTGCAGCAAAGCTGAGGACAGAATGTCCATTGGGTTCCTTGCTGCCAAAATGGCATCCTAGTTCTTCTGCAAAGTACTCCAAAAAATGGTTGCCACAGAGGGTATGAAACCTCCTTCACACAAGACTTTTAAAAACCAGTTACATGAACATCTGCCTTAAGGTTTAAGTACAGTTGATCTTGCCCTTCATACCTATCCCTTGTATATGTCTGTGAATTACTTTTTCAAATATTTGACTCTGTTGAAAGGCCTGGCAAGAAAAAAACCCAACAAAATAGATCTTTTTAGGCTCCAAATACAGTAACTAGAGTAGTACTGCTTTCAGAGAAGGTATTACTAAATGTGAATAAGAATTGACATAAACCGAATCTGAGTCCCTGCAAAACAGAATGTGCCCTAGCAAGTTTTTACTTAATATTCAAGACTTATAAAGGAAACACTTGAAAAACTGGTTGTGAGGGGGAAAACAAACTAAATTATTTCCCTTTATCCCTGTAAACAAATCTTTTTTGATCTTCAGAATAAATTCGTTTTCCAAAGCTTTCATTCTGGAATAAAGCAATAAAGAAGAAACAGGTTTTCTTACCTGAACATTTCTGACACCTCCACCGTTGCCAGCCAGAAGCTGTATGAATTGGCATAGTAATTACAAGTGCCGCGACCATGGCATTCGATAAACGGAGCCGAGCGGAATTCTTCTAAACAGGATCCAGGCGATGCCAAGGCCTGTCCAGAGCCCTCTGCCCCAGCACTGGTGTGCTGGTGTAGGAGAGAAACACAAATGAGAGTCTTACAGGAGGGGCTAAAAATTAAATATCACGGCATTCAGCTACTAAGAGAGCCACCATTCGTTCTTGGTTGAGATAATGCGGTGTCAGACACCTCCGTAAGTATCAGTTACACTGGGTTCTGGGTACTGGAACATCACTGGTAGCTAATCTTGGCTACCCTGGTTAGTAAGTGAAGGTACAGGCTTTCAAATGACAACTGTTGTGGTATTTAACAAAGTCCTCAAGCAGCTAGTTGAGGACACAAGCGGGTACCAGCCACCTCTGGAGCAGGAGACAGTTCTTACCATCATGAAAGAGTAACCAATCCAAAGGGAGTCCCAGCCTGGAGGACACGTAGGAATCTGAATAGTCTGACTGTGGACAGCTATCACCATAGCAGGAGCTTCACACACAACACATCTGGGCACAGGGGAAGTATCAGAGAAACACGTGATATTAAAATCTAATAGGGGTATGTTTTATTAAGCATTCTTACACAGAGAAAGGAAGGAAGGAAAACTAGCCTGTGAGAGGCTGTCCTATTAATCTAGACTTCTACTTCTCACATATTTTGTAGCTGCAATAAGACAGTATTCTCGAGTGCAAAATCTGCCTGTATTTCCACTAACAACCATTGCGTAAAATACTGAAGCAATTCCTCAAACAAAAACTGGAAGCTCAAGGTCCCCAAGTGCCTTAATGCTCGAGCTGATGGCTCTCGTGTTCTCTTTCCTGTCCATGGTGATCTTGCTCTGCTGCCTACATCGCCATCAGTCAATGAGAGCACTTACAGCCTTTTGGCCACTGATTATCACTGCCACGCACAGACAGATCTTTTAAGACAATGAATACTCTAAAACAAGCTATTTTCCTAGTATTTCCCAGAGCAAAACATGACAGATTCATCCCCTAACATCCAACCTGCAGGTTGGAAATCCATGGATAAGATGTGCTATTTATCCAGATAGTAAAAAGGAGAGCTGCTAGCCCGCTTTGTCTCACCGGCTAATGAAGGGCTGGATGCTTTGCCCAGTCAGTGGCTCCATGCTCATGGGCATGGGCTCTGGAGTTGACAGCCAGTACGAATAGTCATTCCTTGATGCAAAATTACAAACATTGTTGATATTGCAGAACATGAAGGGCATGGTGCTGAAACGTCTCAGACAGCTCCCAGCAGTACCTACAGAGTAAGACACATAAAACATGACAGCAAAGTTTTCCCTTCGTTGCTTTTTATAGCAATTCTTTGAGAACAGTAATTGTGTATTTTTCTTCTGCACCTGTGAGTGCACGGTGCTATCAAGTTGTCACATGGGGGAAAAACATAACTTCTCAGTTTTGGTTTACATTCTTTCATCCTGAATGACAATGTGCAACCTCTGGAGGCAATAGAGCTTAGTATGCAATCCCCATCCTGATCTAAGGAATTGTCATATCTTCAGAGAACCAGAGCATTTGAAGAAGCCACCTTCCCCTTAAACAACCTCCTTCCCCTCAAAGACAGAGCATACAGAATATCTCACCCAAATCCTGGCCATGTGCTCTCTCATTTCCTTGCACATATAGAAGAGAGAATCCATCATATATTCTTGACGTTCCCAGTGGACATGAAGGTGTATCCCTGGTCTGGCTGTGCCGAGTTATAAGGAATCCATGAGCAACAGAAGCTGTTCCAGGAGGACCAGGAGGGCCTTGTAAGCCATCAGGACCAGGAGGTCCCTGTATTCCTCGTGAACCTGTTCACGTGAGGGATATACAACACACAGTATTTATTAACACCATTTCTTGCTCTTTTAGGACTAACATAGCTCTGAAAAGTAGCATGGTTTTATGATCAAGGTGCTTGTGAGTTGAGGGACCTGGTATCTGCTAACACAATCTTCCTCAAATTATTTTTTCATGTAAGCATGGTTAAGTCACTGAGGCTGTCATAGCTACTTATAAAATAACAGTGCAACTTCCCTGTGTTGCAGGGGTGTTGTGAAGTTATAATATGGTCAAAGCTGTGAGGCACTAAGATAAGAACTGCAGTGGACATAACAGCCACTGGCACGAGTCCAAATCAGCTTCCCAGTTCCAAAATGTATTAATCTGTGTATGCAGCATAATAAGATAATATTGAAACATCTTGCTTGAGATCACAAAATAAACAATAGAACAAGAAACAGAAGCAAGTCTCACTGTGGGGCATGTTCTGGTAACACCTGAGCCAAAGCCCACCAAAATGAATAGAAAAGCTGCAGTCAGTTTTGGAGGAGGTCACAAAAAGTGGAAATAGGCTAGAAAAACCTTGAATGACAACAAGAACCAGCCACATGACTGAGAAAGGTATCAGAAAATGCATTTGTTCTTGAACAGCAAAAATATCAGGAAATACAACTGCAAATATTTAGACTATCTTGTTCCACAGTCATTACTATTTACATTTTTTCACTAAAATAATGCTAACAGATTTTGTAGAGCTACTCAGAGAAAAAGCAAAAAAAGCCATTACGGATTACTGTACTGTTTTAACTGTTTAAATTCTAATACTTTTTCTCACAAGTTGCAATCTATACATACTTAATATGCATTATCTTCTTTAGAAAATTGCCCTAGTGCCTAGTCTGATTTCTTTTCTCAAATCATAGTTCAGTCATCGTAATCAATAGTTCAATGGTAGCATGATCTCTGCCTTTTTATGAAGTCTGTTTTTCCCCATTCATGATTTCCATGCAAAATTGAATTTATTTTTCTAGTCTCTCTCTTCTGTTTCTTACTATCTTCATTATCTCCTAGGTATCATCTGTGCTGCAAAGGGGATACAATTAAGCTTGATATTAAGCACTCTACAATGTTATTCAGCAATGACCAGCAATGTCTTGGTTCCAAGAATACTCCAAACCAAACGATTAAGAAAATCCTAAATTTATTATTTTATTATTATTCCCATGAGGTGCAAAGGTTTCTCTTCCCAATATTAGCGTGCACTCACGAAAGGGAGCATCTCTTCTTCCACTAGGTTCTTGTAGGATAAACACCATACCTGGTTGGCCTGGAAGACCTCTCTCTCCTTTGCGTCCTGCTGGGCCATCAAAACCAGGTAGTCCATCTCGCCCTGGGTCACCAGGAAGACCAATTGGACCTAGAACAGACAAATGTGTAAGTGAAATAAAAGCTCTTGAAATCTCACTACAGAAATCTTTAAATTGTCTGGGACTTATCTATTGTTTCTTCATGACACCTTAGACAAGAACAGACCATTAAACCAGATTTCTATGGTAGACCCCTACACTTATCTACCACCTCTTGCTGAATTCAGTAACTTGTCTCTGCAGCCTATGCCAAGTGACTCACAGCCTGCAGTCAGCTCTACTTCTTAGTCATTTTCTCTGCAGCCATCAAGGATCATACCTGGCAATCCCTGTGGCCCTGGCAATCCAGGTGGCCCTTTCGACCCAGGCTGTCCTGGAGGACCCGGGGGACCAGGGTCACCTTTGACAACAATGCTTCGTCCAATGGTACCTGGTATACCTGGTGGACCTGAGAGAAAGCAGCTTAGTGTTAGATAAAACAAGGTGGAAGAGAGCATTAGAAACAGTTTCTGATATTTTTATTGCAAAGTCAGAAGCCAAAAGCTCTATCAAGGCAAAGACTAAGTGTATATATAAGGCATAAAAGTGCTTTGGGAGACACCCCCTTTGCCCCGAAAAAGACAGCTCTTGCAGTGTTAATCCATGTAAACTGGATAAAGAGTATACAATACGGTAGGATTACTTGTGGGGCTAAAAAGTATAGCCTGGAGTTGTGTTTAAGCTGTTGCTCACTTAACTACTTCCATTGCTGGCTGGGACTGACTCAGTCCTACACCCAAGTAACAAATTCTACCAATGGGGAGCAAAAGTGACACTAACGCTACCCAGGAGGCCTACCTGGTGGGCCTGGCAGCCCTGGACTGCCCGTGAGGCCAGCGGGTCCTGCAGGTCCAGTGGGACCCTTCATACCTGAAACATCAAATGCACACAGTTACACAGTGAAAGACTGTGCTGTCTTACCAAATCTGCTGCAGGAATGGCCCAAATCAGGCCTCTCTTCTCCCTGAGGGGCTGTTACTGTGTCTGGAGGTTTTCACTTGAAACAGTAGTTAAATACCTGGGAATACCCAGCTACATACCTGGGAATCCTGGAACGCCTGGAACCCCGGGGTCGCCCTTCATTCCGTTCAGACCTGGACGACCAGGATCCCCCTGGAGAGAAGAGCTGCAGGTTATTCACTCAGACAGTTTCAGAAGGACAGACAGAAAAGGCTTCTGGGGGACAAACACCCACACTTTGGGTCTGTGAACCCGTGCCCTGAAGGGTGAAGCCAGGCGTGCTGCTCGCTGCACTGGGGGCTCTCAGGGAAGGCTGTAACATGAGGGGAGCACTGACAGCTCCAGCTCCCACGGGAATGCAATGGGGACATCCTGCCCAGGTTCCAGGGTATAATTAAGGAAAAGACCCTCTTACTTGCTACAGGACAGGTTGTTAGCTACCATGTTTTGGCTTCTGTTTTACTATGAGAAACCACAAACTCCACCCAAATATAATGAAGTTTTATTGCATTTAAAAATAAACTAGGGGGAAAACTCGATTTCTTGTAGTACCTGGCGTCCAGGAGGTCCTTGATCTCCCTTTTGACCAGTCAGGCCAGGTGGGCCAGGTTGACCCGGGTTCCCTTTTTCCCCTTTAAGTGCTCCACTGCCTGGTGGCCCTCGAGGACCTTCTGGGCCTGGTGGACCTTAACATCGCAGAACAAATATGCATATATCAGTACATGTCACCCATTCTCCCCAAGTTTGTGCCTTCAGTGTAAAAAAAAAAATAAAATTAAAGATATTTTGGCTTGACTTCCCAGCTCTATTTCAGTGCTGAATTCAGGATAAACTAAAGGGAAACCAAATAGAGGGATTATTTGCACTACCCAAATCGGGAACCAAGGCTCCTTATCTCGCTGATGGAGAGAAGGTCTTTCCATAAGGCAGTGGAACTCACCTGCATTAGAAGCTTA
Organism: Calidris pugnax; assembly: GCF_001431845.1. Classification (NCBI taxonomy): domain Eukaryota; kingdom Metazoa; phylum Chordata; class Aves; order Charadriiformes; family Scolopacidae; genus Calidris; species Calidris pugnax. The sequence continues at coordinate 11,721,765 of NW_015090995.1, read as the reverse complement.
CCAGTGACCAGACCAGTGCCTTTATAGGAGCCAAGAAACCCAAAATTAGATGGTACAAATATCACCTCTGTGACCTGCATTACATTCTCCTAAGTACTATTTTAACAGACTGAATTCCTTTTGAAAGCCAGTCTCAACAATGTAAAATATTGCTGTTTTTTTTCTGTTAGAATTTAACATACCTACTGAGGAGCCCAATATATACTGTCTACTGACTGCTGGAAGCAGGAAGCCCGTCATTCTGCCTTGCGTAAATCCTGATCTGAGTTGCAGAAACTTCCTCTTGAATGACTCTCCCTCCAATTGATTTATCTATTTTTAGTAGAATTAGACTGTGTAAATCCAACAGAGGAACTGGGCTGGTCTTTAAATATTTTCCCTTTGCTACAGCTATATTAATCCAAAGCAAAGCAGTAGATTTAAATGAAACTTAGGTATTTGGAGAACTGAAAGACGAGACCCTCACCTTCATGACACCATCTAAATTGAAGGTTACTGATATTAACTTGTGGCAAAACAAACTGTATGCAAGTGCAGCAGCAGCTAATAACATTGTACAAGTTAGATCTCATAATTGGATTAACAAAAGGATCTCTTTGCAGGACAGGGCTATGACATTCTCCCCTGTAGTACAACAAATCCAATAACATTTATTAGTGTGCTGGATTTTCAATTCTTCTACAACCTCAAATAATTTAACATCTGCTTTGACATTCTCATAGTCTATATTGAGTAGATAAATTTGATGAGCTGTATTTCTGCATGCAAATCCGAGTACAGCATTCCTTCCAATTTTTTTCTTTTGAAATCAACAGCAATTTTGTACCAGATTTCACACACACTCTGTAGCCGTTTCAGCTACACAAAACATCCCATCATGCAAGGATTTTTTGTCATCATTTTGCTCTTTTATACTGGTCTAGTATTGTGCATATGCAAAATAGTAACAGGTTACCATCTAAGACACACTAATCAAACACATACTGCAGGGTAACCATAGTCCTTAACAAGATAGTCACAGACTTACAGGAAAACATCCATTTCTCTTACATCAAGTGCAACGTAGTAAAATAAATTGACCGAGTTAAGAGTCTAACCTGGAGGACCTGGAAGGATCAGAGTTCACCAAAGCCCAATGATCGATGTTAGAAGGGTCAGACATCACACAGTACAAAACAAGATTACTAGTTAGAAATAGCACAGATGACAGCATATACACTACACAACAACCCATTTCACCAGCATATTTTGTATTTACAGTATAATCCACATGCATGCATAAAACCATACATGAATACACAATGATATGTATTTTCAGATACAAGTTATTCTGGTGACTAGGCTCTACTAAGATTAATTTGACAGTTCATTTAACAGCAAACTTAAAGCTTTACTAAAGAACGTGTTACTGCTTTAACGTTACAGCTGAGGCCTGTGACTGGTTAGTCCTACACACAATGGGGCCTGGACTATCGAACCATTTCACTGACAACATTCAACAGCACGGGGCCTGGAGCTTGGCAAATCTGCAGGTAAATTGTGAATGACAACTCACACTTGAGCAAAATTCTGCTCTGGGTAGGCAGAAGTGTGATTAACAGAAGGACTTATCACCACTAATCAGGTATGAGCCCCAACTATCTGTGAATACAATTCTAGGACTGAAAAGTAGGCTTATACCCTCTTCAAAATGGTAAGCAGGATTGACATGGATCAAAAGGGCTGCAAATGCTATAAGCAAAAATACAGCAGAACTTACAAATTTCAAATTTGTTGTCTTTACTGTTGGCATTACTTTTTTCTTGATAAAAATACCCCAAGATGCTAATTTGCCTGTCTGAGGTTATTATGGAGAATGGCATGTGTTAACATCCTTAGAAAAGTAATTTAAATGTCCTCTTTCAAAAGGTAAGCTGGTTGTCCCTACCATGATCCTGAATTAATACATATTTTAGCTCCCATGCCACTTGCATCTTTCCTGTCAGTGAAATGATTTAAATATATCAACATACCACCATGCAATTTGCAGCTAAAAACTACATTAAATACGTCAGGTTTACCTCAATGCACTATTTCTTACGTATTCATAAATTATTTTAAATACTATCTGTAATAGAGTTGTTAAAAATAATGACATGGACATTTCATTGTTACTGTTACGTATTTATAAACTATATTTCACTGTTAGATAAGTTTTGCTATGATTTATAAATCTGTCCTATACTTGTTGATTATTGAATTCTGGCTGGGCAGAGGCAGAGGGTAGAAGAAAACATGAAGCAATTCTGAGTTCCTCTCAGCACACCCATGGCAGTAGCCTTCTTCAACAGTGTGGTTACTGCTTGTGTGACCACAGTTTAATTAAAAGGTAAAGTCACATTCATTTTTTTATATTACAGCATAAAGCTAGGATTGAAACATGAGGGGCTACCACATTTACTAGCTCACTGGGATTAGGACAGGACACTAAAACCTAAAGTGTATTCCTTTATTGAATTGTGATGACAGTTCTTTGCTTCCTGAAAGTCACCATAGCAAAACCTAAAGACATCATTATTATTACATAGATATACCAAGTCATTTGTGATCTAGACACCGATGTTAAAAATCCTCCCAAGAGCTGGCTTGTGCTACATGCTGAGATGCTAAAATTACGATAAAGTTGTGGAAATGACCCTGTTCTTACCAATCCTGTTCCACTGCCCTGGCATTAGGGAGGGGAGGGCTCTATGCTTCATTTTCATTAAATACATGTTAAAGGAAGAGCTTTCCTCATTTCCTCTAAATGTGCTGGTGAGGCAAAACAATGGAAATAAGGATTTCTCTGCACTGGGAAGTTACACTGCTCTAGGCTGGGAACGTAAAGCACCACTGCTACTCTATAAATTTTCCTGCTGACACTGTTGGTATAAAAGCATCTAATTTAAGTCCCTTGAGAGCGTCCAAAATCAACAGTAGCAGGTGTTACAAAAATGAGTACTGTCACTTGCCCAAGCTGCAAACACAATTATACAGCAAAGATATGGGAGGACAGCCAATGTGCTTTTTTAAAGAAGATGAAAACCAGTATATATTGTTTTCGGCTGCTCTGAGAATAAATTATATCAACATACCACCATGCAATTTGCAGCTAAAAACTACATTAAATACGTCAGGTTTACCTCAATGCACTATTTCTTACGTATTCATAAATTATTTTAAATACTATCTGTAATAGAGTTGTTAAAAATAATGACATGGACATTTCATTGTTACTGTTACGTATTTATAAACTATATTTCACTGTTAGATAAGTTTTGCTATGATTTATAAATCTGTCCTATACTTGTTGATTATTGAATTCTGGCTGGGCAGAGGCAGAGGGTAGAAGAAAACATGAAGCAATTCTGAGTTCCTCTCAGCACACCCATGGCAGTAGCCTTCTTCAACAGTGTGGTTACTGCTTGTGTGACCACAGTTTAATTAAAAGGTAAAGTCACATTCATTTTTTTATATTACAGCATAAAGCTAGGATTGAAACATGAGGGGCTACCACATTTACTAGCTCACTGGGATTAGGACAGGACACTAAAACCTAAAGTGTATTCCTTTATTGAATTGTGATGACAGTTCTTTGCTTCCTGAAAGTCACCATAGCAAAACCTAAAGACATCATTATTATTACATAGATATACCAAGTCATTTGTGATCTAGACACCGATGTTAAAAATCCTCCCAAGAGCTGGCTTGTGCTACATGCTGAGATGCTAAAATTACGATAAAGTTGTGGAAATGACCCTGTTCTTACCAATCCTGTTCCACTGCCCTGGCATTAGGGAGGGGAGGGCTCTATGCTTCATTTTCATTAAATACATGTTAAAGGAAGAGCTTTCCTCATTTCCTCTAAATGTGCTGGTGAGGCAAAACAATGGAAATAAGGATTTCTCTGCACTGGGAAGTTACACTGCTCTAGGCTGGGAACGTAAAGCACCACTGCTACTCTATAAATTTTCCTGCTGACACTGTTGGTATAAAAGCATCTAATTTAAGTCCCTTGAGAGCGTCCAAAATCAACAGTAGCAGGTGTTACAAAAATGAGTACTGTCACTTGCCCAAGCTGCAAACACAATTATACAGCAAAGATATGGGAGGACAGCCAATGTGCTTTTTTAAAGAAGATGAAAACCAGTATATATTGTTTTCGGCTGCTCTGAGAATAAATATCCCTGGCGGTGTTCAAGGCCAGGCTGGGTGGGGCTTTAGGCAACCTGGTCTGGTGGGATGTGTCCCTACCCAGGGCAGGGGGGTTGGAACTAGATGATCTTTAAGTCCCTTCCAACCCAAACCATTCTATGATTCTACAAAATATGCTAAAACAAGTTTCATGCTTGGGGACACTTTATAAAAGCCTTGCAAATCTGGACCTACATGATCTTCCACCCTGGGGAGAGCAACACTATGCCCTTCCAACATCAGTCCTACAACAACATGGAGGAAAAGTTCAAAAGCCAGCTCTGAGCCTTGCTTTTCTACCACAAATTAAAAGGCTATGTCTGAAAAATGACTTGGAATATCTACATTTAGACACTACAACACTATATACATTCATTTTCATGCAAAGTTATTATTTTGGAGTTAAGGGGCTAACCTGAGGGACCTGGGAGTAGGGGGTCAGAGTTCACCAAGGTCATCATTAGAACAAGGGGAAAAACATCAAAATTGTTAGAAATATCAACAAGCTAACATATTCAACTAAACCTTTCTTTTTAGATTTAGCTCAATATTCCTTTACATACAGTATGCAAAACACCAAACTATTATTATTCATAGCAATGAAAATAGGCATGTGGAGTAACAGCAGTGTGGTGTTGCCCTAGAAATTGGCGTAATTTTATAATCAATTAATAAATCTGTCCCAAAACCATCTATAAATGGTTTTTTTTTTAGGGGCAACTCAACTGGAGTCAGAAAGCTCTTTGACTTCATCACTTTTTCTAATCTTAGAATATGCCCAGAAGTCAACAACGAACAGTATACACATACAGCTTCTGGTTTTATTTATGTCCCTAGAAGGGGGGTAATTTGACAGCCACACAGCTGCTTTTATGACTAACTGCCTTATGTTGAAATGTTACAAAATCAGCGTTCCAACAATAGACTGTGTTATCATTTGAAACAAAAGGCTGGAGTGCTGATTGTACCAGAACTGCAATAATAGTTTGGTTTATCCACATTAGTTCACGCATAACTGAGCAAAACAAATGCTTCACTTTATACATTGCATGCAACAAAAATGGAAATAAGAGAGAAAGAGAAAGAGAAAGAGACAGCGTGAGAGCGAGAACATGGCTGAGCAGAACCTCACTGGTTGTTTCACCCCTGCCAACACTCATAGAGCTGCACAAAATGAGTCCCACCGTTCCTCTGCCTCCCCAGCTGACTGGAGTCAGTAACCACCTGATTTATACAGAGAAGTGTGAACAGGATGAGAAGCTTCATTAAAAACATCAGTGCTACAGCAGAGCATAGAATCTCACTTGGTGGTTTTATTATACACCAGGAGCTGCTTAGCTGCTTTACTGTTTTTTTTTTAGAGTTTGGAGATATCCTCTGTATAGGAATCTTTTAAAAATGAAAGCCTGTACTCTTGTGGACCAATCAGCTTCCTGTGCCAAAATTTTAATTGCTGTATCACTCTACATACAGAAAAATTATCTTTGGGACATCTTGACATCTAGGATGTCTCAGGCCTTTATTTGGGGTCACTTAAATTACAAAGCCCAAGTCCAGCATCCCAGCTACACTCTGACCACAGCGAGCAGGGCTGGGATGACTTGTCCCTCACTCCTACCTGCCAGCAAGCAAATAGGCAGGAGAGGACAAGGCCACACAGAAAGCAAATTAGGACTACTAACTGGCTGCAGGGATGCTCCACTGACTGGTTAGAGCTCCTGGGGCACAGCAGTAAGTTCCTCCAGGAGAAAGGGGGAAGGCGTGCACAACTCCTTCCACTAACCTAACAGAAAACCAGGAAGAAATTGCGACTGGCTGTGAACTATTAACCCACTGGGTTGTTCCACACCAGTCACACAAAAAGCAGGTTTAGGATACAACACAATTCAACTATTTTTACTAGGATTTAAGGAAAACCTCATTATACTGGCAAAGAGCACATCTCAGTTTTAAGGTGTTATAAACTAAAACCAAATGCTGTTTATAATGATGTATTTTTCAAATGCAATTAGGATAGATGAGTTCATTGCCTACTCTTCATAAGAGAAAAGCTCATAGTGCCATTGAGAATGATCAAATATTACTCAACACCAGTTCTAATGAAAATATTGTGATAAAATTCCATTCTAAAAATATTTTTTCAGTGGGATTATCTCCTCCTATGTCAGAAGAAGCATGAGGAAAAAGCAAATCTTTGAAATCTTTCCAAGTGTGTACTGCAAAACTAAACTCTCCCTTGACACCCAAAAATGAAAAATATGTGTAGCAGCTATTTTACAAATGTACTAACTCAAAACTAATTTTCCCCAAACAAGCCGTTGAATAACAGAAAAATTTGAGGTCAGAGTTTATGGGCAATAAATAAAACTATTACTTCTCCATTAATATGCAAAGAAAAAAAACTGTAATCAAAGCTTGGTTTGACGGTAGTCTCATTTAAGGAGACTCTATCTATACCTGGACTCAAGATTCAGCAATAAGCTTGAGCCAGAGCTATGAGACGTTCACTGAAGTTAAATTTTTCAAGAGCAGTATCTAAATGCAAATAAACACCCTACGACACAAAATATAAATCAAATTCTAATACAGGCCAGGGAGTTGCTCAGCGATGTTAACTCGGCATAGTGGTTTTTTCATTCCCAGAGTTAGTTGGTGCAGGAACAAAATGCAGACATGGAATGGAAAGGTGAACACGGCATGATGGTGCACTGAGTCCGTGGGAGCCACATGACACAATGGAGGAGTGACTTATGTTACATGACACGCAGATGAGGAGGCAGCTATCCAATTTGATCATGCTGTGATGCTAGTGTGAATTTGATTTTCATGACTCTTAAAGTGATGGGGTTTGTTACGTTTGGTTTTTTGTGCGCAATGACATTTGCTGATCACGTGACAACACTGCAAAGGGGTCAGGCGCTGGAAGGTCGGTGCCGTGCTCGCTAGGTGATTACTGGGACAGCATGCGGAGGATCTCCCGTTTATTAACGCGTTGCATTTTTGCTGCTAGGTATCAGAGATTTATAGAAACTGAGATTGTTTTATTTTGAGATACTGTTACTTTTGGCAACAAAATCCTCTGGTTGCCCACAGACATGAAGACCTATGCCATGGGGCTTGAACTTATCCATCCAAATAAATTGAAAACGTTTAAAGGCTGATAACCTACCAGCAAAATACGGAAGTACTGGCAGGTATTGATAGGTACGGATCGCGCTTTTACCTGGCCTTCCTGGAACACCTGGTGGGCCAGGGCTACCTTTAGGACCTTCCAGAGGTGGCCCTGGTACTCCTGGTGGACCTGGTGGACCCTGTAGACCAGGGAATCCCTGGAAACCTGGTTCTCCCTTCAGACCTGGAAGTCCAGGGGGCCCCGGTGGGCCAGGTAACCCCAGTTCCCCTTTTTGCCCTGTAAAACCAAACAGCCATGTTTATGAATACTGTTACAATTTGATATGCAAAGAAGTCCAAATCTCAATTTGCAGAGCCATTTCTCTCTCCAGCAGGAGGTGCGAGTCTGGCCACAACTCACTTCATTTGCACAGCGAGACAGTATAGCATTGTTCTAACATGCAGAGGAGAGTTGTGGCTAGTAGTTCTTGCAGGAGAAAGTGCTATAGCTTCTGACACGTTAAAAGGTCTAAATCACACTTTACTACTCAATGATGCTGTAATTCATAAACATCCTCTGAGTTTGTAAGCCTGCAAGCAATGCTTTCGGTGAAGAAATCTGTCAGTATTAAGACTTCATCATTTTTTTGAGATACTGCTGAAAGTTAAGACATATTTGCAAATAAGCTTGAAGTATTTAGGAGCTTTAATGCTACTGAAAGTAATATAACAGGTTGGGAAGTTGCTTTTGAAAAGATAACAAGCAGCTATATTTTCAAAGCAGCTTCATTTGTCATCAGTTGTATGAATGTTTTATTTACTGAGACAAATCAGCAAAGTTCCAGACAATGCAGTAGACTATTATCCTGTGTGGATTTATTCTGTCTGCATAATTGCTAATTTACAAAATTCAGTAGTCAGTAATGAGTATCTTTAGTACCATGGTTAATTGAAACGGCCTGCTGAGAAAAAAAATTATGTTATTTTAGTTGTTGCTATGGCATTCATTTGTTGCAGAACATAAAACTTGTCCTTCTTTTTCTGGTGTAAAGATATATTTTACATTCAACCTTTTTAACAAAGATCAACAGAGAAACTATACCTGACAATCCTGGGAGTCCTGGAGGTCCTGGGCGCCCAAAACCTGGTAGACCTGCAAAGAAACAGATGCATTTAATAATAAACTTTTAGCTTTCACTTCTCCAGGAATAGGAATATGAGGCTGAGAATGATAAAAGTGCAGTTCATCTAAATCTCTGATTCCTTGAGACTATTAGGATTCTCATTCACTCACCAATCTACACCAAAGCTAGTTTTGTTACAAAATGCATCTGTAACTTCCATAAATATTTCCATCCATTCACAAGATGCTCTTTCAGATTTTGGGAGTTAAAACATTTGCATTTTTGGTTGAGATTCTATCTTTAAGGCAGTCATTACACTGTTTATCCATTATGTAACTGAGATGAAGCAATACAGCTACCATGGAATACAGGAACAGGGGCTGGTGTTGAAGTCAGGTAACAAAAGAAATCTAAGAGCTGATCGAATTCTTGTCCTGTGCTTCATTGGCAGCTTGACAGCAACCTTTGTGAACCGTTCACCAGCTGGGAACCACAGGAGCAGCTCTGAAGGTGTATTGGCAGTTATAGGAAAAACAGAATAGAGAAAGCAGGACATCAGAATGCAGAGTGGAGAGGAGAAAACAAACAGGAAGGATACCTAACCTGGTTCACCCTTCTGACCAGCTGGGCCAGGGATACCATCTCGACCAGGCTGTCCCTTCTCCCCTGAAGGACCTGGAGGGCCAGGACGGCCAATATCACCTAAAAGGGGATAGAACACATTAGCACACTAATATCTAACGTGCAATAAAAAAACCAACCTCCCCACCATCTGAATCCAAAGATGTGGCAGTGTAATAACAAACTCACAAAGGTGTAATCTTAAAATTAAAACCTTTCTCTCTCTCCCCCCGGACAATTTAGAAAAGGCTTTTAGGCCTGTGACCTTTTAAACAGTTAGTGTTTGCTAAAAATAATATAATGCTTCCCCTTTAGGATAAATTAGAATTTTGCTCTTAGAAAAACAGGTTTAGACCAGTAGAATACTTAGCATAAAAAAAGCTGGTAAATACTGTGATGATTAACTTCTTGTTTCTACAGCTAATGATATGACACAAGTCATCAAGAGAAAGTTTATTCTTAGTTCACTGTTTAATTTCAGTGAACTAAGCGTGTGCAACGGTGTTTGAGCATCCATACACATAGATACATTTTCATGATGTTAAAAAGATGAGAAAAAAAGGAAGTGGCTTCATGTGCTATGTTTTTCACAGAAGCAGCTGACCTTTGCTGCACTGTTGATGCTCACCTACTGGCCCTGGTGGTCCAGGCAGGCCAGGATTACCTGGAGGCCCCTCGATACCTTTTGGTCCTGGAATTCCCGGCGTTCCTGTAAAGTACGAATATTTAAATCAAATTAAGCACAAAACTGGCTTTTCAGCAGATCTTGAAATGCCATAATTGGAGATGCCCTGAGTACCAAATGAGCTAATTGTATCAAAATACTGTATTTATGCTCATTTTGCAGATTTACAGCTGATCAAGGAGATGAATTATAAAGCAAAGAATGTACAGAAACAAAACATATTGGCACAACTGTCCTTACTGCTACTTTCAAGACTCTGTCTTCTTAATTGCTGAGTGCCCGTGGCCAAGGACACAGTGAGTGAGTCTGGCAGCCTGCTAGGAAATCACCATTTTAGAGACAGGTGTTTCTGCTTGACAACAAATTGAAAGCATTATGAACTGTGGCTGGATAGTCCTTCCCAATCCTCTTTTCCTTTCCTGAAAAAGCATCTTAATAAAAATGGTCTTAGTTAGAACTTACACAGGATTCTCACCCCCTACAGCATAAACTGAGTGGGAGGTAGGGAAAACAATGGACACATTGCAGTATGTTCTGAACAGCATCTGAGCCTGATGAAGGCAGTGTCTCAATACACTGTTCTGACTGTTCAGTCTTTCAGCATGACATGAAGCAGAGGTTAACAACTGTCAGGCTCATGGCCAGGTTTCATTATCTTCTGAGCTTCCTGCTGCCATGGCTACGCTGTTATAAATTCCCTAACTTCCTACTTTGAAGCAGCTCGAGTACGCTTGTAGAACAGCCTTTATTGCTGTAAAGTGTATGAATAAACACCTTGTTTTTTTAAAGAACCGACATATACCCATAAACACTATCTATTAGTATTTTTTTAAAAAGAGTGCAAAACCTATTTCCATTATGTTTCAGAAAGAGATTTCTCTTTAGAACATATTTTAGACAATAAATGCTATTTTAAAAGCCCAGTTTTCTTGATGACACTTTTTTATTGATTCAGGAAGGAAAAATATGGAGCCAAACATAGGCATTTTGTGGGTCAGAGGAGACGAGAGTGACTGCTGCAGGGAGAGGAGAGCATTAGCTAACATAACTCTGCATCTCCCCGGAGCAGATGAATAATTTCAGAAGGCTCTCTTAAGTGATGCATTCACACACTTACTCTTGCAGTGACAATTCCAACAGCACAAAGCTTAGAAGCAGCAGATTGCTAGAAACTTTGAGAGAAGCTGCAGCCCTTCACCAATTACCCACTCTGTTTAGGTGTATGTACCAATATAAGCAAGAGGAAAAATAAAAAAAATCCTGTTCGGAATTACCTGGGAATCCAGGAAGGCCTGGTTCTCCTTTTGCACCTGGACTGCCTGGAAATCCAGGCAAGCCAGGATTTCCAGCTACTCCTTTACTGCCAGGACTACCTGGGTATCCAGGCAAACCAGGATCACCCTAGAAAACATTAAGCAGAAATAAGTACCGCGCCTTTGTAAGATGGACAAGTCCTTCTTGTACGCTCCAAGTCTTATCATCACAAAAATGTCACCATTATATTGTGTATACTTCTCCTTATATCCAGTTAATTATAACCAGAAAATTAATTGGAAACAGTAATTGTAAAGATTTTAAAAGTTTTCCCCTAAAATTTTGTAGAGTATCATCGCTTTTCCTCAGAATTGGCCTACATTAAAGAAAAAAGTGTTTGCTTTCCTTTCAGAAGAGACAGAGATTTTTACCCCATGATAATGCTGAAGAAAAAGAGAAGTCTGTGGCTCTTTAATAATGTGTTGGTTTTGCTAAATTAATTGCTGCACAACATAAATTGTAAGGCATCAGTGAAGGCTGCTAGATATTCTGTAGGTCTGCTTGTCACTTCTTTGTGGGTGACGGATAGGATGATATAGGTAAATATTAGTGCAAATGTTTTATGTAGACTTTAAAACTTTAAGCAGCAGTAATCATGATATGTCAGTTCCTTTGTAATTTATTCTTAAATGCATATTGTCCTAATTTTTTTAGAACTAACTACATAATTGGGCATGGGAACAATCATATTAATTGCATAAATCCATTCCAACTACCAAAATGTCAGCATGTATCACAGTGCGGGTTAGGCCACTAAAAAGGTCTGGTAAACAATGTTCTCCTTTAACCAGATTAAATTATATATAAATATTTTCACCTTTAAAATTAGAAATCTTTGCTCCCACCTGAAAAGAACAAATCACAGTCAACCCTGCTTGTTATTAATATATTTCTATACATATTTAGAGTTATACATAATATATATTAAACTATAGTTAAAAAAAACACATCACAGAATCCAATTTCCTCATGGAGTTTCCTATTGAAGAATTTTGTAAATGTACCTTTGGTCCAGGGAGACCAGGAATACCGACGCCTGAAAGACCAGGGTCACCTTTCTCTCCTTTCAGTCCAGGAAATCCTGCAGGCCCAGGCTGCCCTGGGCGTCCTGCTATTCCTTGGCTGCCTTTAATACCTGGGGGACCTGTCAAAAAGATAAAATACAAGTTTATAAATATAAATAAAACTTCTCAGTGGTTTAGAGAAATCACTCAAATTACAGCAACTGAACTAGAAAGGACTAACAAATTGACTGGCTGGCTTTGAATACTGAAGTGGTTTTGTTTTTAAAAACAAACTAAAACAATTATCTAAAAATCTCTTATGGCTTTCTGCACGACGTTTCTAAGCTTTCTTTTTTTATTCTTAATATACACAAATCAAAATATCTTATTGTAGTATCTAGGTATAATTTAATGCTAGAATCCTCAGAAACTGGAAGGAAAACACTGGACAAAATGATGTAAAATACAAGCACCGACACCAACCTGGAAGGCCCATCTCTCCCATGGCACCTTTTACCCCTGGAGGTCCTGTTGGCCCTGGCTGTCCAGGAAGCCCCGTGTCTCCCTTGATGCCTAGGAAAATTGTGGTTTCAGTTAATTAATGCCAATAATGAAAAGTTTCTGATATTCATATGTTCTCATGAATATGCTTGTCATCTAAGTACAAAGGCAATGGATTTGGAATTGGTTTAGGCCTCACACTGCTCCTACGTGCTTTTTCACACCCATTTGTAGTGAAATTTTAAACATCTTCAGTTTGTTCTGAGACAAGATTTGATCAGGGCAACTTCTTTGTTTTGAAGATTAGTGTAATGAAATGGGTCAAATCTCAGTCCAGGACTTAGTAACCACCTGAAACAATTTAGTACTGGTGTGACTTGGTCTCTCAAGAGTTGTTCTGCAGAATGAGCACATTATCTCTTTCTCATCTGCAAAAGGTATTCAGTAGCTTCTATTATGGAATTAAACGTGACCTACAATGCTCAAACTAGTTTGAGTCCTGGATGATTAAAAAAATTCCCCAAGCTTAACAAGATATTTAGAGCAAGACCTACATGAGACATAGTGGGCAAAGATTTAAGATTTCAGATAAACAGTTATAGCTGTACTGCAGGAAGAAGCAGTGCAAGACAGAATTCATGTTCTCAATCCTTGTAATTCTTTAAAACAAAGATCTGAAATGCAGGCAGCCTTTGCAATGCACTCATTTGGCCACTTCCGAAGTATGAGTATAATGACTAACAATGTAAGAAATAAACATGTGAAGCAGACAAGCCCCATCGGCAGATCCTGCAGTCATGTTGCTCAAGCAGCAAGCACTTTTCCAGTCGTCCTAAAAGCTATCCTAATCTTCCACAGGGTCAGCTTCAAACTGCTTTTGGGTCTGTTGGAAGGAAAGAGCTCAAAGCATGCAGTTAGGATAATGATTTTAAATGTCCCAAAACTATGCTACAGCTTTAAGTGTCAATCCCTAGGTTTTGCGTAGATATACTTGGATTAACATCCCAATCCCACATGATGAAAACGCATGCAAATTTTTACACATCAGAACTGTCCCTCTGAGGCCTTGTTTACTTGCCTGGCAATCCTGGCACACCTGGTGGGCCACTAAGTCCTGGTGGGCCTGGGTCACCTGGGAGACCTTGATAACCTTTCTGTCCTGATAAACCAGGAATACCTCGAGGGAAAAAGATACATTTGATTATTATTATTATTACTATTGCTACTACTGTATGTTTTCTTTCACCTTAAGAGATCAAATATAGCTATAGATGAATAAAAATCAAAATGGGGATTTTTCTTCAGTAAATAGAATTCCCCCTAGCTTAGCGAAGAGAATTATCACAGAACACAATATATTGCTTCTGGAAGGTTTAAGATTACTACAGAATAGGAACAATATAAATAGAGGGAAAAGTAATTTTATGACTAATGCCAACATACCTCATTCAGAAGGGACTGCCTTTTCGGATAAGCAGACTCCATGCTAACCTCTTATGTTCATCCAGATTATTTATATACGTGTTTAATTACATTGCTACATCAGAAGCACTTTAGGACTGATATATTATAATAAGTAATGCAGGTATTTTAGCAGATTTTTACAAATTCTATGTTATTATCCCATACAATAACTTTGTGCTGCCCTGCAGGCATAGTTAAATCTGCCCTCTACAGCTCTTACTTAACAGAGGGGAAAAAAAATATAAAATAAGTGTCTTAGGTTCCTACCTAGGCTTCACAGAAATTAATACAATAGATAAAGTAGCACAATAAAGGCTGGGCCAACATTAGAGAAAGGCATTCTGGTTCTCTCTAGGGTAGGGTATTTTTACTCTTCTCAAGATTAAATTAGAGTTCAAAGGAGACATCAGAACCTTGGGGGGAGCCAGCAAGTGAGAGAGAAAACAGACTTGAGTGAACTGAGAAAACCTCCCGGGCTGCCAGCTTCCCAAGTAGAAACACACAGAGATGACATTTAGCTCAGGGGTGGGTAAGCTTCCAGAGATACGCAAAGGGAGAACCTGGAGGTGATGCATGAGCAGATGACCATCCTACAAGGAAAAGCCCCAAGGGTCTTCGAGCCAGCAGGAATGCAGCCAGCACAGCAGCCATGACAACTATCTCTCATCATGCTTAGGAATAACACCTAGAAGACTGAATCGTAATCCTGCTGAAAGCACCTTAGTGCTTTTACAATATCAGCACATGCCAAATAATAGTAACAGTTAATGAGCAAGGACATGGCAAACTAACCATACAGAGCGACTTGGTCACAGAACCGCTTAAAAAAAGGCCTAAAATAAGAGAACCTTAAGCCACTTCTGTATTCTGAGTTCATTGTTTTCTCTAAGAAGGACGTGTAATGGATCCAGTTACAAGTTATCTATGGAGGACAAACAACCTCCCCAGACCCACGTGCAAAGTTCTATACCTGGAACACCTGGCTCGCCTTTTTCTCCTTTGGCTCCTAGCTGTTTCGGATCAAGTTTTCCAGGTGGGCCTGGCAGACCTGCTTCACCTTTGACGCCTTTCTGTCCAACCGGCCCAGGAGGCCCTGGCGGACCAGGTAATCCATTGTTACCTACAGTAGGTACAGACAGGAAAACGGAAAAAATATAATCCTTAAGGCATATATTTGTAATGCTTTTTCTTACACAGGGAGTCCATGGCTTATTCATGAAGTTGGGATTCACTAAACGATCAGTCAGTTTATGCAAAGTTCCCCACAGCATCTTAAGCCCTGGAACAAAGCTGAGTGAGTGGACAGCATGGGGATATCTGAGTGCTGGAGTCTGTCAGCTCCAGCCAGCCCAGCTCAGAGATTCCAGCTGTGTCTGTATGACCCATGTCCAGAGAGCTCTTGGAGTTCCACCACACTGTGCCAGTAGCACAGAAGTGTGGCAACAGCTACAGCAGCTCCGGATTCACAGCTCCTTGTTCAGGGACATAGTGGGTTTGTCTTCTACCAAACTTTTTCAAAATTCATCTCCAACAAGGGGGTTGAGAAAATGTACATAGAATCGTTTCTCTGTAATACCTATAGAGCTGATTCTGGACGAATCCATAACCCAAAGCTATAATTTTATTCTTTCTACTGGTTAAAGCAGACTTTACAACATACTTCAGAAATATTGCCCTACTTCAATGCCATCAATCCAAAGGTAATGTTTTAAAAATAGCTAACATTTCATGACATAAATTAAAAAAAGAGGGACTGAATGCTATGGCTTAGAACTGCAGAGCGACTCTGAACACCAGCACTGTCAAGAGAAGACAACCTAAGCAGATCTCAGTAATGAAGATCTAGGTGTTAGTATTACGAAGTCTCTTTCCACACAGGACATGGAAAACAGCATTCTCTTCAGGGGCGGGGAAAACAAACATTACCTTTCAAGCCAGGCAGGCCATTTCTTCCAGGAGTTCCTGGAGGCCCTGGAGGACCAGGAGCTCCCATGACGCCCATCTCACCTTTGGCACCTAAATGCAATGAATCACCTTTGTCATTCTGAACAAAAACTCAAAACCCATCAGTACTTAACTTTTATTTCCCTGCATCTGTATGGTATTTATTAACCAGCATACACATGTAAAGCCTGTTTTCAGGGAATTGCAAGTGCTCAGTTCTTGTGTAGATCTAAATCAGGTAAAATGACACTTCAAAATTGTGGCAAATATTAATTCGCTGTGGGTGGGTGGAGGGAGGTGCTTGGGTGTCCATCACTACAATAAGGACATCGAAGTGTCGGAGCGTGTCCAGAGGAGAGCCACCAAGCTGGTGAGAACAAGTCATATGAGGAGAGCCTGAGGGAACTTGGCATGTTTAGTTTGGAGAAGAGGAGGCTGAGGGGAGACCTCATTGCCCTCTACATCTACCTGAAAGGAGGTTGTAGAGAGGTGGGTGTTGGCCTCTTCTCCCAAGTGAATAATCACAGGACCAGAGGAAATGGTCTGAAGTTGCAGCAGGGGAGCTTTAGATTAGATATTAGGAAGAATTACTTTACTGAGAGGGTGGTCAGGCACTGGAACAGCCTGCCCAGGGAGGTGGTGGAGTCACCATCCCTGGAGGTATTTAAGAAACATGTAGACGTGGCTCTTCAGGGCAATGCTCTAGTGCCTGAGATTGTTGGGTTTGGGGTTTTTCTGTGTGTGTATGGTTGGACTCGATCATCTCAAAGGTCCCTTCCAACCACGAAGATTCTGTGATTCCACAGTTATAAGCACAAAATAAATCAGAAAAGTGTCATAATGATGATGACCAAAGTCACATTTGAAAGTTATGAAATAGAATAAAGTGGAAAATATTTGAATCAAGTTACAGGGAAGAGTGGAGGGGTGACAAGGATTTTAATGCAACAAATTTAATTGTATTTTTTTCTTTAAAGTTTGAGATTTAAAGGTTACATGTACCCAACTTTAAATGGATAGGGTAAACATCAAAGCTCATTGAGCTGGCATGCCCAAGCCAAAAGAGCATCCACCTGTAAATACAGTTTGGTCTTTGTCCACAGGTAAAAAAATGTGAACTTACCTGGAAATCCAGGTATTCCATCCCGGCCAGGTGGTCCAGGTGAACCCTGAGGCCCTGGGAGACCAGGGGGTCCTGGATATCCTGGGGTTCCTTGGTCGCCTGGAGGACCAGGAACATCGAAGCCTGGAGGACCTGGATCCCCTTTCTCCCCTGGAACGCCCTGCAGCCCTAGACAATGTTGTTAAGACACAATCATTTAGCAAAAACTAAGTCAAGGCTGAAATCTGTGTGTGTCTGGACATAGTACTGTAGGAATAGCTACGTTTTATCCCCAGTCCATTCCTAGCACTGATGAAAACCCTGAAATTCTTCTAAAGCCATGTATTTTTTAATGGCTTCTGGGTGTTAGAAGGCCATATTGTCCCAAAGAGAAGCATTGCTAAAATTTTATCAAGTTGTACCAAATGCAATTAAAAAAAATCTCAAAAGGAAAACAACAACTCTCTTCAATAACCCTTTAAGTCTGATTAGTAAAACAAAAAGGCAAGATTGATTAGACTGGTTTGTATTTTATCATTAAGTATTGACATTCTCACAATATATTTCCAATAATGATTCCATTTTACTACACTCTAAGATAACATCAGCTGAATATTTTTGAAGGATAGCAAAATTCTGCATGGCATTATGTTTCCCCAAATGAACACTATGAATCGTCAAAATATGCTTAAGAATTTTTAATGCTAATGATACTGAGCTCAAGGCACTGGTGGAGCAAGCAGACAGCTTGTTTCCCTTCAGTGCACTGTATCAGTGAAGATAACCACTCTGGAAGTGTAGCTGACAAAAGAAATTCTTAAATCTGAAGTTAAGAAAAGGCTTTGGTAAAGAAACTACAGTACCTGGGGAACCTGAGGTTCAAAAGCCAACGAGTTAGAGCTCATCAGGAAGTTGAGACAGGTAGCAGTAAGGAGTTGTAATAGTCGTTAAGTTAGGAAACAAAACAAAGCACATACAGATTAGAACAAAGAAAAAATCTACCCTAAAGTTACCGAAAACAGATCTAAGTACAAAGAATACAACACTAATGCAGTTAAGAGAAACCAGACTGCAGGGAAACTTGGAGGTCTTTTTCAAAGTGCAGCCACCAATGTATGCAGAAACAAGAAACTCAGCGAGAGGTTTTCAAATAATGATAGTACATTTAAAAAAAATTATTTTCCCCTCTCTCATTGCCTAGTATTCTCTTCACAACTGGGGAATAAGCTTTTTCTGAACTGTTTCTTACATAGAAGTGTCATTACTAGATACTGGCTTGGACACCTTCTGAACACTGGAGTACACCTTACCGATCAGCTGCATCGCATTCTGGTACATCCCTTCAAATAGGGATTTTCAAAAAATGCTTCTTCTTTCTCACACAAAAAAAACCTGTAAATAATTCCCCCCTCCTTCTTTTAGTTCTATTATGCAAATTTACATTGTTACACCTACAGAGGTAGCATATTGCATGTTACATGCCCTAGCATAGTCTACAGAGATTATGACACCACCATGCCAAAACCTCATAAGGTAGTACTACAAAGTAGTATTACTCGAAATCTGTAATGGTGACCCCCACTCTTGACCGCAGGAACAAGTTTCAGAGTGAAGTCATGATGTGTTCCTTACAAACTAAAAAAGAAGATCAAGTTTCTTGATAGCATAGACTGTAGACTTCCATTTATTTAATTATAAGCATGCTCCACTTTGGCAGCAGCTTATCACTGCAGTAAACTATAGTGTCATGTGCCTGGAACTGCTTACTTTGCAGAGAAAAAACAGTGCTGGGGATAGATAGGGGCTGCACATGCTCTGTGTTTAAGGGGTCTCTATCAGCAAGTGCAAAGAAAATAAATAATGAGAAAACAACATATAACCCAGTAATAGGACAAGCTCCATATCTAGAATGGCAAAGATACTTTTTCAAATAGAAATTCAGTCTCATTGAATTTCTGGTTCTCAAAAATATAATATCATAATTAGAACAATATAGACAGCACAATAAATTCGAAAGTAATTTGTTACATATTCAAAAAAAGAAGAATGTTGAGTTGCTGCAAACTCTTTGAAGAAATGGTGGTGCAGAGAAAGGAAATAATGAACAGGGAAATCCTTTCAAGAATTTCCCAAATTACCTGAAAAACAGAGCCCCACAAACTTTACCCTAATGTTGCATAAAGTAACAGAATCAGAACAAGCTAGACAAACAAACAAGGGGTGGGAGATGGGAATGTAAGGCATTCCACACAAGACAGAGCAATAGCAGTGCCAAGGGAAATAACAGGGACTAATCACGTGGGACCTTCAACCATGCACTAGAACTCAAAGCCACCATGCTGTTAGTAGCCACAATGATCAGTCAGACGTGAAGAATGAAGATGTAAGCATTTCAAATCCATCAACTCTAGCAATAACTATGCATTTGCCAAAATTGGTATTTTGCAGAATAAATGAAATAAAATTCAATTGAATGAAATATTCATACCTATACTAATACACCCCACCCCCCAACTCCAAACACACACCTGTGTTGCCTTTTGTTTCAGATCAGCCCCAAGTGCAGCCATAGGTTCAGGCTGGTATAGTAAGCACAGTAAGCCAGGCAGAGGACCTACCTGCTGGCTCAGGGAACTTGTGCACATTGTCCAGACCCCTTCTGTCCCTAGCTCTTAACACTGGACACCTTCAAAGCTCGCTGCTGCAGGGACCACACATTCCTTTCCCCACTTGTGGGGAAACTTGTGAAAAAGTATACTTAAATATGACCCACGCTTTATGTATGTGAGTAGAACTCAAACTCTGTGGGCCTACTTACTCAAGAGCTTGCCTACCTTCAAGTGAAGCCCTTTGCTGAATCTCAGCTTACAGTTCATAAAGATCAGAATACAATCAACCAGTCTGTGACCCATGGTCTTACAGTTGGTCATGAATTTCTCAGCATGCATTGTGAATTGCCAATCCTGGTTCTGGCACACAAATTCAAGACGTGTAGCTCACAAGCATGCAATGTAAACAGTCATACAGGCATGGTGAGAACCAGGTGAGTTTTGAAATGTTTCAGCAGCAGGCATGCTCTAGTCCACAGAGAATGCTCTCACTGTGGTGACTACTACACATTTGCAACATTGGGACCTGGTGCACAGCAAGCCCATTTCCTGAATGAAGGGGAAAAGGAACTTCCCCGAGCAAACTTTGTGAATGGAATGATATGCATGCATGCACATGTGCCCTTTATGCACAAAGATGGAACAAGTTCATATCTTCATCAGTCACCAGTCATTTTAGACAAAAGACAATCAAACTCCCTTCACAGACTTATTCCTAATTATCACTATCCTTAGATTATGCTTTGTCAATCTACTTTAAACCTCTCAGGACTCATAAAATGTGTTGGCTTTGCAGAAAAAAGTGCATGAGGAAATCAGAAACCCCAGAACTCAGAGGTTTCTGTACAAGGACTTTTAAAGCTCTATTTCAGGTCTGCTTATGACAAGATGAATGTGTATGACCTCTTTTACTGACAGGCTTTTGTTAAAACAGTATCACATCCCTTCTTGGAGAACATTTTCTCCTCTATAAAATAATGAACAAACTAGTTTGGAATACTCATGCTATCTTCCTTTCCTCATTAATAAAGTTAAACTGTGCTTTAGCTTCCATTTGGAAAAAAAATAAAATGCCTAGCCACATCAGGAAGAACCTGAATCATTCCCTTGATTTTGCACCCACCATGTAAGTAGAAGGAGGGCAAATAGCATTGTATAGGGTATTGAGTTTGTCTGCTTTTTTTCCAAAACAGAAATTAATTTTCTAGGTAATAATGTAAAAAAGTTACTTAAAAATGCCTCTCACCCAGTGAATTTGGAATGCAGTTTGGTAAGATAGAAAACTGCTTTGGAATTTAAGAACCATCTTGCAATTCGACAGCAATGTAATGACAGCAGAGTAGAGGCAGCCAGAGGCAGCGTTCCTCCTCTTCTGTACCCCCAAAACCTCTGCACTGACATTGTGCTTCCTTCTGCCTTGTCCTGAAGAGTATTGTGATAAACCCCTTCACAGAGATTTTGTCACAGATAGCACACAACACTTCCAAGAATTTCTGCTGAAGCTCCAAGTCTTCTCCAAAGTGGGCTGTTACCCTTGAGACCTCTCTAAGTTGTGCAAATGGTAGGGATGAATGTAATTCTGCATCTGGTTTCAGTAAAAAACATGATGCACCAAGGTCCAAGGTTTGCCCGCTTGACTGGTGAGACAGCCAAGCTAATAACTATCTATCTTTCCTTGCCTATCTGTTCAGTGAGACTCTCAGTGTCCTGTGTACCCAGTTTGGTGTATGCCAGAAAGCACCTAAGGGTACAATTCATGCAAGTTTTACCTGGGGGGCCAACAGGACCCGGGGGTCCTGGAGATCCAGGTGGACCTTGACCACCAATGCCAGGGATGCCTGGTGGGCCTGGGAGTCCTGGAGGTCCACTTGGTCCAGGGTCACCTAAAAGAACACTCTTGTTTAGTTAAACAGTGAACTCAGTTCAGGGACACTTGCTTTCAGCAGCAGAGTGCTTGCACATTGTACATAAATCTCGTCCTTGCATGCAAACAAATATGGATCTGACACAGGAAAAAACACACTTCAGAGGCCATTTCTGAAAGCCAGAGATTTGTCCTCACTCTGTGTGGAATGCATGCAGTTTACATTTCTAGGCTACACAGAGACATTTTACTGCATCGCAATCCACATCAAACTCAACAGATGCTCTCCAGCAAACCCGGCAGGCTCTGCAGTTCAATACAGACAATAGTTAACAGCAGGAATTTGTGAATTGCTAACCCTCTGCATGTTGAAGCACAGGACATCTATATGACAATTATTCTATTGAAAAAGTTTTACTCCCACTTTAATATAATCTGCCTTTAGAACATAGACTTTCAGATACTGACCCATAGATCAGTATTTACCCCCTTGCTTGCTTGCCTTCTGAGAACCCAAGTTCCCATTTACACAGTTGTCTCTGATTTGGAAAAACAGACCCTGAAGTAATTGCTCTAAAGTCAGCACTGCTTGTATTTAACTGCCACATGACTCCCCACGTGTCTGTATTTTTTAAAGTTCAATAGGGAACAGAAAAGGGGAGAGTTCTTCATACCTTTGGGCCCTGGAGTTCCATCAAAACCTGCCCGTCCGGGGAGACCAGGGTTTCCTGGGAAGCCAGGGTCACCTTTGGGTCCTTGAACTCCTTTTGTGCCTGGTGGTCCTGGGGGTCCAGGTGGTCCTGGAACTCCAAATCCACGATCCCCCTGTAACAAATTAACAGATTTTTAAAAAGGGCTTTTTCTAAGTTTAGCCTCTCCTAAAAATGCTAAAGTAGTACAGAAAAAAACCCCACCATCTTACAGTTCAATTTCTTTTTTTCCACCCTCACCCAAAACTCAAGTAGAGTATGTGACTTCCCCGCCACCAAAAGCTGACAAGAGGTGAAATCCTCCCCATAAACCTCCCAGTGACACAAAAGAACCTCTAACAAAGTGATGTTTTATATTAAACAAGCAAACACAGACCTTCTGTCCTGGGAAACCAGGTGGTCCAGGAGGTCCATCTAGACCTGGGCGACCCGGAGTTCCTGGAGCTCCGGGGGGGCCTGGAGTCCCTGGGAAACCTACACATGGCATGGAGGTTAGGGCAGCAGAGGAAAGGACACCATAGAACATTAGAACAACTCTTCCAGAAATGCTTAGGGCCCATGAAATGGAATCTCTGAAAATAGGTTCTCTGCTAGCTCAAGCACACTTGAGGGGCGCTCGTTCGGCTGAGAGAAGTTTTGAGTATACAGTCTTTTGCCCAGAGGAACTCCGGGACTTCTCTTGGAGGATGGCACTCTCCATGCTGTGTGCTCTAACAAAGAGTACAAACAGTTCACATCAGAAACATTAACATCTTGAGGCAGCGTTTAGAGATCAGATACTGATTTAAACTCAAACATTTACAATTTCCCAAAGTTTTACCAATTTGCTTTAGTGTCCTTGGTTTATTGAAAAATGTAAGCTACCGTGAAGGAGCAGTACAGTGAACAGAGGAGTAAGAGCTCAGCACGTTTTATCCTGATACTTCTGAAACTATTAAAAGATGTACAAATGCAAGACAAACATTTTTTTAAAGGATTCTAGAGACATAAATCAACTCACGAGGTAAAAGTTAAAAGACACAACCCTCTATGTCCCCTCTTCCAGCCAGTACAATACAGTAAAATGGCTGTAAACATACCTTTTGGGCCTGGTGGACCAGGAAGTCCAATGCCAGGAATACCTGGCTCTCCCTTTGCTCCTGGGATGCCTGGTAAGCCACGCTGGCCTGGCTGACCAGGATCTCCTGTAAAAAGAAGAAAATCAACATAGTCATGAAGAATCAGTCAGAATAAAAGCTCTTGGAATTCCCTGGATATCTAGTTGCTGCTTTACCTGGAAGACCTGGGTCACCATTTCTTCCTGGAGGACCAGGAGGGCCAGGAACTCCTGGTTCTGTAATAGTCTGGCCAGGGTCACCTTTTGGACCTAAAGCCAAAAAGAAGAAATTTGTATCATTCAGTAGGAGTTTCTTTTCTGCTTTTCTTTGAGCAGAAAGATACTAGCCACATCCCGAGCTTACAAAGAACTTAAACACCAGCAACACTTCAGCCAGGAGGCTGCTTGCCCTTGTAGCCCCATATAGAACTTATAGCCTTAGAAGCATTTTTTAACGTTAAAGCAGTTTTCTTGAAACGTTATTTTTTCAGCTTCCTCCTAGGTGCCATCACGTGAATAGTATTTTCTATAGCTGACACCAGCACAATCTGATCAGGATCTGTGTAGTTGACAAGAAAAGTAACAAAAGCAAACTTGTTCAAAGCAAACCCTTGTTTTCAAAACCTGCTGTAGTTGCAGTATTATTAAGCACAAGCCAGATGGTAGTTACAACGCATTGCCACTATAGTCAGTTGAAAAGGAGAAGATTCTTTAGAGGTGAGAGCAGAAGGGTGAATAATGTGTCTATGGTAATGCGGCACAAATTCCGCTCACTTTGCAATTCTGTGATGACCTTCAGTAAGGGAGCTTAGAAAAACTACGTCTTACAACACCTTTGGGAAAAGCTTAAAAGCAACATTATGTTCTGAGAACTATCTGGAGCAAAAGGACAAAACTTGATTTTACAGCTTTTGTTCAACAGCACGCAAAGACCAACTCACCAGGAACTCCAGGAGGCCCTGGACGGCCTGATACACCTTGGATGCCCTTTTCACCAGGTGAACCTTGTGGACCAAACCCAGGAGGTCCAGGCAGTCCTTTGTCTCCAGGCGGACCTGGTATTCCTGGATCACCTGGAATGCCCATTTCTCCTTTGAATGCAACACTGCCCTGAAAAAAGGAAGAGTAGGATTGGGAAAGAGGAATATGCATTTGCTAGCAAAGAAGTAAAGTCTTTCAGTGCTTCTGTTTTGAAACTCTTTGGCAGTTTCCATCCTTCTTGCTCTCAGGACCATTAGCTGCCTACATCTTACTAACGTGGTAGAGATAAGGTCCTGGGTAATTAATTCTTCATGCTATATAGGTGAAATGTAGACAATGGCAGAAGGGACCTTCTGACACTAGGCAGGAGAAGTCGCAGCTTATGTTTAGAGGCACTGGCAGATTCAGGGAGTACCTCTGTACATCATCACTAGATTGGCACCTACTCAAAAGAATTACTGCGTTAGTCACATTCAGAATAAAGCGCATTTGCCAGTCTTCTTATCTGCACTATGTCAAATGCATCTAGGACTTCCCAAACATCTGTCCAAACAAAGACAGCATACAATAGAACTCACAGGTTCCCCCTTCGGGCCAGGTAGACCTGGCAGACCATCTCTTCCAGGAGTGCCATCTATGCCAGGAAGACCTGGAGGTCCTGGGAAGCCAGGCTCTCCTTTGTCACCTTTCATTCTTGGAGAAGTCAGAACATCCCCTGGGTCTCCTTTAGGACCAGGTCTCCCAGGGGGACCTGGGGACCCTGGGAATCCCTGAGGGGAGAAAAAAAAAAAAGCATTTTAGTTTGTCTTTCACTCCCTCTCTGAGTTTGGCACAATATAAGAATTATATATTCAAGCTAGTTATGGACAGAAAAAGAAATATTAGACAATTCATATCTACTGTGACAGATCTACCAAACACGCAAGACAAATGAGACACTATTTTCCCACCAGAACATATCACCACCACTTACTGGTGGCCCTACAAGGCCAGTTAATCCAGGAAGCCCCTTTTCACCTTTTGGTCCAGGAAAACCAGGAGAACCTGAGTAGTGCAGAAAAAGATAGAAGAAAATCGTAAAACTGTAGAAGCTGTAAATATCAAGCATGCTGTTTGCATAACAGAATAGCGAAGCTGTTTTAAAATCAGGCAAGGTTTTTTGGAGAGTTTGATTTAATTTGAACATCATGAAATTCACAACTCTAAGTTAAACCAGTAGCGTCAAAAATTATCACACTTGTCACACTTTTAAAAAGTTCCAGCTCCTCTATCACTTCAGGAACAGCAAGTAGTAGAAGTTAATTTCTCTCTTTGAGTTAAATCTATAGCAGATCGTAAAGCTTTGACACACAGAATGCTTGCAAGTCTGTTTTTAATCAGAGAACTTTTTTTGAAAGACCAGATTTAAAAAAAAAAAAAGTGAGTGTTTAACATGTATCCAGCCTGTATCTTCCTAACACTCCCCAGCTGTGCAAAATAGGATATGCACCAACTATATACTGGAGCTGGAAACTGTGCATCTGAATTTGTGCTGATATATCATTAGCATTATACGCAGATATAGAAGTGACTTTATAGAATAAAATAAGCAAAATAGTGAAGACTACAGCCTTACCTGGACTACCTGGAGGTCCTGGTGGTCCTCTCTCCCCAGGAGGCCCAGTTATTCCAGTTCCTATGCAATTGAAGCATGTGTCTCCTTGATCACCTAAAAAGAATTGCATTGAAAAAAACCATACTTGAGTATCAGATCTTAGAAAACCTTAAAAGAATTCAGTACAACAGCAATTGTTTTCTTGCTACTGATCTATAACACCACATCCAAAATGACTATTTTATGTAATTATATGATTGCTTGAATATTGGAACACTTCCCCCATGAAGGCCAGACTGAAGCTTTTTGGTTGCTAGGAGCCAGACAACCAATACCAGATATACATAGAATTTATTTAGGATAATGCAAAATAAATGAAAACAAAAAAATGCTTTCAATGATAAAAAATAAAACTGTGGACTTTTTTTCTCAGCAAAAGAGTCCTCTTCTAAAGTAGGTACTTGACACTTCAAACTACAACTCTAATACACATATATCAAAATTGCAAAGTTGAATTAAATTCCAAGAGTGCAAAATAAATACTGGGAATGTTTTATTGATTTGACAATGGGCTAAACTTATTTCATAAAAAAAAAAAATGGTTTCCAGAAGTTTAGGAATTTCTTTAACATACAGACTTTTCTGACATTCATCAATGTAGTATTTAAGCACTTAATGTAGGATAATTAACTAATTCTTAGAATCTTCATGAGAAAAAAGACTTCCGTTTGAAAGGAGTACAAAATTAAGTGAGATGATCAAAGTCATTTGGGATGTCCATGGTTGAGCTAGGAAAAGATTCTCACTTACCCATATCAGCATCCTCATTGCAAGGTTGTCTTTTTGGAAACAAGGATACACATTAAAGATGTCTTTCTTTTGCTTAGCAAACAAACAAACTCATTGTAGATTGACCAACTCAAATTAGGAACCTTGCATATAAAATTTCAATGTTGCTTTCCATAAAAAATGTCAAATTTATTCATGAAGTAAGTATAACTCTTTTTCATGTAGAGTTGGCAACTGCTGTTACAAAGCATTTAGTTTCTATCTGCCTTGGAGGTAACTTATAAAGCTGAAGTTTCATTTTACTTTAATTGTGATCCGTGCTAGGCTCTAGCATTGGTTGCACCCTCAGTCACTTTGAGACTCCTGTGCTTTAACCCTGGATGAGGGATTATCCTACACACAAGCAAAACAGCTTTCTTAATCAGAAACAGAAAATATCTACATTCAATCATACACTGTTTATTTTTATTTAATGCAGGCTTTACGTTGTTTAACCAGCTTTGACAAAAAGACAAAACAAGATAGCCATGACACTGCACCTTTTTGGCCTCGCTCCCCCGTAAAGCCTTGTTGTCCTGGAATTCCTGGAGGACCTGGTGGCCCCTGCTCACATAACCCTTCACCTAAGGAGAATCATGAGAAGTTTAATCATCAAACTTTGTTAGATTGACATGATTAATTAATACATGTATTCAGTACAAAAATGTGCTTCCTAGTATTTGTGTGGATATTCTAATATACCCACACAATCACAGACCAAGCATCTTGACAATTCTGATGGAGGACTGCTAATGAAAACCCACCAGTGTAATCCAAACTCAAAAGGAAACAGTCAGTGATATTACACAAAAATCATCAGTTCTCTTTTGCAACCTCAACTATCTCCCAGTCCTTTTCACAGCCTGCAGACTTCCATCTCAAAGGTCCCTCAAGTCTGATGAGATTTCTTCTCGTCCAGTCTAGCTGAATCACACAAGTAAGTCACAGTAGGCCTCACTTGAGGTAGAAGGAGGCATGATAAAGCCAGACTGCAACTCATACCATTGAATACCTGAATTCTGTAATTGTTCTTAAGGCTATAGTTCTCCTCCAAATGTCCTGATTTGCAATGGGGGTGACTTGGAGAATGTATCTGAATAGCTTGGAATCCCATGGGCTTCAGCTGCTGATAAAGTACATCTCTGAAGGCAGGATTAAAAAAACCCCAAACACCACCAGCATAAGAGTGTCAAAGCTGTTCAGTCTCTTCTACTTGCTGTTTATGTGGTCATCACTTACCAGGAGGGACAGATGGTGCAGGTGGCCCTGGGGGACCTGGTGGTCCAGGAGGTCCTCGTGGCCCATCATGTCCTGGTTGCCCAGGAATAGAAACACCAGGTAAACCTGGATCTCCCTTCTGTCCTCTTTCACCAGGTAAGCCAGGTGGGCCAGGTGGTCCAACAGTAGTGAGCCCTAAGATGGGAAGAATTTAGTTCCTTGATGGCTCAAAGGTTTAAATCACTTTTTTGCAAGGACAACAATGATATACAATGAATAACATGCTACAGATAAGACTGCGTCTTTCCATGTAAGTACTCCATAACATTTCTCTCATAGAATCAAACTACATGATGTGTTTGACGTATGGACATTTTGCATTTTCAGAGATTTTGGTTTGAAAAATTGCCCTGATATTCTGAAAGTAAGTTTTTGAAGTAAAACAAGTGAAATAGGACTAATGAAAGGAAGCACTGAAGGAAAAAAAAGCACATTTACAAGCTGTACCATTAGAATCATAATGTTTTTCTCTGTGCATGTATAAGACAAATACAGGTGTCACCGCTCACTCCCATTGTAGACTCAGATCATCTCCTCCTTTAATACTGGCTGTACAGCAGAGACTAGGTTTGATGGCCAGGTACCAGACATCTGGTACACAACACTTTCCCTGTGAAATGCAATGGATAGTGTACGTTACAGGTAAGTGATATGAGATAAATGACCCCTAAGACTGTGAAGCTAGTGTCTGTTTGACAGCCTTGATGGTTTGCATCTGCTGTTCACCACGGCAGGGGCAATGAATGTTCAGAATTCCTCATATTATCCCCATAAGCTAAGGACCAGCCTTCAAGCTCAAAGGTAGCTCTGCCTTCACTTACTGCTCAGTTCATCTGTCAAAAGGAGTGTGAAAAGACTGTGAAGCTAAACATCAATTCAAACATTTAAGCATACAGCTTATTTTAATGCTTGTACTCCTACCTGGAGAACCTGGCAAGCCAGGTGGGCCTGGCCTACCAGAAAATCCACGCTCCCCTTTGGCTCCTGGAAGTCCTGGCAATCCTTTGTTACCTTTTGGTCCCACTGTTGCATCAATGCCTGGTCTTGAAATGACCTGTAAATGTTTCATGCTCATGTGAAACAACTCGCCAAGAAAAGAGTCACTGGAATGGTAAAGAGTTGCGAGGCAGAAAAGTTCAACATGCTTTGAACCTTATACCAATGACAGGATGCTTTTCCCACTTCACTGAATTACCAGGTAAAGTTCCAGTAAAGAGCAATCCCAAACAGGAAGCACTATCTACTGCCAAGCCAATACGGTTAGAACAGGCTTCAGTGAAGCTCACTCTGTTTGTGCTGGTCTGAGGTTATAGCCTAGCCTTGCATTCATAACCTAGCAAATCCTAGAGCACAGAATCTATCTTGAAAGATGGAAACAATAATTTCTATTGATGAATATATGAAATCTTTACTGGTTCTGTTATCGTTATACCCAGAGATGGGACTCACAGTCACTCAAGAAATATGATGAGACAACACTGTCAACCAAATGCAGAAAGGAAAGAAAGTATCAGTAACTTACAATTCCAGGAGGACCGGGAGGACCGATGTCACCTTTTTCACCCTACCAATGAAATTAAGAGCATTTTTTATACTGTGCATTAATAGACATGCAAGTTATTGCAAATATTCCTAAACACTGTAACAGCACAGGCAATGTAATTACTACTCAACCAGAACTGAACTCAGTGATGGCAGATTTTCAAGCTACTATGGTAATATGTGACAAAACCCCCTGGCATACCTTCTCGCCCTCTCTTCCTGGAGCACCATTTATTCCAGGCCCACCGGGTAAACCCTTCAAGAAAAGAGAAAGACAATCACACTCAGATCTTCTCCATATCAGAAGAAAAGCTTATAAGGAGTCAGCTTAGATTAGAAGTGTACAAGTTACTCACATCCCTACCAGGCTGACCAGGTTCTCCATCTTTGCCAGGTTTTCCCTTCAAAGATATAAACATTCATTAAATAAAATGCTTCGGTGGTAAAGAATTCTTATGGAAATAGTGTTAATTATTTCCCATTTTTCAATAAACCAAACTTTCTCTAGAGTGTAGTCCTTGTGATAAACACGTCAAAGACATCAACCAAGTATAATCAATGGAGTTACCTAAACTGAGGTTTCCATTTTGAAAACCAGAGCACAAAAACCTGACAGGTCTCAAAGAAATGTTGTGTGAATACAGCACAAACGGATCTCCAGTTAACTATTGCTGACTTTAACTATGCTGTGTTTAATAACTCCCTTTATTTTTAATGTTAAAGAAATCCTTTATTTGGAAAACAGATCCTAACTCCCTAAAGACTAGAACATTATATTTGATTAGGAAATTAGTATAATGTGACCAGTGAAATTAAATACACACATTTTTGTGTTTGAATTTTAACTCTCCTTTAAGCCAAATGTACTTTCCTGAAGAACAGTATCAACAACTATATAAAGTACAATTCTGCTCAAAGAAGTGACTTCTAAAAACCATATATTCTTGCTGGACAGATTTGTCTTTGCTGCAATAAAATTAATGCAAGCTCCACGTTATGCCAGAGCATTCACTGGGAAAGACAAATAGAACAGTATTGTTAACATTACAGCAGCAGTATGCATGGGGGACACCTGCTGGAACATAACTAGAAGAGATGACTAAGTTTCATCAGAGTGCCAAGATCAACTCTCAGTCACCAAGAAGGAGATAATAAGACCTGACAGATAAAGTGTATTAGAGTATAATGTGATTTGTGAATTCTTTATTATTACTGATTATATTTGATTCTCAAAAATCAGGTTTTAAGATTTCCTGTGAATTTACAGAACTACCTGTTTAATTACATATAATGACATTTTAATGAGTATATCTGAAATGGGTTTGAGCCACACAGAATCATATGGAGTCATAAAAGGCAGCTTTAGAGTAACTCAGTAGCAAAACCGCACTTTAAGTATGCAATATGACCAAATTCAGAGTAAAAACGAAAAATGTTGGTAAAGCTTTTGGCAAAAGGCATCTGCCATATCCCCCCAGGGCTTTTATTCTTTAGGGACTTGCAAATTTGTGTGGTTCCCCATTTACTTTTGCAGAAAGAAGTGACTTAGAAAATACAATTCAAAACCCACTCAAAATACAACAAGAACTTTGCTTTTGTAAATCTGCTTCATTTCTTGTTCCTTAAAGGTGGCAAATCCTTCTATAAATCTCAGCAACTAAGAAGGATTATATCTACTACAGCAAACATTTGTTTCCATTGTGTTTATTTCTTGTGGAAATTGGAAAATCTGTTACCAGCATGTTTCTAAATGGTGTTTATATATTGTCCAATTATTCCGAGTAAGACTTGTGCCTTGGTTTTCAAAGGGGCCTTAATATGCTGATGAAACTATGGATTTGGTAGCTGTGAAAATGAAATTACAGAATGCTTTGAGCTGGTAGCACCTTATCTTTCCTTTGCTGGTCCAGCCCATGTTATTTTCATCCTATTCCTTGGTACTTCTATGCTCTTCCCCAGCTATTCTGTGCTGTGATATCCAGGATGGATTTGAGTCTAGACAGAAACAAAATGACTCGTACTATCCTCAGATGCAGTTATCCTGACTCATCCCCTCCCCAAAATAGCACATAAACTGAAGTAGTCTCTTGGGAAGTGACAAATGGATTTTTGGTCTTAATGCAGTGTTCAGAGACTTGGTTTTGTGACTCTCCTCACAAGTAAACCAACTGAGAATGAGTTTACATAGACCAGCTTAAATATATACCAATTTCATGCTGCTTGCCAACCCAGTACCTAACAAACTGAATGAAGACCCTCTCTAAAAGGAAACAGGAAATTGCTGCTTCAGTCAAGCAGTCCAACAGCTATGAAGAAGGTTTCCACATGTAACCAGATAACATAATTCAAATTAGTTTCTCGTGCCCCCAAAACTAAGATCTACATTTAGATAATTCTATCAGAAAGCACTGAGAAATCCACAGCTAGAAGCACTTTCATGAAGCAGAACTGGATGCATCATCTACTAGTTTGCCAAGTTATGGAAAACAAAAAGAAGTCTCTTACCCAGAGGCTGGTGGCCCCACCTGAATTCAACATATGTTTAATTCTCAAAGGTAACACTGATTCGAAAGATAAATGTTTGGTTTAACAGACTACTTACTCTTTTGCCTGGTTCTCCTTGCTCACCTTTTTCACCTTTTACGCCACCGGGAAGACCCTGGACACACAAACGTCATCTTAAACTGAGCCCACAAACCAGAGCAGAATGAATTTACAGTTCTGATACAGATGCAACAAAAAAAGAACTAAAAGAGCACTACTCACAGGAGGGCCTTGTGGCCCAGGAAGTCCTGGTGGGCCTGGATCACCTGGAATACCCTGTCAAGCATGGGCAAAGAAAAAGAGAATTAAATCCTCCATCACTCCCTAGTGGCTCACTTGATATTTTTTTTTAATAGAATCTTTTTTTGCTGTTGTTTTGATTTCCAAGAACTATGAACAGTAAAGGATCGTATTTATTCTCTCTTTGTGTGGAACTTCAAGTGCATCTATAAATTTTATTAATTGCTCATCCTGTTTATTTAAATGATTCACTCCACTAAGACACAGCTGCCTCCGGCGTGCACTGCAGCAGCTGGTTTGGTGGCCTACAGTTACTTTACGATAGTAAAAAGAAGAATTAAAAAAAGAAAGGAAGGAAGGAAGGAAAGAAGGAAGACAGGCAGGCAGAAAGAAAGACAGAAAGACAGAAAAGAAATGCCAAATTCCACTGAAATTACAGGAGCAACAGTCATTAGATTGCTGATAATTGTTGAAGTTGTGAGGACATCATAATCAATAATGTGATCAACAGAAGTTTCACAGGATCACGGTGTTAAAAAGAATCTCTTCATCATTAAACTTAATACAAGTTAGAGGGTATAGAATCCAGAAAAAGGTTTCTGTGTAAGTTTCCCTTGTTTTGTTAGAGGCTTACCAGACTTTTACAAGCCCATCTACACACTTGATTTTTGAGTAGAGATCATAGGTGGAGGTACACACCAGAACTTTGTGTGTACTTCACAAAAGAATAAGTGTAATTTTGAAATTTTTTACTGATCATCTACTAGCAAGCATAACCTTTACTGCAATAAAAGCAAATTTTAAAATCATTGTTAATAGTGGTCAAAGACAATGCACTTAGAATACGTTCGGAAGTCTTAGTGCTTTAAAAGGAATGTAGTTAGAATGACTTTTATTTTGTAGGTTTACATAACTCAATGCCAGTATAATTAGTCCTTCAGAGATCCCTGATGGCAGAGGCAAATTACTCTGACACTAATAAAGTCAGATGAATTTTTGCTTCTACTACAGTGTGCTCAAAACATCACCTTGTGTTTTCTTAGAATTATAAAGATGCACAACGCCACTCTTTACCTTCTGTCCTACTGCTTTGGTATGCAGCAGTATTTTATTTTGGCAGGGGGTAGGACAATTCTGTCCTTCATCTTGATCAAAATCATTTGCTACCCTTCCTTTCAGAAGATCATTAGGCACCACTAAGGCATTCCCTAGAGCTATCCACCGATGTACACTTGCAATGCACAGGCATCCTAGAAAGGTCTCTGGTTTTATCTCTGTCTTGGCATTTATGGGTGGGGAAGGATCGGTACAAATCAAACCAACAGTTTGAGCTTACTGTAACAATATGGCTTGATATTTACTTTTGAGAGGCCAGAAACAAAGAAAGCACTTCATTCAGACCACAAGGAAGAAAGATCTTGGGGCATCACTAACGACAAAAAAAAAGGAGAAAAAAAAAAATAAAAAAGGAAGAAAAAGGGGGGAAAAAAAAGAAATGAGTTAAAATTTTTGAAAGACTTCTTCACAATGGATGACATAACTGGTTAGTTAACAGGAATCTGAATCCCCAGACAGCTTTGAAAATCCCAGTCTGGGTGTTACAAGGAATGAGAATATTTTAACTGCTTTTACCGTTCCTAATAGACTGTCATAAAGGAAGTTCATAAAGATAATTATTGTACTAAGGGAAGTAACTGACCTAATATGACTGGCATGCCTTCTATTAAAGGAAAAGCACTGAGGCCTGAAACAGTCAATACTTTGAGAAAAATAATAGAAGTAAGCAAGCAAGATGTGAATATACATGAGCCAAATCAATGGAGATGACTGCAGATGGATGTAATTTCGCACTCACCTGATCTCCTTTCTGAAACTCAATGTCATTTGGTCTCTTCTGTTCTCCAATTTGTCCTGGTGGCCCCGGTGGTCCCTGAAGACCTTGTTCACCCTAGAACAAGATTGCAGGCTGTTACTGGCAATACAAACCAAAATGGTATGCATAAGTATTTTGAAAGTAATAAGCAAAAACATCATCATGATCACCTACTCACTTTTTCACCTTTGGGTCCTTGGAAATTCAAACCCATATTGCCCTGTAAAAAGTACAACTCATCAGCCCTTAGAAGTTACAAACGAACAGAAAGAAAACCAAAACAGTCCACCATCATAATCAATGAGGGAAAGAAAATACCTTAGGTCCTGGCAGCCCTGGTGGACCAGGAGGTCCCTATTAAAAAAGGAAACAAACAAAAAAGTCATTTCCAAACACTTTACATACCCCCTTGTGGGAAAAAAAAAATGAGCAAACCAGAAACTGAACAATGCTGCTAGTTTGACTGCTGTGCGTTATACACATGTTAACAAGGCACCTTGCCTTCCACTGAGAGCTCTTCCTCACGCTACTCAACTTCACAAATACGTAAGAAACTAGGTCTTGCTTTAAGTGAGAAAGTAAAATAAAATTAATCAGTCAGGTATTAAATGTTAAGGAAAGAGTCATCCTGGTCTAAATAAGCTAAATCTTGTCCCTTAGCTCTCACACAAAGAGGGAGCCTGCACAAAGGGTCAGCCTGATGTAAAGTAAAAAGAGGCCTGGGAAGAGATTGTTTCAATTGGGTCACATTTAAACCCGCACAGTGGCAGCTCCAGGGTGAACTGAAGGCATGGTTGCTGTTGTCTTCATACCAAGTCTCCACTTCTGAGATCTCTGCACTCTACTGACCTCCCCCTGAGGACATGACAAAGTAATTGCCCCATTTAACACTTTAAGGGTAACAGATTAAAGAAACTTACTGTCAAACCTGGTGGCCCTGGAGGGCCAACTGGACCTGGTACTCCCATGGAGCCGGGTGGGCCCTGTTGAGAAAGTGGAGAAGACTATGAGAGGCACCTTTTTGTGGAAAAAAATGGTGAGATGTTCAAGGTCAAAAACGCCCAACAGCTGGCACCCCATACTTGTCAAATCAAAGTAGCTGACCACTAACCTACCAATTTGTGCAAAGGCCTAAAGGAGTATAGTCGTGTTGGGAGCATTCTGCTCTCAACATCAATACATCTTTTTGGCATGGATACAGGAATGCACTTTTTTGGGTTGGTTTTTGTTTTGTTTTGTTTTGAACTACTTTTGCTCTTTCTTTCTCTTCATGCACTGAGAGAGAACAACAAAACACTTTGTATTTGTGATTCCTCTCAGCCAGAAAGAGACAATAGGGAAGCACAGATCAGAGGAACAGAAATGCTAACAGGCTTAGTCTGGTCAGCGTAGCCTGGGGCTTGCCTCTCTGTACCAGGAAATGGGAGTCTCTGGCTTCTGTCCAGTCCAGGCCGATAGACTCATTTTCTGCTCCCCTTGTTCTTCCACTAAAGCAATGAATGGCTCAGTGGGGAAGCACAGGGCCTGGAGTCACTAGCTGTTTTCACAGAAGACTGCTGGGAGAACAGAAACACTGTTCAGGAGGTGCAACATGAGAACAGCTGAGACATTACCCTCTCTTCCCACCATCCAAAATAGTGGCTACAGCCCAGGAAGGCAGATGTTATTTGCTTTACCTCAGGGTGAAGGGGGGAAGGGAACTCCAGAACTCATTAAAAAAATCTGTAGGAAGGGGGAACAGGCAGGGGAAACAGAGAAGCAAGTCAGAATCTGTGAGTACTGCTGTTTTCTGGATACCACTTTCCTGACCAGGGAAACTTTCTGGCCTCTGTGGGTCAACCTACTAAGAGCAATATAGAGGCACTTACTTTCCCTCAAGCCATAAAGTAGAAGTATATTAAATATGAGCCCTGCTTCTCCATGTAAATACATGGATCCTCTAGCACCAAATGTTCCAGTTGTGCTGTAATGCAAATACTTTTCTTGTTATCTTTTTGGCAGAATGCAGCCTAATAGTACTTTACACAACTTACAGGTATCCCTGGAAGACCTGGAAATCCTGGGTCACCCTTCTGTCCTGGCAGCAAGGATGTAATTATTTCACCTGGTTCACCCTAGAAGAAAAAGAGCTGACTTTAATTAATAGCACATTTTCCAATTATTTATCAACATTCTGACTCCGAAGGACACATAGTGGCTTCTCAAGACTCAGAGATTCAGCATTATGCTACACCCTAGCAGTACTCTTTAATGTAAGTACTACATTCTCCAAGAACAGCTCTTTTTAGGAGAGATCTTTGCATATTTGGAGGATAATTTAAGTGGCTAAACTACCAACTATTAAAAGTTCTCTTTTTAAATGCACAAATATATCAGCATTGATTTACATTCCAAAAGATTAAGGGACTAAAATACAAATGCTTCACAAAAGAAAGAGAGGTTCTAGCTCCATGTGAAAGCAATGGATAGGACACAACAGAAAAAAAGCTCATGCAGCTTTTTCCAATGTCCCAATGCACGAGATTAATGCTGAGTATGCTCTTATACTAGTCGTGCTTCATGGTCTATATTGAAGCACAGTTTCTTTCTAATTTTGGGGAAGATCTTTGTTTTAAAAGTATGTGTTCTGGTCAGCTTGCCTTTAAATATATTAATTTAAATTTCCAGTTAGTTGCGTTGGAGTGGCCCACAAACATTAAGCTTTCTGCAGAATGTCACTCCAGATTCCAGTGGGTGCACATGGTCCTGCATAAAAGCAAGCAGGGTACTTATACCAGACCACACTGCAAACTCATGTCTTGTTAGTACTTCCATGTGTGAGCAGAGAAAACTTACCTTCATACCTGGCAGACCAGGGGGTCCCTTTGTTTAAAAGAAACAAACAAACAAATAAAAAAAAGAAAGATCAATAGAAGTAGATCATTGGTATGTTATTTGCAAACCACTAATCAGCTCTACACCATGAGGCAACCGTTAAAGATAGAAAACTAAAAAAAAGATACAAAATAGGAGAAAATAAAACTTTTATGATCTTCAGAATCAAATGGAAAAATTAGAGAATTACTTTCACAGCGATTGCTGAGCATTAAAGGGACTACATTTCCATTTCCTAGCAATTTCTTTCTTTATTGCCTCCTATTATCCATCTTGCCTACTACATTTATTTCTGTTTGTGCTTGGGATCTGACAGTCATTTTGCTGCAATTCCTCCTTATGTTTTATAATGAAACACCCTACACTGTCTCTTTTTCTGCCCCATTAATCACCAGTAAGACTCCTTAGATGTACCGGATGACTATATTGAGATCTTACTTCTCTGATGCATACGCACGTATTTGTATTTTTCATGGCAAAGCATCTCAGTGTGTGGGAATTCAAAGGGCTTTTTATTAGCTTTACCAGCAGAAAAGCTCACTCCTACTGGACATCTAAAATACTCTGATTAACCATCAATAAATTTAATATTTATTAATTTATCTTATTTATTAAAAGACCAACTGCAAAAAGAAGCTGTTATTTATCTGATCTTTCACAGATCTAAGTGAAGTTTTTCAGTGGATTACAGGTAACTGTAATCTGAAGCTGAAATCTTTTACTTACAGGAGGCCCTTGTAAACCAGGAAAACCTCGACTGCCTGGGAATCCACGCTCTCCCTTAGGGATGAAGAAAATGATTAGCCAGAACCAAACCAAAACATAAAAAAAAAACCAGATAAACAAATTTTGACTGAAAAGTCCAGTTTTGTTGTTAGCTTATATGTTCAGAGTAGCAAATTGTATTGCAACAAGCTACAGGATGAAGTCTGGTAAATCACACAACTGATGAAATAGAACTTTCCACATTCAGATAATTCCACATACTTTCTGGAATATACTACAGAGATAGAAAACACACATAGTGCTATAGAAGATCAACTTCTCTTATGCAAAGATCATAACCTGAAACTGAGTAACGTGTTAGAATGAAAGTGATTCCTTCCAACAAGGATACCAAATCAGTATTTTCAATGAAATTTAGTTATTAAACATTAATAATTAAGAAGTCCCACTGTTAGGTAATGAGTTTTCCTTGGTAGCAAGAGTCTACTACAAAGATGACATGCAGTATATGATCCAGTTATCACACACTCCTCTCAGTTATTTGCTGTAAAATCAAAAATTAAACAAAGTATTAACTACATTGGCTGCAGAGTATAAATGTGTTTTGGTGCTGGCAATTTCTGGCAAAACTTGTGCTATAAGTACTAGACCATGTCCCCTTCTCTCAGATGCCTGTCTGAATTGTCTTGGAATTACCTGCACAAGTCAGTAACAGCAAGTACTGCCGCACATAATAAACTAAACCTATTGGCTACAGCCAGGAGAACAAGAGCTCTTTATCATACTATTATTGTGTTGTTAAGAATTTTAAAGGGATTCTACCTTTGTTCCATTGCATCCTGGGATACCCTGAGGTCCTGGTGGTCCATCTTGTCCTGGTAATCCCTTTAAAATGGAAAAGAGGAAAGAGGAGTTAGCTTGTAAGATGCTCTTTGGGCCTGAAAGACAAAAGGGAACAGATTCATATCTGTATAGCCCATTCCTACTCACAGGAAGTCCTGGTGTTCCTGGAAATCCTGGAAGCCCTGGCGGTCCCTAGAAGAAAAGTAACCACATGTTTTAAACAGTATGGTATGAATGAATGTGCAAAAGGGTTTACCAAGATTTTACTGAATGTAGCCTATTTGTGCATACGTAAGTAAAGAAAAAGAGAGACATCTGAATCACTTGTAAAAAAAGAACACCATGCTGGACATCCATAAAGGTTCTTACCCTTCTTTCAGGGAAATATCCACAAGAAGATAGAGAAGAAAAGGCAGAACAACTAAAGTAATAGTATGTAGATATAGAGAGAAAATAAATGAACACTCATGGTGTGGAAAATGGATGTGTCCCAATGAAGTTAGAGATGCATCAATTGTCACCAGCTCAGAAGTCTGACAAAAAGAAAAAGCAAAGGCACAAAACCTAAAGGATTTCCAGACAAATTAACCTCTCCCATATTAACCCGACATATACTGTGTCTACTTCAGAATAAATTGAAGCAAAGTTATTAGAGAGTGTTTAGGTCCTGTATAGCAAAACAGATCAAATTAGTATTGGGGTTACACTCCTTAGTAAGTTTATGGAAGTAATTTAAGCAATACGTAAGGCTGTATTGCTTATGCAATCTTGTATTACTCATAAAAAGTAATACAATCTCTTCTAGCTGGTAGATAAATTACTCTTCAAATTTAAGTTAGTTTTTCCCCCCATAAATCAATATGTGTGTGAAGACTCACTCAATGCCTGGCGGTCTTTATCCATAATTCCAATATATCACCCTAAAACTGCACCATTACTTACTCTGATTCCTTTGGGTCCAATAGGCCCTGGAAGTCCATCATCACCCTAAAAAAGCCAATGAACAAACACACACACACTGAAGTTTGCAGTCTCCTTTCTATCAAATTAAACTGTAAGCATGATAAAATTTCTTCTACATTTATAGTAAGTAGACTAAAAGTTATATTAGTTGTCATTTCCTGAGTAGAAGGGTTGAAAATTATTTTATTTTGGCGTAGGATTTGAATTGAAAAGTATTTGTTACAGCTGATAAACCATGACTTAAGAGAAAACGTTTTTTAAAAAAATCAAAGCTATTTAAGATATCTTATAAGCAGATACCTGTCATGTGTTTTCATCAAATATGCTACGGTGACCTCTTGTGGGCAAAACAAGATATACAAGATTAAATGTGAACAGTACTGTACCATTATTATTTCGTATTATGATAACGCAGATTCATATCTGAATCTTGGGAAGAAAAGACATTTACGGAATAAAAATACAATCAAAGTTTTTAGTCCAAGACCCCTCTATTCTTTGACGCTTGTTATATCCAATCAATCCTCTCTTTTAGTGCAGGCTTTCATTTTTTTCTTATCACCTACCTACTTTTTTCTTTGCTTCTTTTGATGTCCTTCTGTTAGTTTATACTGTGAACATTTGTAAGAAGTGGCAGATACTGGATAATCTTGTGTATATTAAATATAAATGCATTCAGAGGAAGGCTTTTCAACATTTTAATATTACATTACACCATCTGAGCATAATGATGCAATTCAGTAGCAAATAAAAATAAACTGAAAGCCTCCAGGGAAAGCAAGGAGAATTCCTCGGTTGTTTCTGCATAGGTTCAATAAGACCTTCATTTGCATTGCCCCACCCCAAACCAGCCCAGGAATGCCACCAGGTGCACACATCAGTTTACACATGTGGTGGGACCCTCGGGGCAGCTGAACACCCAACACCACTCTTATCAGTAAAGTAAGTGATAGAGTGCCTTATTGCAAGGACTAACAAAACTACATGATAGCACCTTGCCAAACCTGTTCTTTGACCTTAATCTGCAGTACCTGGTGAAAGGAGACAAGCCTGTGTGTAGTGTTTGCAAGCACGTGTGCAGGTGAAGAACAGGAAACTTAGAGCAACCTTTTTCCTCTGGTTGACTATTGAAAACCAACCAAACAAAAAACCTATGTCATATCCCAGCATCTGAAGATTTTGACTATTAAACCAAAGATAATGAAGAGTTCTGGATTGATTTAGGATCAGCACTACAAGCAAGGTGACACCACCTAGTGTTTTTGTACTATTCAAGTGAATTGGGACTTACCTTTGAGCCTCTTGGACCAGGTGGTCCTTCTGGTCCTGGAAATCCAGGCAAACCTGGCTGTCCTTCCAAGCCTGGGAATCCCCTTTCACCCTACAAAAAGAATAGGTGGTAGTGGAAATGACATGACAAAAGCACAAGTTATGACAGAGAAATTCAGAAAACACATTTTCTTTCTGGTTTTCTGTAGGAAATCATCATACAGACAAACACTGTCATTAAACATCTCACCTGCTTAGCTACAGAAATTGCTGAACATGCATTGCCTTTAATTGCACCACTTAGGTTTCATAGGATGTTTATTCAGTATTAAAGCACTTATTTACCAAAATACTTCAACCATCCATTTCACCTGTGCTGATTAAATAGATAGAACTCTCCCCTCTTTTATTAATTACTAAATCTCTCCCAAAACCTCACCTCTGCTGAAATACCTATAAAAACCCTCAAAAAGGTGTAGATTGCTGCTATACCATAACTGCCATTATTTCACAGTTGTAAGATTGTTATTTGTAATACAAAAGCAACTAAGATCCTGGCCATCCATAGGCTTAATACTGTATATATAGAGAACATAAACAGGGGTCCAACCCGAAGCGCTTACAAACCAAATTAGACAGACACAAGACAGTAAAGAAACAAGGTTTCTTATTCTTTTTATCTGTCACCTCCTGCTAAAACTGTAAGATCTCAAGCAGCAACCATATTTTGCTAAATATCTATGCAATGATTAGCCATGATAGCCCATCAGTAGTGTAACGAATACCATATACCATCATACATCGGCCTCTAACTCCTTAGTGTAAGTTAACAATATCACTTACCTGGAGTTTCAGAATATGCATAGCTGCAAATTCATAAAATATTTACTTTTATTCCTTGCCTGTCATAGATTTACAAAAATCAGTAAATATTAAGGTTTCAATTGGTACAGAAAAGTTAGGAAATAGCAGAATTAATACTCTTTTTTGCATATATATATATATAATGGCGTACTTTTTAACTGCATAAACAGATTTTTCCTACAGCTTTGTTACATCAACCAGTATATATAAGCAGTTATGAAACAGGCAGTTGTTCAGCATTATTTGTTATTGCTCTGCAGACAGGTTTGGTTCCTACCTGCAAAAACCCCTCTGTTTGTTTACCCTAACTATTTTTCATGACAACTACAGGAACTGCCAAATAAAGGTTCCATCCCAACACACACCTTCATCACTAGCTTATCGTTCTGAATTTTTATTTCCTTGCACCACTTCAGCAAGAGCAGGGAGTAGCAGCTCCCTCATCTACCATCTGGCAGCCTACCAGCTATGGCACTCTCTAGGAACTCGGGAGGTCCTGCCTGGCTCTCCTCAGTCAGGTGAAAGAACCAAGCCAGCTATCTCCCATCTTCAAGAAGACAGCAGCAGGGACTTGAAGACTGGGATTGCAAACAATCAGAAGCACCTTACTGCAGCCTTGAGCGCAATACGCAAATGGCAATATTAAGGCATTGCTTGTCTCCTCTGTATTTGCCGTAAGCAGCTGCATGCTGAGCAGGACAGCAGGGTTAAGTCTCATTCTTAAATCCTAATTTTCTCCCTGCGTTGCTTAGGTAGGTGCTCTATAGTCCACTGAGGGGGGCAGGAGTTCAGAAGTTGCATTCAAAACATTTACAAGCTGCTTAAATCTCAGAAAAAAAATCAGAGAAAGTAACAGGGTTTCTCTTCCCGCCATCTTTTCCAGTACTTTCTATACTGCTTCCTCAGAAACACAGAAGGAAAACCTTTTGGATGAGAGATTAAAGGCTGTGTGCAAGCAAGAGCTGCAACCTTGCAGAAGAAATAACTAAGCTGTACTTTGTCCTGCCTATACAGTGAGACTCAGAAGGATTCCTTGGATGGGAACGAACAGCTCATTAACTGGTGTGCAAAAGTTGGTTTCCTATCAATGAAAGTGTAAACATACTCCTCTTTTACTGTAGGTCACATATTGCACTCTTATACAGGATAGACATCTTTTTTTTTCCTCCCCTGTGGAAATTGCATCATAAATTGAGGCCAGCTTAAGTTTGACAGCCAGGGTCCTCCAGACTGTCTTTTTACACACACTGTAGTTTCACAGAGAGCTATCTGTCTGGTGTGCTACCTCATCAGAAAAGCAAGACCGGAGGAGTGTTATTATCTCAGGCCAGGATATGAAAGGGTTAGTGTGTCCCTGAAGGGGAGAGAATGAGGAATTTGGGAGTGCCCAACAAGGAAAACATTAGACAGACTTTGAAGCAAGCTCTGGCAAGAACTGTGCTTGCACACTAAGGAAACACACCTGTGTACAAGGATATCAGATACGTCAGGTACTAGCTAGGCTACACAATGCCTACTAACCTCAGCTTGGTCACACTTCTTCACATATTTGTTAGAGAAAGTAACATCTGCAAATGGTTACTAGAACAGACTTTTAGCAGAGAGTTGGCCTTGCGTGTCATCTAAGGCTGAAGAACTATTCTCTAAAATATAACTACTCTGAGGTCTTCACTCCAAGCGGTCACACAACTGGGAAGCCAAGGCCTTTAAAGTGAAAAAGAAACATATGAAGCCAAACACTTAAGCCAGAGAAATACAGGGGGCAACAGATGCTGCTAGTAAACTGCACTATTGAAACTATGAAATGAGTATTTTTCTAAGCCCACTTTGAAAGTGAGCAGCAACAATGAGGGCCTTGCATGAGGAAACTGTTACCAGAGCAACTTCTGTGGAGTTTACCAGCAAATTACCCCCAAGAGTGAACAGAGGATTTGAAAGACCATGCTTGGGGAGAGCTGCAGGGTTACACCAGACACTTCACAAGGGAACTGTATCAAACTAATTACAGAAATAGGTGCACTATAATAAATATTTTTGATCAAAAATTTTGTTGGAGAAAGAAAGAAGCACCTACCTAAAGAGAAACATAAATAGGAAAAGTTTAGTTCAATTCAGATCTTGTCTTCCAGTCCTGAAAGTACAGGATTGTTTCCATAGCAGAATAAAGATGCATCAGGTATAAACTATCATTTCCTTTGGGAATGGGCGAGGAGTCAGATTCTGATCTCATTTAGTGATAAATCCAGAGTAGCTGGCAACACACTTGCCCTCCAGCAGCTACACAGATGTGGCAAAACTGTCAGCTTATAAACCTCAACACGACTGCTGCGCTGAGGGGATAGGAAATAAATAAATAGTTGGGAAACACACCAGAATTAGGCTCTAAGCTGCAGCAAGATATACTCAATGAAACAGACACAGAGAAAAATA
The DNA here is from genome assembly GCF_001431845.1 of Calidris pugnax. NCBI lineage: Eukaryota > Metazoa > Chordata > Aves > Charadriiformes > Scolopacidae > Calidris > Calidris pugnax. Next base: position 11,677,555 of record NW_015090995.1, on the reverse strand, counting down.
CGGCGTAGTTCCATATACTCTAATCATAGTTCACAAATATTTAAGAAATCAGGGACAGATGCAGTTCTAAAGCATACACAAGTAATTTACATTTCTAGATTTTTTTCCTGAAACCTAGATATTTATAAATAGAAATTATGGGGAGAGAAGCCATGATATATGTTTACATAGATGTGGTATACTCGTGGAAAAAAAAGTTTAAAAAAAAAAGAAGCAAAAATATATTCAGGAAAGTAGTAGTTGGACAGCCCATGTTGATACCTAAATACATGTAAGAGCCTGTCTGTAATATTTGGCACTAGAGGCACGTATTTGCTTCCTGCCCTTGCTATGAAAACAGTGAACATCAGAGAGTCTAAAGAGAATTAACTATGGGTGGCTACTTAAAACTAGATTCACATACAAATGTCTATACTAACATTAAAAGATGTACAGCATGAAAGCAGTGATGCACAGCCAGCCATATTATTCTCTCCCTTTCTAAACAATAGGGTGAAAATAACAGCTGTCTCAGATTCTAATACTAGTCAACATAAATCCTTCATTAACTTGAAAAAGACCAACTTAACAGAATTAGAACTATAGTATCTACAAGACCTCATCCAAAACAAACACACCAACCAGCCAAAGAGTAGAGTTAAAGATACAGTTTAATGCAATAAAGAAATCTCCTCTGACGTGACCTGTGTTCTTCAAAAAACAGATTTATTCAGAATATCTTCTGTGACTTCTTTTGAAAGAGGAAACAGTCAAGGTTTAATGGTCAGTGGTCATTTGCTGGGGTTGTAAATCTTTCAGAATACAAGGCCATATTAGTGCAGTTAAGGCCAACATCTATGAAGCACAGACAGTAATCATACAATTAATGTTGACAAAGTGATTAAAATGTGCAAATTTTTAACTATTTCTTAGCAATTTGTATTCAACAGTGACGAGAAAAGCTGAGTCTGAGTGATATCTGTACTACATTTTACCATGATAGAGAGAAATAGGGATCTTGAGGACATACAGTGATTCATTTTCTTCTGAGACACACCTCCAAGAATATACATCCAAACAGTCGATGAATATGATATGCTTTCTTTGTAAAGGGTATTAATGTTATTAATTAAAAGGCAAAGTAACTGAAATGCCTTCAGAGCTCAGATATTACAAGCTATTCTTGCCAGAATCCCAGGCACCAAGCTTGTACGAGATCATGTATTAGGAACTTGAAACCCAGTTGAGTCACTGGAGTTGCACCCCTTGCAGTGTGATGAACAAACCCAGTAAACTCAGCATCTTCTGAAGTTCTCCTTTAAAAAGCCATGGACTAACCATATTTAATGACTAAAGAACAGGTTCTTAATAAATTTAACTTAATTTGAATGGGTAGAACCCAATAGCCCTGCTCGTTGAAAATAATGTAATGTAGCAGCAGTTATTTTGAGAGAGAACCCCGTCCTGGGTGCTGTGAAAAACACGGTCCCTCCCACCTTAAGCCACATATTTCCATCACAGCTACACAAATAGTTATGGTGCAGCATAACTTGTGTGAAGGAACTGATCAGGCTAAAAACTAACCTAGTTTACAAAGAAATTTGTTTTCAGTGAGATAACTTCACTGACAGCTGTGAACATGGCCACACAAGCCCCAGAGGAGAAACAGAAATACCTAAGCTAGGGGAAGGTATGAAAGCCTATTTCAGCAGCACCACGTACTACCGTTTTGAAGCAAAACCACAGTAGTCTTGCTGTACATGCCCTCTTAGTGACTGAGATGTGTGCAGCTTGCTTGCTGTAGCCCTTGGCTCTCAGTCTTCATCAGCTGGAGCAATCGAGGTTTAGTACCACCCTCTTCCTCCTCCCAAGCCTCTGTACAGCTGATCTTATCAGCATCTTCAGATCTTGTTTTCAGCTGAGGTAAAACCATCCCAATAATCTGGCTTATCTTCGAAATTGCTACATGCGCAGTGTCTATTGTGTTTATTTCTTTAGCTAGCTTTTACTCATGAACTAGCTTTTAAGCATTAAAGCAGGTTAATCTCATAAGTGCCATGCAATATTTATTTAAAACCCAATCATCATCCAGTTCCTTAAGTGAAAAGCAATTACATACTTCTCTTCCAGTTGAAAAGTGAGACCAATTCCTATAAACACCTGTATGTAGCATCTTAATTTACTTCAGATCCTGTTCACTACCGAGCTTCCTGTGAGTTCACAGCAAACTGGCTCCAGCTGCAGTCAATTTTTATGACTTATCCAGTAAGTTCCTTTCTTTTCTTCATTATACCATTTTAGACATGTTTGAATTCTACGCTATCCATTTCATATCGAAGTTTAATAAGATGGGTCTGAGAGGAGGAAGAAAACTTTAGTGCACCCATTTTCATCAGTTATTGTACTACAGGCTGTTAAACCTGACCTGTTAAAATTTGGATATCCTGAAGGGAATGCTAGGATGCTTAGGAAGAAGGTTACTTTAGTGTCACAAAAGGAACACATTAGGCTCTGCTAAGCTGAAAAAACCAACTTCTTAGTTGACTTAATGAAAGCAGACGGTGACTTGGCTGGGGAAGCTGGTTGCCGGTCAGAAGCAAAACACAGGTGAACAGAAGAGTGGGGCTCAGCTCAGTGCATTTGACAAGGCTTCTCCTGTCTTCCCAGTACAGAACCAGGTTCTGTATGCTCAACTTCCAGTACTTCTACAATTAGATTGCAATACTCTCAATGGGAGAATCAGAGAGGGGAGATTATTTCAACAGCCTCTTGTCTAATGCTCTTCATATATCAATTAGACAAGGAGCTATAGAGTTTGACTCCTGTTTCAGATGTCACTGGAGAAAGCAGCAGAAACCCCAAATGCCAAGCAAAAGCCTGAAACTTGTGTTTGTAACAACTGGAACAAAGATAATATTTGCAAGAAGGCTGGATTGGAGGTAGCATCAGGTTTGGAAACTTATATCAAATGTGTAAGTGGTAAACTGTGATGGAACAGCCTAATGATCTTAAGATAGGCCTTGGTGCCTTATAGTACAAAAATCTAGATTTAGTTTAAGGCTGCAAAAAAAAAAAAACAAAACCAAAAACAAAACCCCAAAGAATTGATAAGAGAAAGCATTATATATGTCAGTGGCAGAGAACTCTTGTGGTTCCTCAGACCTGAGCTGCTGAATCCATCAATGCATCAAATACTGGGGGTTTTGTAATTATAGGGCAACTAACATAATGGAGTGTGTGCACACATAATCAAACAAACCAGTTCCACAAGCAGCACATCACGCTGAAGAAATATGAGCTTTGCTTTTCATTATTCCTTTACATAAATTGTACATGATGATCTGCAAGCTTTCAAAAAACCAAAAAAAACCAACCACTAAAAAAATCCCTCTGGCACGCCTCTGGATTATGCTGTGTTTACCTTGATTGAAGTGGAAAATTAATCACAGTTCCCAGATTTCAAAGTGAATCTTCCCTTCTAAGGATGGAAGCTTGCCTTGTATCTATCAGTTTAATAAGCAGGAGTCTCAGACACACACCCACCTTCCCTAAGAGGACTCAGACATACAAAAAAAGTGTGGGGTTTATTATTTTATTAAAAGATTACACTTTGATCAATTCTCAGCCCTCTGAGAATTTTCCAGAAAGATGCAGAACTATATATAAATATTTGGCCTGATTTTATGCTTGTTTTATTGGAGGCTTTTTTTCCTTCCGCGCTCTTCTGCTCAGGATTTGCTACAATCCACTCCAGAAAAAGCCAGAGGTTGGAAATTAAATGTGGAAGAATTTCTCCTGTGCAGTTCTCCTTAACAATTGGCTAGGACACTCTGGAGGCACAGAAATAAAACCCACCATACATAATGACGATTCAGAGCTTGATCGAGGCTCATATGCTCTGGTTGACTATATCTGGACAAAAAGCTCTCCCTTGAATCCAAACGAACAATTCCAAGATAGTCACCTCTCTCTGGTAAAGAATATCTCAGTTTTGTTAAGTGCCACTGAAGGACTCTAATATATTGAGTAGGTCATGGTCCCTGCATGTGTAACAGTAGTATAAAGAGAAAGCTGAATCAGGGGGAGAAAATCATTACTTGATTTTACTTAGAAAGCCAGAACATTTACTTCTGGCTAGTGTGTATAAGCAAAACCTAGACAATACCCATTTGTTCACTGAATTCATAAAATAGGTGTGCCTAGTCCAGAAAAAGACCAACTGAGAATTACAGAAGGGTTCTCCAAAGTTGTACCTGCTACAATTGTATTGGGAATGTAAGCCCGACACTTAAGTGCCTTCAAACTAAACCTGAAATAGTTCTGTGACTAGTGTTAGCATACATATCGTTTGGCCACCTGCATTTGAAGATCCTGTAGGAGCACATCAACCAGGTTCCTGTTTTGGCTAACCAAAGCTAATTCAGAAAGCTTGCTATCAAGGGGATACTGTTCTTAACCAGGTAGGCAAATTGGAAATATACTTGATTAACTAAAAGCAAATAAATGCCAAGAAATGACCTTATCTATCTGGATGGCAGCTGTGGCATCAAGAATTACTCTGAATTTTGGACATCCACCTTGTTTAACCTCAGCCAACAGTAAAATTCCGCATCAGCACATTATAGTCTCAATGCAGCAACTGATTATTTTGCATTACTTTTGTTCATTTTAGGTTGCATGTGTTTACACAATGTCAAAAATTACCTTTGAAATGTGTCAAAAAAAAAATCAGAGCACTGTAGCCCTTCTAGAACCTTGCTAAGATAGGGTAAGTGGTTTGATAAGACAGGCTTATCAAACTCTTATCGGTTCACATCTTTAAGAAGACTCCATCGTATCTCAAGCAAACCGTTTACAAGACTAAGAGTGGAAGTATTTCCGCCAGTCTCTCCCCCTTGCAGGGATCACATCCATTCATTCCCTGGGACAACAGCAGTTACATGGGAACTATGTAACCACCATTTACTCACAGGGTAAGTAGGCCCCCACGGTTGAGAAAAGGCCCAATTCTGGCAAGCGCTGAGCTGTGCTGTACTGTGTGTACCTCGCATTGTAACTAAAAGAAATGCTGGGCACCTGCTGCTTCCCCAAAGGAAAAAGTTGTAGAACAGTAAGAAATAATGGTGATGAAACACACAAATTACTGCACAAATACACTGAGCTCAGGCAGTGAGACTGGAAGCCAGAGCTGCATGGAAGCAGGAAAGCTCCGAGATGTCAATATACCATCTCTTGGCCTCAGGACACCGGTGGGGCAGCCCAACGGACTGAATTAACCACACAGGGTTGTTTTGTGGGTTGGGGATGGTTTTATTCTACTTCATCAGCAAATGCATGTTTGGCCATTAATGAGCTGCTTACTTGGATAGCAGGTATGTATGTTGGGAAAGATGTATCTGAATTGTGTCACTTCCACAGCGCAGCTGAGCATCTAGACAGCAACAGCAATCATCTCAGTCTACAGCTATACAAGTTATGAGGTAAGAAACTGTGCAAGTTCAGAGCACACCAGTGAGTGTCAACTGTCTCTGAGCAGGCAATGCAAGGAAAGTGGGAAAGCAACCCACAGTCACTCCAGCTTTAAATTCCCAGTAAAGCATTACTAGCGTAGCCATTACTGTACAATCCACACCTTAGCTTGCCCACACTAAGTAGTTAGTGTAGGCAGGCCTTGTCAGTAGATAGGATTTATTTATCTTTCACTGGAATTTGTGTCTTTTCTGTTTTCACTCTCACATAGCTGGAGAAATTTGTGTCATCAACCCCCATTCTTGAGAAAATAATTATATGAAATTCTGTACATCATCAGATGGACCAGCTGGTCTTACTCAATACCTGAAGTTGTTATACCAGCCATGCTCTTTGGTGCATGTCACACTACAGTCAAAGAAAATAAGACATGAGCAAAAAATAGAAGCCATCAACCATAAGCTTCAGTTATCTGAAATTGGCATACGGGTCAGTGGCTTTTGTGTTTGCCTGCCACTAGAAAATAATAAAAAAAAATAATAAATAGAGTCAAAAGATGCTTACCTTTTCACCTTTTACTCCACTGCAATCACATTTGGATAAAGATGTACATCCATGGCAAGCCTTTAAAGACATAAGAAAAAGTGAGATGTTTTTAATCAGCATAAGACTACATGAAGTTGTCAACACTATTACAAAAGTTAGTCCAAAATGTAAGCTTACAAAGTTTGTCATCTAGGCATTATACATGGGTTCAAAGCAGACAGTTAAACTGAAAGTTCAATCACCTTTACTAATACCTATGCTTGTAAGTAAGTATATTACAGTTTCCCTGGAAATTTTAGACTTTTAAACTTATGCTTAACCACAATTTACTCTAGGGCAAGGTACAATCCAACACCTATCGCCAAAGGAGCCAGAACTTCAATAAGCAGGCTCTTCAGCACATGTCTCCATACCGACAGGAGTCCAGTTATTGTTCCCACCAGTAGATGTCAGGTTTTGCACAAGAGTTTAACCAAGCCTGATGCTTCTGAGCATATTTATGATGATTATTGGAAAAATACTTACTACACAATTAATTCTTCCCTCCACATCTTGGTTATCAAGAAAAGTTGTGGGTTTTTTTTTTTTTTTAGAAAAAAACAACCTAGATTTCATCTAGCTGCACTCACACTTCATTATAAAGCATGAGAAATCAGCTATAACAGCCTAGTATAAGGGGAGCAACCCCAGATATTAAGGGGTCCAGCGGGAGATATGGAAACTCCATTTTGCAAAGATCCAAGTTAGGTAACCTTTCCGTACCACATTTGCTTCATTTATACTCTTTTTTCCCCAACATGGGGTACTCATTAGAACTCCATGTTGATTTCAGAGATGTGTTTACAGAAGTGAGATTTCTACAATACATGAAATTATTTTATTGAATTTCTTTACATAATACATTTGGTCATCAATTTGCAAGCCTCTTTAGAGTTGAAAACCATGACCCACATTAGAAGATACACTACCTGAAATAGTTTAGGGTTTAACTTGTTCTGAGAACAGGTGTGCCATTGTATTAAAAAAAATACAGCATATACTTCAAAAGTTTGCAAAGCTGAGCATTTGGGGTCCTCCCTCCACTGAGTAATTTACAGAGAATGTTAAGTTTCAATCAAGCAGGAGACCAGTTGGTGTGTCAGATCTAAAGTACACCCACACTTGAGTTCTAGTCCTCATTATCACAGAAGCATTTAGAGACATGACCCATCACCTACCTGGCACTAGGAATGCCCTGGCTCTTAGCCTAAACACTACCAAGAATCAGGCTGCAAACACAGAAGTAGGTTATTTCATCTGGAGCTACACAAACCCAGGATCAACTACAGCACCTTGTAGCAAAAGGTAGAGCTTTTGAGTTTTAAATACAGCAGCAGGGCTACACAACATGACTAGAGCATCTCTCCAAATCTTCCATTTGGCTTTTGTAATCAATTTTTTTATTAGATGTATATGAAAATTCAAAATTCTTAGTAGGAGTTTATTGAGCTATTTCCTAAAGTGAAATTAAACCTTACTAGCCAGTCTAGACTTTCAAAGGTCAGACTGGACAAAGCCCTGAGTAACCTGGCTTGACCTCATGGCTGACCTTGTCTGGAGCCAGGTGTTTGGCTAGGTGCCCTTCTTATGGTCTCCTTCAATCCAAGTTATCCTGTCAATTTGGCATCAGATCCTTTTCACTTTTAAAAGTGGATTTTAAAAAAAGCAAGTTCCTTGTGAACCAGTTTTAGGCTTAATCACGTTAACAAAGCTTCATTTAAAAGGGATTAACCTTAGTTACATGCAATATTCACTTGCCTCACAGCACAAGCCCAATACAAAGAAATAGCAAGTTACCACGCTCACTGTGTGGCAGTGCTGGTTTCTGAATGCCAAGATACCAGAGAGCGCCACATGAAAGTCTTTGCTGCCTCCAAGAGGAAGGGGAAGGAAAAATAGAGGAAATCAGCACTCATTAAAAACTATGAAAAGCTGTGCAGTGGTAAAACTCACATAGGCTAAAATAACACACATGGAAAGCATTATCAAGATCCTACACAGCATAAAAAGAATTTATTTAGGTTAGGAAACAGAAGAGACTCATTTAGTCTTCCTCACAGCTTCCAGAGAATGTTTCTAACAGAAGTTCCCTGAGTTTTCGGGTACAAAAGAGCTGTTGGGGCAAACAGGGAGAAAAGGAAACTAAAGAGGAAAACGTGGTTTGAGGTTACATTGTTCCTTCACAGCACAAGTTAAATATACACAATTTTGTGAAGGTGGGTTTTTAAACAGTGACCTCACTACCCTTTGCTACTGTATCTCTGCAGTAAAACTGCAGAAAGCTACACTGTTAGTGCTAACACATCTTCAACACTGATCCTGTCAGCATGAACACTACGCAAAAGAGACTCAATTAATAAAAGAGAATCATGGAATAATTTGGTATGGAAGGAATCACCCAAAGCAGGGCAACTTAGGGCAGATGGCACAGGCCCTCATCCAGTTGCATGTTGACTAACTACAGCAGCGGAGATCCCACAGCCTCTCTAGGCCCTTGATCTGGTCTCTGATTGCCTTCATGGGGAAGCTTTTTGCCCCTGCAGAAAATCTCAGCAGAATTCCCTATGTTGCAACATGTATCCATTGCTTCTTTCCCTATGTTGCAACATGAATCCGTTGCCTCTTACCCTATACAGGATGAGAGGACCATGGCTCCATCTTTGCGACACCTTCCTCGGCAGCAAGAGGACAGTCCAACAGCAAGAAAAGACAGCCCTCCCCTGAAGCTTTTCTCTCTCAAGTCCCAGCACTTCCCCATACACCCTTGTCCCTCACCTCTGGGAGAGAAGGAGCAGGGAAAGAAGCGATCTTTAAGTCAGCTCGTTTAGAATCAGGGACCTACTTTTGCCGATTTTGAAAAAGCTGACAAAGGAGTTATTTTCCTGTATGTGCTGGCAATAAATAATGGCAGATATGATGCCAGAAGATAAAGTGTGTTGTTCCCAATACTGTGGCATTAAGAAATAGCTTTTGAGTCTAAATCTTCCTGTGTAAAGTTTTGGAAGAAAGTAGTTCTGTCCCTTATTCTATTTGTAGTTCAAATAAAAAAAATGGCTTGATTTAATAAATATATTGGGGTTTGTTGTTTTTTTTTAAAACCATACTGTCTTCCAAGGTCATTTCTATACTCAGAATGGGTTCCCTACACTTGCAGCAGTGTCTTAACATACACATTAGTGTCTTGAAGAGTCAGGGGTCCTCACTGAATGCTTTTTGACAGGAAGGTTTAGACACCCAGTTCAGACGCGTTACTTGCAGGAAAGGAACGTGGTCTTTCCCAGACAGCAGTGAAGAGAAGCTAAAAAGAAGTCTGTAATCAGAAAACTCTTCAAATACCCACTGTAATCAAATGGTAGCAATTTTTGGCTTGAATCCTGGGAAGAGCTATTCACCCACAAGCTTATCAAGAAATATTCCCTCAGCAGAGTCACTTATCTTCCTGTACAAAAGCTGTATTTGGCAGATTGTGTTTCTTATTTGCATCAACTTATCCCCACCAAATTAAGGTGGTTTTTTTAGCTGAACGGTATGAAGAGACAAAGCCCTGAGAATTCTTACTATAGTCATCAATTCATGCCACTTACGGGTCATATTGTAGTAGAGGATAAAAAACAACATAAAGTAAAACATGTTGGCAAAGAAAAAAAAAAAGAAGCTTTGACAGCAAAGAAAAAAAAAGACCTATTCTAAGGGAAAACTTTCTTCTTGTTTAGACTTTTCAATAATCTCAAGGCCTTTTTTACTTGGGAAAGCGGGCACAAAAATTGTGCTACAGGAGAACGCATACTGCTTAACAAGCTACTACAAGTTTGAAAGCCACACAGCAGCCACAGGCTAGGGATTTCTGATGTCCCAGACTTACTTATGTATCTCACATTAGTGCAAAGAAAATCCAGGCCCCATACTATGCATATCAACACTTGGAATTTCTCCTGCACTTAAGCAATAAGTTATCTACCCCTCAATCAAACAAAGAAAGCAGATACAATAACTACAACATTTCAAGCATAGGAAAAAAAAATCTACATTAAGAGCAAGATTTAGATGGCTACGATCAGTAGTTTGCCCTTCATAACAGTTTATCCATCACTAGTTCTGAAAATTAGGTGACTTACTGGGTTCTCAGACATGGAAAATCGAATTACTCCAAACCTCAGTAGAACTCTGAATTGAACTTGGTGCATTTGTTGCAGGTTGAGGAACTGATAAAGTCACTTGCCTTGTACTAGATGGCCAAAAGCCTCCAGTAGTAGTTCAATTCCTAGCTCTGGCCAGTAGGACACATTGTCTTATGAGACAGGGAAAGTCATAAAAAATATTAGATGTAATAGTGAGTTGTGGCTTGATCACAAGGAGCTCGTCACAATGCCCACACCTAATAAAATCTTTCAGTTTTCAACTACACAAAGATGTATAAGGAATCAAGGCAACTTTTAAGACTGAAACTGCTCAGATTTGCTTCTTACTTACTGTATTCCTGTTGCCTCCCCACCCCCCATGTACCTGTAAAGATGAACTCACTATCATTGCCATGGCCTTTACTATGACATTTGCATAGCAAGACACATTCAAGGTCTCTAATTAATCTATTCAAGTTTAGCTAATCCTTTCATTGGATTTTCCTGACAGCTTCTACCCCATTGAATCCATGTGTGGAGAGCAAGTTCCTTTCATTAGTATATAAAAGGAGGGATGGTATTGGTTTACTGGTCAAAGGATAATTCTTCCAGAACAAGCTCAGTCTTTTGTGTCTTACATGCACTGAGGAAAACTGCTTTATGCCACCGACAGAATGGGGTTTTTTGTTTGTTTTTCAGTTTGAAGAAAAAAGTATACATTTGAAATCAAAGTCACTTCTTACTCTTGGCCACAGGTTTGTTACAGTCAGCTCCGTGAAATGAATCAGCTTAAGTTATCCTCAAAATTTGTTTTGGCTAGAAGCCTGCCTTAAGTATTGGGTACACTCCCCTTCTTTCTCATCAGGCCTCAAGATGTCCATTACAAGGCAATTTCAATGTATTCCACTCCCTCCCCAGCTGCCATTCACAACAGTATTGGACAAAGTATTTCTAAAAACCACTAGGAAGATGAATACTATTCCTGGAGAGAATAGCAACTTGGGACTTCCTAAAACTGTGAAGGGAAGAGAGAATCTTTTTCATTGATTACTAAAAACAAGTTAATAAAAGTTATAGAGGACTGGTTAATGGCTTCAGGTGGGTTAATCTGACTTTACATCTTAGTCTGTCAGAATCAAAGTAACAGAGCACAACTTAAGCAATACATTAACTGCCTAACAAAAAAATTTAATCTGAAATTTATTTGTGCTTCAGAAGGGATTTACCATTACAAACATACAGCTGCAGGAAAATTAAATGGCTGTGTGCATGGAGAAAGGTGTGTAGGGAATATTTAGACCCCCACGCTGAAGTATGCATTATTTAAGCACTAATGCATAAGGACTTGAACACATAGGAGTTTAACAGTATTTTAATACTCTTTCCACAGGAAAAAAAATACAGGGATAGGGAGGGAAGCCAGTCATTTACAGAGCTTGAAATTTACAGATGATGAATTAGTAAAGAGAAAGAAGTGCAACTTCTTACAGAAGCACAATAAGTGAATCAATAAGGTGCTTTTGCAAATTATCAGAAGAATTCTGACATGATCCAAGTTGCACACAAGTGAGTTCTTAATCCAGATACCAAACAACTGGATAAAAGAAACAAGAAACAGCCTGAACATTTACAGACTGAGCAGTTTCTTTACTCCAACATCCTCCTTACGTATTATTTTATCACAAATCCAGAATTTCCTGTTTGATAACCCCTCTCATTTCTTGAGGAGCATAGTGACATTACTGAACCTACCTAGCAGTGCAGTTGTACTGGCAGACTACATGCTTTTCTTGACAGCTCAGTTCTGGTGACAGCAAGAATCAAAACCCGATTGTGTACAGCCGCTGTTTTTAAATGCTGTTGTGGCCTTTAATGTATTAAGAATCCCTTAGAGATTTAAATGATCACGAAGCTTCAGCACACAACGTCTGTTGGGATTAACATGCACACTCTAGCTTCATAAACATTGTCCTCATGGGAACCAGACAGTTACTTGACAGCACAACATTGTAAGTTAACTCTTCAGGTGAGAAAAGCTCCCTCCAGTAGGGAAAAGCTGCGCAGAAGTCACTGAAACAAATTCTGCCTATGAGAAGTTGGCCAGAGTTTTAAAGCAAATTTAAAACTCTGCACCACGCTCTGCTGACAGGAGCATAGCTGAACTGTGGAACAATTTGCCAGGGAGGAGCAGAGAACAAGCAGCAAAGGCTAGAAAAAATGTTAATACGCACTCAAGCCACACTATGTAGCAATTGCTGTTTGAGTCCTGTATTTGTATATTCCTGTACTTTTTTCTAGTGGCTTCACTAAGATTTATTTGACTACACATAATCAAGCCTTTAGATAGTTTACTTTTACTAAGACTCCCATTCATTAGAATGGTCAAAGGAAGAAACAGTCAAAATCCATTCAAAAGCAATTAATCTTTGAGACCTTCCATACAGCACAGGGTCCACCTCCCCTAACAGTTCTTGAACCTGAAACTTCCAATTCAATCCATATACTTTTTTTGCAGATATGAGCAACAGAAATGCTTCTGCAAGGCTGATGTGCTTATGGGTCATTCTACTACCTGCAGCAGGCTTAACTGTACAGCTATTCAGGATATGAATTACTGGTTCAAAGATATAATCTCAACTTCAGGATGGACACATAGTAGACTAAACACTTCAGGCTTTTTTTCCTTTCAAGTGTTACAAAAAGCCAATACAAAGAGCACTTGCTTCTAACACTAAGTTTTAGATTCATTATCAAGCACCTCAGGTCTCCCTTCAGTATTTACCAGCATCATGTGACAAGCTATTCTTGTTAGCAATCTAATCAAGTAATAAAATTAACACAGTGCTACTTTCTATGGAGAGCAAGGTAAAGAAAAAGAAACTGAATGAAACACTGAGTCTTGCATTCTGATACAGGAAGTCACATCAAACCACATACCAGTGTTGAAAGAACTACAGGTACATCGAACCCCTCAAGTTCTTGCACAGCATGCATCACCCCCACCAGGCTTTTATTGCCAAAGAGGAAGGGGGAGAGGGGTTAGAAACTAAGGGGAGTGTTAATTAGGCTAAAAATCCATGTTTATGAAGTCTTCTAGTCCAGAATACAATGAAATAGGACTTCACAATTCTGCAAATTTGTCTCTAGAACACATATTTGGTAAAATAAACTGATTTCCTGGAACTCCTACAATATCTGGATTAGCTCAAAAAACATGCAATTTTACTGCTGAGCAGCAGTTTAACAGTGTTGTGTAGTTCACAAAACTCTGGAAACTGCAGATTCCTAACTGAATCATGTCTCATCATTTGTTCTTGTTCATCATTTAAGGTTGGTAGAAGAGAATTTTCACCATAGATACTGCAACTAGTTGTTGGACAACTGTAGAAAACCTATTCCTACAATAAAAGCTCATACACAGTGGACAAATCCTGCACCTCTCAGTTATTCTCTTTGGTACAGGAGTTGCGTAAATGCTACTAACATCACCCTCTGCATTCAACTATGAAAGCTTACCAGTCAGGAACTTAAGAATGTTTTAAAATTAGAGAAAGAGAGCATAAATATTGGATAATTCTCTCAACATGAAGACCAACTCTGCTGTTAGAAATTCACTCCTTAAAAATCAGTGAATTCAACAAACACAAAAGCATCAGTTACAAATGCTTTGCCCTAGGAGGAAGACTACAGTACTCTTTCTGCTGTAACCACACAAAAGTCTCAAAATCAATTATTTATACCTCGTTTTATAAATAGAAAAGAAATTCATCCTTCAAGTTCCAAGCAGACAAAGATTAAGCTTTATTTTGGTGGTGGTCCTGAAGAATATATATACATTTATTAGCTTGCCAAGATCTGTGTAACAAAACACCTGCAACTATCTAGCTAAGGATTTACTACTCATCCAGGTCAAAGATTTCACCATTTATCTTAAACAAGTTGAGTTTCCTTTCACTTGCCTGGACATGAATATAACCTAGAAACAAAAGGTTTTGTGAGGATTTGACAAGCAGAGTTAAAGCCACTATTGTGAGTTCTAATTATGATTTCACATACATTCTCTTTAGGCTTAACAATAGTACAGTCTGCAGATAACAATTTATTACTCAAATATCTGTGTGAAGTAAACAACAGAACAGAAGCCATCACAGCCCCATAATCCAAATGACCATTCTTTTTCACTAAAGTATCATATTTATGAGCAGTAACATTTCTAAAGCAGAATCTGAATTAAAATAGTATTACATACTCTTTTAAGTAATTATTTCCCTCAGTTTACCTAGCTAAAGACTCTAACAGAAAGATACTAAGAGAGTAAGTTTCATGGTCTAAAACGTAAGAGTCAAAACATGTTTGCAGAAGTTCTTGACCAACCTTTTTAAAGTAAGGAAACTTTTGACATGTAATTTAACCTGTTACACCTTGAGGCACTATCTTTCTTTGAAGTCTGCACAATATAAGGTCTGTTCAGACTTGCAGAGGAAGCTCTTAGCTGCAGTAGCCACAGTTTTGGCCACTGAGGCAGGTTAAAAAGAGATTCTGAGACACCTGATGGATAAACAGTCCTCCTTTCTCCTCTTAAGGGGCAACACTAGGTTGTTTGCTATTTAGACACCTGAATAGCTTATATTAGAGTAATAACATGAAACATAACTGTAAAAGACCCACTAAATCTAATTACACCCCAAACAAATGTTCTGGTTATACAGAAAGTTTATGGATCAATAAATTTTCTCTTAGAATACAGTTACCATGATTTGGTTGGAATTAAAGGGCTACTTTAAACAAAGATATATATAAGCAAGAGAACCTTGGCATAACTACCTTCAGAACATCCAAAACTTTAAGTATGTCTATGTTAAAAATATTGTGCCACGAAAAATAGAGGTGAGCTCTTTTTTAAAAAACAACTGAATTTTTCTGCCTGTACTTTGTACTAATATGATACGGAATTTTACTGCTTTAAACTGAAATCATTATAGCTTTTCCACACCCAGTTTTCTGCAAAGGTTATCTTTTCACAGCAGTTTCTAGTTCAAATAAAGGCAATATTTGAAGCAATAGGTCTTCCCTTTGGCCAGTTGACATAGTCTAACCACAGACAGCTTTCGGACTCAGAGTCTCCTTACTGAATTAACGCTGAAAAGCTTGTTTAACTTTCATTCATCCCCAAACTCCAACTATTTGTCCATAAAGATTTCTTGCTGAGAGCAACACAGGGAACAATTTCTCTCTCTCTCTCTCCCCTTTCCCGGAAGCTCCTAAGAAAGATTCAGAGGCAAGATCTATAGAAACACTCACCTACAGATTTTGGCAGGTCTAGTGACTTGCCATGCAGCAGCTGCTACTGCTGCACAAATGACCCAATTGGCCCCCAGAGGGGCTTTAAGGTAGCAGGAAGAAGCTTACACAGAAAAAGTTTAATCTCCCTGAAGTTAGAGGTTCCCACCTCCCTTTTTTTAACAACTAAGGTGAAAGCAACAAGCAAATATGCACAGAAGTTATCCCCCCCAGGAACAGGAGGTACTGCAGCCCGACAGAATCTTTCTGTATCTGATTCCTGAACCAGAGAAAAGTACAAAAAGTGCAAGAGCCCAGGCAGGCATCCAGTCAACTTCTCTACTATCACAGATGTTGCTCCCCTTCTCCATACTTGCTTTTAAGAGCAGGAAGACTGAGAACTCCTCAGGACATGAAGAAACTTTAAGCAGGCAGTACAAGGCCAGAGTTAGCCCTTGCAACTCACAGTAGATCATTCTCATTTTCTACAAAGCCTTCCATCTTCAAAAATTATTGTTGCCACTCTGCTTTGATGAGTGTTGCCAGCCTTGCATTAAAACTGTAGGAAAGGAAAAGGACATGGACAGTTCTCACCACTTCTGAAAACTCATACATTTCTGTGGTCTGTTAGTCTTACAAGACAAAGAATAGGCTTCAGTGTAGCTTATTTTACTGGATGGGACACAGAGAAAGGAAAATAATCATATTGAGCTCCATTGCTCTTCTCACAAGCATTTCAAAGCTAAAATCGAAGAGACCTGAGAAGCCAAGTACTTCTAATCCTGTCCTAATGAACACAAATTTCCAGAAAGTTCCACATCATGCTGTATCAATCTGCAAAAATCTCCTTTAACAGCAACTCAGGCTAAGTACTACCTTTATGCTGCCATCCAGAGGCAGCATCTTAAAAAAGCATCTATGTTTAGATGTGGCAAGTACACCTCCTGGTAAATAGTGTAAGAAAAGAGCACTAAAGGCAGAATGTAAACTACCAGGTGGACTTCTAGCCCACTTAATCTCCAAGTTCATGAACTGGTGGATGCCAAACACTACATTTCCCTCTTCAGCAGTCAGTGCAGTGCCTACATGAACCTATGAATAGACATGCATTAATAGAGAAACACCCAAAAAAAGTAACTCTGGTTGGCTTTTCAGTTTTGGAATGGGAGGCTTTGGGGATGGATTTTATACCACCTCTGTAGGCAGTCCATACTTCACTACTGCTCATTTCTCTTCTAAATGCTGAACTCTGAATGCAAGCCATCCTCTAGCTTCAATATAGATCATAACCAAACTCTTTAAACAAGAATAAAGCAAATTAGAGGAATGGTTTATTTTAAGCATGCCTCCATCTTTGCCTGTCCAGTGACATATTTCTGCAACTAGCACTGAGACACAAGCATTAAGTACCTGACATTCAGTCAGTGGCAGCATACAGTAAGCCACTTTGCTTTGCAGGAAGTCTCAGTTTTACTTGAATTTTACGCACAAGTCTCTAATCACTAGCCTCTTGAGGCTTCCTGATTTTTTCCAGCTGCAAATAAGAAGTGCCATATGGTACTCATTACAGGTTAAGATTTACTAGTCATTTAGGACCTTTCCCAAGTGACAGGTGTTAGATGTTGCCACTTTCTATAACCATGTCCAAATGTAACACAAACTTAGACCTAACTGTCAGTTAGGCTTGTAAGCCTCAGATATACTTGCAAGCCAAGCATTATACAGTCATAACACCACTCATTCTGGCGGTCTGTTTTTAATAGTTCCCTGGTTAAGGAAATGGAATAAAGATACAGCCTCCAGACTAATTCCCCAGAAAATGTTCCCCACCTTCGTCCATATAACATGCAACAGAGGAAGCTTCAATTGCTGAATCCTGTTAACGGACGTCAGTCATTTGTCACTGACAACTGCACCTTCATGTGTCAAGTGCATGATGCAGACCACACAAGAACAGAAATCTACTTCTTCCTCTGAGAAAGGAGAGACAAAATAGGACAGCATTTCAGACTAATCCAACCCCACTGTGGTCTATTTTAAAACTACTGAAAGCACTCAATTAATACCAAAGATTAAGCAAGTACACATGCTAAGAAGAATAGGGCTGTGCACAGTGATATTGCATTGAGATGTTATCCAAAGAAGTACACACCCTCTCAACTGTCAGAACAAGACTTAACTCACTTAAGGCTTGGTGGGTGTCTGGGGGATTTCTTTTTGTGGTGAAGGTGATTATCAACTCCATTCTCCTTCAGTTCTTGGACCAAGTATCATAGCTCCAAGGTTCTTCTAGTCAAAGCTGGTTTATCATTTGTTTATGCCTGTAGCATCAGCATACTCTGCGTGCACATTTTAATACCTGAAGATAGCGCTACAGGCAGTCCTTTCTCTGTATTGCTCAATATTAATAAAAAAAGCTACTCTCCAGCCTCAGGTAATCAAAGTTGAAAAAGTGAGTGGCGCCAAAAAGGGCCAAGTTAAACAAGGAAGCAATGAAGACAAAGCATTTGTCCTAAGCCTGTAAGTCAGAAGGACTTCCAAAAGAATAGGGCATCAGGACATGATGAGGTGGGAGGCCCTTTTCTTCTTTTATCCTCATGGGTTCCGAAATCTCTAAAGCTGATAAAACTCAGGTATTTCGTGGGAGCTCTCAGATGCCTGTTCAGGAACTCACATGCTTAACTTCAGCAGACAGAAAGTAGCCCTCAGTGTCAGCCTCTCAAGTTCATTTACTAATGCACTGGCTACGTGCTAGCAACAGCTCAGGCTCTGCTTAGAACACCCATCACTTCAAGGGAGATGCTTCATGGCAAGGTGCACCTTGCTAAGGTCATTTCCCACACACTGCTTCATGGAGCAAAGGGGGCTTGAATGTATTTTATTGCCTTTAAAATGCTGGAAAAGGCAGCTGCAGGCTAGTGCTAATAGATCATTCTACCTAACACAGATTTTGGAATTACATCATCAAACTTGATTAGAAGAAATACATTTTATTCACTTACGCTAGAGAAATTACGTCTAGAGGCTATACATTACATTATCCTGAGAATCAGTACATTTGGTTTGCACTGATCATCACTAAACACAAAGCATGCTCTGAGAATTAAGTCACACTTGTCAGAAACTTACTACATTAAAAAAAAATTTTGGACCCATGCCAAAGAACTAGCTAAAAGGACCATAGATAAGATCTTTACAAAAAGCACAGAAAAACCAACAAGTTTTTTGAAGTATTAACATTGTATCAGCAAGAAAGGCAAAATAAATTTGATCAGTGCTAGAGAAAGAAGGTGCGGAAGGAAAGGAAATGCACTTTATATTTTTGTTTCAAACAGAAGCTGATGTCTAAGCTTTTATAATTTCCTCTGTATTTTGTCTCTATTTCTCTGCCCAGACCATAAAAAGATATTTTTTTAACAAACATTAACAATGGAGTATTCCTCAGTAATACAAACATTTCTGTAGAATGCCTACATTAAAAAATAGATGTACCAGGTAGCGCCTTAGTAAAGACACAAATTAAAATGTGTAATCCAAATATTCCTTTTCCAAACTAGTTAGAGGGATACCACCCACTTAAAACTTGCAAGCAAAGTGTCATTGAATAGATGCTGTGTAAATAGTTGAGTGCTATTTCTTTTAGGAAGGGAGGAAGTCTTTAGCAGTAGCATTAAGCTTCTCCTTGCCATGACACATGTAAATTTAGTTACTGCTTTCTGCAGCAACTCGTTTTATTCAGAGGCATCCTTTGGAGGTTACTCAGTAGCAAGTTAGCCGTATCTAACCTAAAGTATCTCATTAAGGTGATTCTCTGACCACATCTGAGGATGTCAGTAAGCTGCCTTCCTTGAAACGTTGCACTAAAATATTGTCAGTTTTTAAAAAGGTGGGAGTAGGCAGAGAGAGCACACACACGGTTCCAACACCCTATCACAATAATTAAGGTGATGAGAACCATTCATAGGAAATAGCCCTCAAGTATTATTAAAACTCAAGATGCAGTTCAGTCCGAAGCTTGGCAGGAATAAGAAACAGCCCCTGGCACTTGTACACATTCCAAAACAGAAAGTCACTTTCTCTAAGGGAAAGCACTCCCTGAGGCACCCTGTTTTAGGGAGTATACCAACTCCCACAAGTGCTATTTGGAGCTGAACAAATGCCAAGAAAATAACCTGCTGCAAGTTTGTAATACATGTTCGGCACCCTGCAGTAACCAGTAGGATAATTACAAGTACTCAATATGGAGCATTTTACTGTATTCCTACAGCAAGCAAGGTTTGGAATAGTTGCAGACTAAAAGGACATTGCAACAGTATCTTCTGTCAGAAGAACAAATACAGAACTTCGAAAACAGGTCAGCTTTGAGCAAGGGGTCACCTCATCTAACCCCCAGCGCAGGAGGATTGTACTTGCTGCCTAAGTTTTTCTACAGTTCTACAATAAATTACAAACTTGGAATTTTAGCACTTTTTAATTTTGTTGTCTACATTTAAGTAAGAGTATTCAAAGAGTTAAATCCAACAATGGTTTTGTGGTGGGTTATCTTTGGCTGGATGCCAGATGCGCACCAAAAAAACCCACCAACTACTATTTCCATCACTGCCCTGACTGGCTGTGCTGTTCTCAATTACTTCTGCAATATATTGGCAATTTTAAGGTTATTTAAAGAGACCTGTTTGATTATTCTCACTCAGTACAGTATGCTGATGTTCTAAAAATACACATTTTCTGAGCATGACTAGACCTGTCAACAAGCATTTTCTCATTCAAGCCTAAAGTTAAGGCATTTTCTAGGTTCACTTAGGATACAAAAATTCATACTTTAGACATAGATGTTTTAACACTTTGTTTCTGCTATTGCTTTAAGAGTTTGAAAGCTTCTAGAATAGAAGAGACACTTTCAAGGTTTTTGTGCATGTTTTTGTGCGTGTGCACGCATGTGTGGAGGAGTGTCAGCAATTCTAATGCCAAGAAGTTTCCATAAGCATTCTGGATCAGACACTAAATGATACTTACATATACACTTTCCCTACAGTCAAAAATACCAAAAACCCCACCCCCACAAATATCAACTTTTGTATGGATGTTGCCACTGTTTGCCTGGGCAGACTCTAGGCACAGGCTTCTAGAGATTTTCAGGACATGACTTTCCCCATTAAGAAAGTGACGAACAAATATTGGAAGTTAAGCTATCAAAACAAAAAACACTCAAGCCTTGCAACTTTTCTCAGCCTCTCTAGATTTTCTCCTTGTTGTTTTAAATATTTAATGATTTAAGAATTTAAAAAAAATAATGGTTTTGCAGAAACCTCAAGGCTTTGTCCTCATGTCTGACTATACATTGACTGGTCGAAGAGAGATATGGAAAGTCCAAAAGAAATTATTTTTCAGTCCAGTGAAGAAGCCTCCTTTTACTTGTGAACACCTTTACACTTTAAGTTTTAATATACAAGAGAAATGTTCTTAAACTAATTCAGAATAAGTATTTTCTCTGATTAAGCCAATTCATACTGTCTGAATGACAGCTAGAAGTTACTTGGCCTTTCAGGAACAATGGCTTCTGCTGTCATCCTGTATAACAGATTGTTTCAAAGTAAGTTGACTCAAGAAAAATCACTGCCCCATAAAAAGGATTATTTTTAAAAGGTTTTTAAATTGAGTTCATAGGCTCCTTCACCCAAATATTGTTTTGCAGTGGCATTTCTTGTCAGGAAATCAGATCTGGGAGCTGAAGGCTTGTCTAGCCTTGCCTGCAGGTTACATTAGTTTTCATTGCTTTAAGAAAATCCATTTAATTGTGGTTTTTAATAATTGCTACTTGAATTCAAGATGAAGCAAGACTGCAGTTCATTGCCCAGGGTGGTCATTTTCTTCCACTCTATTGGACACCTGCAGAATTTAAGTGCATAAAGAGAAAGGTTTGCTTCTAAACAATCATCGCTCTATTTCCCTAGTTTGATTAATAGAAATAGTAAAAGGACAAGAGTACGACTACCAGGAAAACAGCAAATAAACCAATGTTAAGTATAAAGGTGAAATGTATGGACTCTGAGCCTTTTTCAACACATGAAGACAAGAAATACTGCCAGAAAGTGTACAAGATAAAATTAATTTGTTTAGCAACAGGCAGTTATTAAAATAGTAGGACCCATAATCCACAGTTGAATGAAAAAAATGCATCTAACACTGCTCTTTTCAGTAGTCCTGGATTCCAAGTCACCATTTTTGCATCATAGTGTTTATACTAGTATACAAATTAAGAAGCATAAGCGATACCTTTCTAGATTAAGACAGAAAAGTACAAAACTCCTACTATAAGAACAACATAAAGAAACTGAAAACAGGGAAAAGATATTGCCAGTCTACAGCATCATAGGCAAGCAAAAAAACCAGCACCCTTCTCAGAAGAGTGAGGCTCTTAAGCAGGCAAAATGAACAGGGTAGAGAAAGACGGCCTTCCCAGATCAGAAGCTGGGAATGAAACCCAGACAAACAATTATTTCAAACACTTTACTAATGACTTGAAATAATATTCAAAGCCCATCATTGTTATCAAGTGCTCAGGGATTTTTCTTAAGTTTTGAGTTGCAAAAGAAATTCAGTTATTTCCTCCTGTTCACAGAAAGAAACAAATTCCACTTTACTATGCTAAATACAATGTACCAATACATATTACTGGTGCATATGCGTAAACCCCCTCATTTCTATTTGATAAGGTGCTACAAAGTAAACAGGAGGCTTTGACTTCCCAGCCACATAACTACCAGTTAGAGAGCATATGGGTAACTTGGGCTATAAAACATAAAATGCATCATCTCTGACACAGCCTACAAGTTTCTGCCCCCACTCAACGCTGCCAATCCTCCAAGGTACTTGAAGTTCCTGAAAGACTTTAAGTAGAAACAGAGGTCTGTCAAAACCAAAAAATATGGCGTTGATATTCAAAGCTCATGGCCTTTCTCTCGGTACAAATGTTGGCTTTTTGTCTATGGTTGCCAAAGACAGATTTTATGTTTAGCCCCTTAAGATTCTTGTATTTTTGTCTAGCCCAGTAACCACACAAAAAGACAGTAAAGCAAACTGAAAATTAAGCTTGAAAAGAACATCTGTGTAGTTTAATTTTCTATATAAAAGTACTAAAAAGATAGCATAACTTATGTAACTTACAGTAGTACTTCCTAAAACACTGAGCTGAAGTACCTCTATATTACCTTTTCTCATAAACTGCTCTACAGTCTCAAGCTCTTAAATGAAGCTATTCCAATATAGCTCTGCTGAATACTTTCCATGGCTCTCAGTCGAGTCTGTGAAACAATCAGCAGCATCTTACCTTAGCCTCATGCAAGAGGCCCGAATGGACCAGTCAGACTTCAAGTTCTTCTCCCAAAGCCAATAAGGTGATCTTACCTACCATAACTGCATCTCCAAATACAATACAAGGTGGTGAAAGATGCAGCTATTACAGTAGAGAAAGATGAAAGTCTTAGTTTCATACCACTGAGGCATTTTAACATAAATCAAGTACTTCCTCCATTCCTTCTAGAGAAGGGCTGTCTACCACATACAACCCTTAGTTGCAGAGGTGATGGTGTAAGTTTGATTTCTAAAAGCATCTAAATTCCCTAGGAAACAGTACAGCATAAATATCTTCCTCTAAATTAATGGTGTGGTTTAAAACTAAGATTCACCTTGATAACAGCTGAAGTCAGTCCTAGAATAAATGCAATTTCCAATGTGTTTAATATATTTCAGCGGAATGCCCCGACAGATACTGGCAAAAAGACTTACTAGCCTGTTTACAGCCAGGGAAGGGAATAGAGCTTTGCTTATCTCAGGGAAAGTTAAGAGGAGGGAAAGCAGAGGTTTCAGCAGAACTGCAGTAGCAAAGCTTATCTAGCATACAGCAGGGTCATATTAGGCTACAGTAGGACAGTTACGCAGGTCTAGCTATATGCTTCAATGAAAAGAATCATTCTGTAGATAAACTAGAACCAAAAGTAAAATAGCCACTAAGTGCATTGCACACAGATGCCTTTTACAGTGCCAGAAAAGAGAAGAGATTGAAATTCAACTCTGACATTTTAATTCTCTGCAGAGATTAGGTAAAAAAACAAAATGATGATGAGACTAAACTATTTTCCTTCCCCTCCATATCAGGGAAGGAGATAAAGACAGAAATCCAACAACAGGGCTGTAATAACCAAGAGCCTTGAAAGCTATTGCCTTCAAGTCAGCCAAAATCTGTGTTTTTAGAGTTCCTCCTCTCCTAAAACAGACACTTCAGGTGTAAAAAAACCTCAGTCATTATTGTCACTACAATTTATTTTGTGTCTTCATTCAGAACAATTTGTCTGGTATGATCACTACTGGCAGAGGCTGCTTTCCATTCAGTATGCTTGCATAACACTATTCCTAGAATAAGGAAGTGTTATCTAGATATCTTGTTGTGTGGTGGTATTAGTGGAGAGTTTACACAATCGATGCAATTAGAGAAGGAAACATTTTAATCTAAGTGAATGAAAGGTAAAAATGCACAATATGTGTGGAACGGATGCCCTACTACACTTTGTCCCAGGTAGAAGATATACATACTAGATTTGTTGGGATGTCCTTACTGTTATCAGTACTTTGTAATATAGAGAAGTTTCCACATGGTCTCCTAAAACCAACAGCAACTAATTGTATTGCAGTAAGCACTACTGCTTATTCATAGTAGAAAAAGACCGCTATGTGAATTTACATTTGCTATTAAATAAGTCAAGTAACACTTCATCCTAGTTCTACTTTACAAAAATGGGTGACTTAGACAATTGCTTTCAGTGAGTAGATTAATTCATTCATGACCAGGAAAATTAAAGCCTAGGCGTTTCCACTGAAATATCAGTCTGCCACGTGGAAAAAATACATACATAACAATTTTGTACACATAGCCGCAAAAAATCCTAGTATTGTCTAAATAGCTCTTACATTAGATTTCATTTGTTTGCATTTTAGCATGTGCCAGAACACACCTTGAGATACAACTTTTACTATGTATCTGTAACTGAGAGCCATGAAAGGTCAAAGCCAAAACACCTCACAAATGGCAAGTTGCAAGTGGAAGGGCTTGAGCCTTGATGTTATGAAACTGAGACAGTCTTGTGCATGACTAATCAAGACACATCCATGGAATTTCAGGATGAAATACTTTTTGAATCCTAAAAGCCAGCACTCATTTCTTTCTGCTTTTACAGACTTAGCTTTCGTAACTAGAAAGAGCCATAGCCAGTTATGAAATGGGAAATAATAACCACCACCATGATAAAACAGGGCAAACAAGAGAACACAGATGATCATAATTTACAAGTTAATCATATTAATCAAGTACAAGGTAATTAATGACATGGTAGCATGTATTTAGATACATGGTAAACTCTGAAATGAAAAAAGAAATCTCAACTAAAGAGAAGTTTCATTAATAATACATCACTTAAACACAAATGACACCCATCTTGCCAGCCTGCCTTGCCATATTTGAACAATTGTTTACATCCCTACACTTTCAGTCAAACTGGAGTCATGTCGGAAGGCAAAGAAAAAAAAGAGACATTGCAGAAGTTACTTTATTTTTAGTAACTTTTGGGCTGCCAGAGTCCATGTACACTCTAAAAATCTAAACTTTAACCATGCGGGAAACTTTAATATAAACTTCCAATATAAATCAATATAGAGTCACTAACTTCAAGTGAGTTTCATAGATTAGCACAATTTAAGAATCTAATCCATCTATGTTCTTTAAATAGATTTCCAGTCACAACTTGCAATCACTTTTCTGTAACACAGTGCAAGTGTAAACCTGCTAGGAAAGGAAAAAAGAAATTTGCTTATAGAAAGAGTTAATTAGCTTATATACATGTATGTAGATTTACATTAAAAACACCAGGGCACTTAAGCAACAATACTGTCACTTAACATACGTTATAAGCACTTATATCCTCTGATAAAAGCACACAACAAAGCACCTTTTTTTAATACTGTATCCATGCCCTGATGACACTATCTGCTACCTCATTCTTTCTCCCACTCAAAAGTTTGACCATTCTCAGACTCCCAGCTACTTTTACACAGTCCATCAGTAGTTACACACTTCATTCTACATCAACAATGAGTCTGCACAAGAGTGCGTAGCATCATCCACATACTATTCCCCAGGTTTATAAATGATGGGCTAAGGAAACCCAGCAATAAAATTCATGCTTACTCGAGCAAGAGGTTCTGGCAATTTTTTTTTTTTTTTAATAAATCATTGGGATTTCCTCATGGTGTCGACATTGGCAGATGATTCTCAAGTATATTCTGTCATCTTGTAACAGATTACACAGCCACACACACTATTTGAACAATCTGGAGCAAAGCACGTACAACTTGCATTTGAAATGTGGGTTAGGGGGTTGAATAACAATTTCAAATCTTATTAAAATAAGGACACCAGAATGACTTGAACTCATCGCCAGAGATTTATCCTGTTGGGGGAAGTGGAGAAGTTTCTCACACAAGGCTCCAAAACAAAATACACAGGCAAGATAGTTTGCATCAACCACACTGCTACAGTGTTAATTCAACCCTTTCTGACAATGAGAAGAATAAAATGCTGATCCTCATTAATAAGGATCAGCATCATTTAGTGTTATCATCACAGAAAATTCACGGACATCAGAAAACTAAAATATTGAGAAATCATTAGACCTTTCTGACAAAGTGACACTGGGACTTGCATAGGTTGGAACAGAGGTGTCTTTTCCCCACCCCCACTAGGCCTTGGGCCTTCAGTTAATCTCATCTCACAGTGGGGCAGTAAATCCCCACGGGGACTCCTCATCCTAAAGGAGCGGCTGTAGCACAAGGTGGTGATGGGAACCAGGAACTCCACCATTATCTCTTTTCCTTTCTTCATTTCTCCCAAGGGCTGCCTACAGGGTCAGCCCAGCACAGTCCCCTTCCCAGGCCCCACAGATTCCCACCAGTGACACACACTAAACTCTGCTTGGGAGCTTTCCTGAAGAAAGAGAGAGGACACGTTTATACACACAAACCTCCCCATCTTCAACCCCCACCTGCTAAAATAGCAAAGTCCCGTAGGTGGGACTGACCAGGTCCTTCTTTGGGGGTGAAAGTTATGGAAGGGAGCCTGGGGTGAGGTGGTACTGAACAGCAGCAGAATGAATATTACAAACAATATGGGCACAAGCAGGTCTCCCAATCAGTAAGCACTGGTAGCACACTAGTATCACTTACCCTTAGGTACACACCTGGGCATGGTAAAAAGGAGGGGTAGAAG
Organism: Calidris pugnax; assembly: GCF_001431845.1. NCBI lineage: Eukaryota > Metazoa > Chordata > Aves > Charadriiformes > Scolopacidae > Calidris > Calidris pugnax. Next base: position 11,650,807 of record NW_015090995.1, on the reverse strand, counting down.
AGGAAGGGAGTATTTTATGGCTGGTCTTTGCTTTTTGGAAGGGCAGATGAAAGGTCTACAAAGTTTCACTGTAAAGGAATGCACTTCAAAGGAGAGTTCAAGACAAATAAGATTTTGTCAGCTCTAACTACAAAATCAGAAGGGAGGGAGGAAGCAGCAGAAAGGTATTCCATGATTTTTTTAACTAAAGAGTAATTGTAAGAAACAGAAATCTGGATTCATTTTCCCTTCCAAGTAAACGTAAAAGTTAACAGCTAGAGGAAGAGATTGTAAAAATCTGAAATTAAGCCAAGTTAATGTATTAGCCTTAGCTTTAATTTCACCACTTGTTAACAGCTGAAGGTCTTAAGTGAAAACGAGAAGCCAATGATTGCCCTCAGTTTCAAGGCCCAGCCACCCCAGGGAAGCTGGGAGAGCATCCCTCTCCCGAAGGGACAAAATAAAATTATCCTCCAGGCCACCTACTGTGCACCCTCTGCAGCACTGCCCGCATCTGCCATCTCCGCTAGCATCTCTGCTTGGGTTTTAGGAAAGCAGAAATACAGCCCTCAGGTAAACCACGCCACAGTCTGAGGCACAGTCCTCCGGCAAACCGTGCCCTCAAGCCTCCGACTCCCTGCCACGGCCAGGTGTGACCTCCAGATACAGGTGAAGGCTCACTGCAGGAGCTCAGACACCTCCTCAGGAAGGACTTTTAGAGCGGGGGGGAAGTAGGGGAAGATTTTTCCTCCTTTGTCCTGGAGGAACGGGGGGTTTTGAGCACACACAAAGCTCGCCCGGGCTTCCCCCGCCTCGCACCCGCGCTCCCTCCTGCCTCCCCGCAGCCGCCGGCGAGCCCAGAGGTGCCCAGGGCGGGCGGCTGCGGCGGAAAGCCCCTCCGACGAGCCTTTGTCCGGGGAGGGCAGTGCCCGGGAAGGGGCCGGCCCGGAGCCCCGCGACACCTGAGGGCAGCGAGGAGAGAGGGAGACCCGCGCCAGGCCCGGCCCGCCCGACCCCCGCCCGCCCTCCGGGCTCCTGTCAGGAACCGCGGCCCGCTGCGGCCCCTTCAGCCCCGGCGCGGCCACTGGGGAGCCCACCCTCAGCCGCTCCGTTTGTGAAGAGGCTCGAAAGCTCCCGCCGCCCCTGAGGAGAACAAGGAGGGCGCCCCGCACTCACCGCCGCCGCCACCGCCTCCTCCGGCCCCCAGCACCCCAGCAGCAGCAACAGGCAGCCGGCAACCAGGCTGCGGCTCCACCGCCACCGCGGCTCCATCCCGCCCGCTCAGGAGCTTCGGAGCTGGCCCTGCGGCGCGGGCATAGCCCAGCGGGGCAGCGCAGCTCCCTCCCGGCGGCTCCCGCCGGCCGCCCCGACGCCAGCGCCCGCCCCTCTGCCGCACTCGCCCGCTTCTCCCGGCTCAAGTCCTCCCGGGACTACTTGTCCCACCAGTATTCATCCGCACCGTGGGCGGGCTGGGCGGCGGGTGGCGTGCGTGCGGTGTGCGGGGCAGGGCGCGCTGCTGCCCCACTCTAAGGGGGCTGCAATTCCCCGCCGCCACCCTCGCTCTTGAGCGCCGGGGTTTTGTCCCGGGCTCGAAGGGCGGGCGTCTGCCTCTCCCCGCCCCGCACCTCCACCGAGCGGGCAGTGGGGCAGGACTATTTTCTCGGGCGGAGGCACCTCGGTGTGTGAAGGCAGGGGGGGAGTTGTTGGCAGTGCCGGGTCGCACCTCGGGAGGGGTGGGCGGCGGGGTGCGGGGCTGTGGGCGCCGCCCGCCGCGGCTTAGCCCGCTTCAGTCCCGTCCCGCCCGGCTCCGCTCAGGTGCGACGCCTCACAGGACACCGCACAAACTTTCTGCCCGGGCAGGCGGCGGGGTGCCGGGGCGCCGCGGGGAAACGAGCGGTGACCGACCCCTGAGCGGGCAGCGCCGGCGAGGCCAGCCCCGCCGCTCCCTTCCCTGCTCCGTCGCGGTGGCGGTGGGGAAGGAGCCGGCGGAGGTGAGCGGCGCCCCCTGCCGTACCCGGCCCGCGCCGGGGGCCTGCCCGCCCTGAGTGACGGCGGCGGGCCCTTCCTCTTCCTCCGGTGGCGCGGAGCCGGTGCCCGCGTGGGAGCAGCGGCGCGTAACCGGGCTGCCCCCTCTCCGCCGTCCCCGCGGGCTGCCTGAAGCATGGGCCGCGGCTGCGCCCCTGCCCCGCCGGCCGCCGGGCGCGCAGGGGGAGTGCCGAGGAGCGGGCGGCCCCTTCCCCGCCGTGTCCCCCGTCCCCCCCCTCCGGCCCCGCGGTGACTCTGTCCCTTTCTGCCTCCCCGCAGGCTGCTGGTGCTGCTGCTCCTCTGCCTGGGCGCCGAGCTGGCGAGTGGGGTAAGTGTGCAGGTGGAGGTGGACGCGCCCGGGCAGACCTGGCGGGGTTCGGGCATCCTTCGGACAGAAAATTCTCCCGCCCTTCTCAGAAAGATGTGGGGGTTGTTATTTTATTTATTTATTTTTTAATTGCCGTACGCCTCTGCTCCGAAGTTCCTTTGTGCCTTTCGTCTGCTCGACTCTGATTAGGTTTTCGCAAAGTACCGTGGAGTGAAAGACCGTCTGTATTCAGTGTAACAGCTCTCCGCGGCTGAGAGGATGATCAATATCTCTCTTGGCAACTGACTGCATTTCATTCTTTTTTAACCTCTTCTTAAGCCTTTCTCTTAAAAGCTGACCCAAGGGATCCAATCCAGAACACCTCATAACTAAGTAAAAGTGATGTGAGAAATTAAAGGATTAAACTCTTAAGTGTTATATCAAGGTTCGTGACTGTGAATTGGTAGATGTGTTTTAAATTCTAAGTTGGCATACAGAAGCAATAACTTTATGATCTGTCAATCTGACAATTTTATGACATAAACACAGATGTTCTCTTACTGTTCCTAATTAATGTTTAAGCAGATTAGTAAGGGATCCCCAGGCTTTTTAAATGTTCATAATTTTTCTTTTTTTTGGGTGTCGTAGAAGTTTCCGCAACTGGGATGCTGAAATGGTTAGCCTGCTCAGCTGTAGGCTTTAGTGAATAAAAGAGTCCTTTGGAAAATCTGTAACCTAAATTAAGTGTCCAACTGATGTACAGTCAGCAGTTAAAAAAACCTCTTTGTTATAGTGTGATGTAAATTAAGACTGTACAATACACTGATCTTTGTGTATTTTATAGGACATAAGCTATCGTGAATTAATGGCAGTAGTTAGCATAATATGTTTTAAGCATGTTTATTTTAACTCAACCTCTAACAGACTTGTAGCAAAAACAGTTAAAACATGCGTTCTTGATTTGTTGGCCAATGTTTTTCTACTGTGTTTGCTACTCTTTTGAGCACCTTCCTGTGCAACTGAAAGGAACTCGTTTGAAAAGGCTGTAATAGCAGAGGGATTTATACTTTTCATCAATATGAAAGGCTTGGTTCTGCTTTACACTTTTTATAATCAATTGCACTAGTAGAATTTCATCATCCTGATCAGGTGGTAGTTACAAGCTCTAATCTTCTCAAAGATTAAAAGATTAGACAATGTGGGAAGCTGTGAGAGTTTCTTTTCTTTTATGTTTTTTTTCTTAAACAAAACTGAGAAATGTTCTTCCAAGTGTTCTTGTTGCAGTGGAATCTATGTGGAAATTACTTTTATAAAGCAGGTCTTTTCAAGGCTTTTTGAAACAAATGTGGTATGTTTTGCAGTTGTTTTTATAAATTCATGCAACATGTCAGTGAAATTATTCCCGATTGATACAGATGTAGCTGACTGCAGGTTTTTCATTGGTCTGATTTTGCTTCATACCTGTTTCAAAGCATGTTTCTTAAGCAGTCAAATTTTTGTTAGTTTCTTGACATGTTTCACTGCCCATAAAGGGACTTTGTCAACTTTAGTCTATTTCAATGAGTAAGATTAATATCCACGGGCCATTTCTAAGTCTTCCTGCCAATTTTCTTCAGGGTTAGAAAACAAGCAAAATCTTTGTTGTATAATCAGTCTAAAAGTTTGAAAAATAATCAGAAATAGGTCCTTAAAATACTTGGGTTTAGTGTTTTATATGTCTAAGCAGTTAATGCATGTAATTATTCTTATTAAAAATGCTGTCAAACACGCTCAACAGGAAAGATATACAGCTATGTTAGTCAGCTTTTCAGATACAGTAGTAGGTAAATGACTTTCTGGTATCACTGAATTGAAAACACAGGCTAGCACCCTGCGGAAGGTTAAGAGAAATACTAGGGATTGAAATTGTTTTTAAAGTAAGCAGAGCTTTTTTAGGATAATCAGGATCTCTGAAACATTTCTTAGTAGTCCTCTGCTGTACAGTTTGAACTGATGGAGCATAGTGAAGTAAAATGTTAATAACGTGAGCTTGAAATTTTAGGTTAATAAGGAAAAATAAAACTTATAGAAGACTATTCTCAGAGACAACCAACTATTAAAACACTTGTTGCTGAAGACTATGTGATTTATAACTTTGTTCATCTTCTCTTTCATTTCAATAACTTAGGGGTTATAAAAGAAACATCCTAAAATATTGTATGAAGTTGCTGAGCATTCTTCGAGAACGTTGCTGTGGCTGGGACTAGTAGGCAGTGGTTGGCACGTCAGGCCAGCATCTTGAATAAAGTTGTATCAAAGATGGCTTTGACTCAGAGGTCTCAATTACACAGTGTAGTCATCCCTCCCTCTCTAAGAATAGGACTTTAAAGTGTATCAGAATTAATTTCTGAGGTTCTACTTATTTTTCCTGGTTATAAATGATGATATATTTTGAATGGCAGTACAAAATTAGTCTTGTCGTGTAATCTACGTTTTCTTGAGCCAAGTATTGAAAACATGGATGCCTTCCTGTTACACATGGGGTTACTTTGCAGAGAGATCGTTACCTCATTTGTAGACCAATTGCTTATAGTGACCTAAGAGTTTCCCCTAGCAGCTTTCAGCTGAAGGCACTCCAGAAGCTGTGCTTCATTCATGTTTTCAATCTTTTATCATCAGTAATTTGCATTAATCATGAACCAGGAGTGTCAGTATAAGGTGGTGTGCAAGCATAAAACAGAAATGTGGTATTATCTCCAAGAGATTTGTTACACTGTAAGAAAAAAGACAAAAGTTGGCCCAGAGCTAGGGGGGGTAAGACAAAATGTAGGAACAGTGCTAGAGCGGCAGGTGTCTGCCTTGGCTAATCACTGTCCACCCCTGAGGCTTTAGGGCAAAATAGAGTTTTTAGAAGAGGGAACTTCTAAAAGGATAATCAGAGTTTTACTGATGTTTCTGGGATGTCCTCTCATAAACATGAGGTGGAGCGTGATATGAAAATGGTCACAAAGTCTAGAGACAGTCTCTTGCAATAAAATTTGAGATTCTCATCTCCTCACAAAGCCCTCAGCTGAGCTCCATCATAGTCCTGGCAGTCATTCTGTGCCCACTTGAGAGCATACCTGATATACAGGTGAAATGGTAACTCCTCCTTTACTTCCTTTCTGCTGTTGTTCAGGTAGTTGAGCACACCTGGAATATGTGCTAGCCTTGATATGATATCCTAAGGAACTGCTGTTAGGACTTATTGTCGGACATGTTCTCTTGGAACAATTGAGCTTTTGGATAGAGTTCAGTTAGCTTTTATTTTATGAGTCGGGACTTTATATACTATTCCAGCTTTTCCAAATCTTCTGGGCTCTTTTTTTGCTAATAAATGTGCAGATTAACTAGAGATACTTTCTAGTGCTTAGTATCTTGTTCAGCAGAACATCTACAGTATCCAAGTAAGGCAAATAAAAACTACGTGCCAAAAGCAGTTCTGGGCAGTCTGCTCTGTTTTGAGTAAGTGAAGCTCTGCTAGTTTATGTCAAGCTAGCCCAAGTGATCTTGTTTCTCTCTTCTCTTAATTTATCCCAGCTTTTCTGTATGTTGTTTTTTTTAATCTATGATACAAATGTTTCATAATGTTTTTTCATTTAAAATGTATTGGACCTGCTTAATTGAGCCAAGCTCATTGTTTTCAGTGGCCTTATGCCAAAAATAAATTTTGTCCCACAGCTCTGACAGGGGCAAAAATAGCTATTTAATTATGGATATTTAAAAACAGAATTGCAGCTCTCATCACTTCACTTTCCACAATTGAGTTTCTGCAAATGTGATCTTATCTATTAAGACCTATTTTAAAAGTTGTTTTGTTTCTTTGCCATTTTAATCGGTATATATAGGTATACAATTTTTCTGCAGTTTGACTTTTACAGCTATGATATCTACAAAACAGTGAGCTTTATTGTGAATGAAGTAATATCTGAAGAAGTTACTTGTGTAAAGAAGGACCCTACAGAATTCAAGAAATAACAAACTGTAAACCTAATTTTGTAAATCTCAGAATTTATTTCCTGGATTAAGCCATCTTCTAATCTGTAAGAATGCATGAGTGTAGAGGCACTTGTTTGGTGAAGGTTCACGTACTTCATTCAGAATGATTGTTCTGCAAAGGTCAAGCTTGAATAGTAATAAGTCTATAGTAAAATAATGAGAATTATTCCCTAGTTCTGTAGCAAAATAATGAGAAATACTTTAAAAAATATATAAGCAGCAAACAGTTCATAACAGTGCTCATTATCTGACCCTTTCCAAGACATGTTGAATTCCATGGAAAATTTTCGTTTAAAGCTAAATATCCCTTTCTCTCCCGTCTGAATAAAGAATTGTTTATTTGCTGAATGTTTTCTGGGTGCTAGAGATAATTGAGTGGCATTTTATTTGGCACTTCGATATTGTGTTAGGTCACAGCAGCTATGAAATAAAGTAATGGGTATGCTTGTGTCCTGAAGAGCTTTTTTCATATCATTATCCATTTAAGGTTGTGGCCGCCTTTTGCATAGTTGTGAGAGGTGTTGTGTGACCTGAAGAAGCATTTCATTTCCCCTTCTGGTGTTTAATCAGACAAACGTTTTGATCTGTTGGAAGCTGCAGTGTTTTTTGGAAAGAGTATAATTGATCCAAAAGCATTTCCTGTTCATACAGATAATCTGCATTATATCTGCAAGTACTTTTGCTGCTGCATGCTGACTTGAGTTTTAAGATTAAACATCCAACTAGTCTCTTGTCAGGCAGTTTTGGTTATGTATTGGACAATATGACCCACCTGGGTTTGGAGCATCTTTTAAGATTAACTTGGAAGGGAGAGCTACAAAACACTGCAAAGCTGATGATTAAACGGTACTGAAGAAACAGAAATGTATTTCAGAGATGCCAGCCAGTTTTAACCTTTTGTCAGCGCCTTTTATGAGATTATCAGTTATTTTAGGGCAATTATTTAGGTACCTCAAAATAACAAAATGATGGTATTCTTTTGGGGGGAGGGAGGGGAAGGTGTTCTCATACTGTAGTGGGGTAATAGTATTATGAGGTGATCATGAAGTCATGGTAGATACAAATGAAAAATTCTTTGCTGCCAGGATTCCTGACTTCCTCTCTTCCTTCCGAAGTGGGTTTGTGTGCCTCTCCATAGATAACAACTTAAAATTAAATTATTTCCTAGATACCAGTAAAAAGTTGTGTTACCAGGTCAAAAAAGAAGGGACTTTGGTAATGCTTGTGTCTCAGCTTAAATGTTGTAATGATGACAAAGCAGAAAGAAAAAATAATTTTTTTAAGCTTTGATGGATAGGTAATTTTCAAGCTATCTGAGAATCCAGTCTCAAAATAAAGGACTGCTTTCTTTGTTACTCTGGACAAAAGTAGGATGAAAGCACTTCTGCTGTTACCCATGGAAGGGATGGTTTTAGCAAGGTCTGTTTGAGTTTTGAAAGGCATCAAAAGGAGGCTGAATTGCTTATAGAGGGAGGGTACCTGCAAAATGCAGTCTTGATAGTGACTGCAATTTTAAGTATTATTGGAGGAAGAAGATCAGTGGGAAGGGAGATCATTGACATTATGAACTTTATTTCCTTAGTTGGTTTGTTTTGGTTTTTTTCCAAAATATCCCTATACCCCAAGAAGTTTCTTACTTTCCTGAAAAGGCTATAAAACCTGACTGAGCTTAATATATTTCTTTTAGTTTACAGATCTGAGAAGAAAGAGCAGTTAGACTGGGATCATGCAGTTCTCGTTACCTGTTCCTTGGAAAAAGAAAACTTGGAGTTGTAGGCAATAAATCTGAAAATACTAGGAGAAAGCAAATAATTTGTTCCTGTGTATTTTACAAAGATTTCCTGCTGTTTAGCCTGCCTTGGGTTTTTCCATACAACTTCCCCTTCTGTGATGGTGTGATTTATATGGAAGTTGTGTGGCTGCAGTCTCCGGTAGCTGTATTTAACTTAATACTTTTCAAAAGGTGTTGACATTAATCTTACTTCTTGTGTTCAAAGTCATCTTTTTTTTTTTCAGAATGGCTTCCTCTTCTCTCAGGTCTGAGGGAACGCGAAGACAGAATTAATACAAAGTCAGAGGAACTGTTCCATGGATCTGCTGCTTCTCTGGCTTTTCTGCTACTTTATTTTTACAGTTCACAGAAGTGAGTTTGCTGGCCCTCTGATTCTGCTCTTACCCAAATGGATACAAAGCACAGATCCCTAGCACAGACCCCTATGGTTCGTGCTAGCTTCCCTTCTTGTTGTTTTTGCAGAATTTTGATTAGCTTTGGTTGTGTCAGCCTCATTGGGCCACTAAACCAGCACCATCCAGTTTGCATAGTCTCTGCATACTTGGTTGCCTTCATATTGAGAGAATCAACACTGTGAACCAAATTGGGCTAATTTGCTTCAGTCCACTGAGATGCCAGGAGCTACTGTACTCTGAGTCTGCCTTACTCCCTGGTCTGTTTTCTCCTATTTGGCTGGAACCTACTGTACTTTGTACAGCCTCCAGCCCTTGCCTCAACGTGCTCTTAAACTCATCTGCCTTTCTAGCTCTCCTTTGTACCTCAGTAGTCTAGGGAGGCTGCCAGCATGACTCCTGGCAGTTAAACCTATAGTGCTTCTTCTGATGCCTCTCTCTTAGCAGCAGTGAGGACATGTCAATGCCTGTTACCTAGGAATTGCTGTTGCTTAAATCTGTTTAAGAGGGTTGCACCTAATGTTCGTTGCTTTTCCCATTACCAGTTGGAACAAACGATTCCATCCTTGACACAAGCATTTGGCAAGACCTCAGTGTGATGTATAACACAGGTAAAATCTAATCATCTAGGTGTTGTATCTGGACTAATTGGGAACTAGCTAGAAAAGGCAATACATGAAGGTTTCTGTAAGAAACCTTTGGTTTTGCATATTTGTCATTTTTCCATTGAAAGGTAAAGAGGTTGAAAACAAGGTAGCAACAGCAACATTAACTATTTTTTTGGCTGGCAGAGTGATCAAGACCCGCCACTTCCTAGACATAGGAATAAAATGTTTGTACAGGGTAAGCTGAAAGCCAACTGCATAAATGAGTTCATAGCACTGTTAGGAGGGGTTGATTTTGATCTAGAAAGCAGAGGAGAGGAAAACGATCATGCAGTTAAACAAGGAATGGACTTATAAATACTCCTGTGCTTCTTAAATTCTCCACAAATAAATATCAGAGAAACGAAATAATCTTCCTACTTTTTTTTCTTTTTGCTAGCACAATTATTGTAAAGCTCTAAATAGTGGCCAGTCAGTGCTTTTTCTTTCCCCAATATTTTAAATTATTGCATGTACTTTACCTGTTCACATTGCATCCAGAGACTTTTCAAATCAGCTCCTTATGTTCTTTATCCTTTTGTTTGAATCACTGAAGATTATTTTCTATTAATGAATGTCATGTCCTCACAAGTAGTAAGGCTATCTCTCTGTGGACATGAAATAATATCTAGCTCTAAGAAAGGAGTCTTAAACTTAAAAGTGTTTTCTTAGAAAATGATATAGTTATAAAAGGAGCGATGAATTTATTACTGTTAATACTTTAAGTTGAAATCTGCTTAGAATTCGTAAGCTGGCAAGTCAGTTTTCCAGAAGTGCGTATATAAATGCATCTCATGACTGTGACAAAGTTAAATAGATTCACTGACACAATGATAGTTGCTTGACTTTCCCAAAGACGACCAGGACCATTTTAAGTTACAGTAGTTCTCCTTATATCAGTCAAACTTCTGCTGTGAAAGAGTGTGCAGAAATCACTTGCTCTGTAGAATATACATAAAGCAGTTTGAAATTATTGCTATTGCTATAGTGGAAACACATGAAAATAATAGGAAGGTGAATCATTGTATTGTGCTTTGATGATTAACGCTATCCACAGAGCAGGGTGTAACTGAAGTGGAAGAACATAGCCTGCAGGAGCAAAAACGTTTGGCAAAAAGCAAGCATGGAAAATTAAGAATTTATAGTAGTCTTCAGACTTTTCCATAAAAGGAGCCTGGAGCCTTTCAGCCTCAGCCCTCCTTGTGAGATTTTTAGACTATCATCAAAGTGTGTGTGAAGGGGTTGTAAAGTTGGAACATTATCTGTAAAATTAATGTATCTTTGTAAATGCCTTCTACATGAACTGCAGCACATGTGAGGTGTGTATTTGGCTGGAAGGCGAGGTTGGCAGGTCCTGTATTGCATTTGATTAGAGTACAGCATTTTGCGTAGAACATGCTGGCTCTTTGTTACTGGAAAGGGTCGAACTGTGGTGAGTCTTGGTCTTGTGAGCATGACTGAGGTGGTCTGCGATAAGCCCGGGGCACCAAAAGTAAGGTGCTTTATTTCCAGCATACTTTTGAAATGCTCATGCTTTTTACTTTATGATTCACTGGGGTAATAGGTGTAACAAAAATACATTGCTTGCTATTTGGCAAAAGCTTTTTATCTGTTTTCATCTGAAACAGCTTTTAGCAGCTCTATCTTCTTGTAAGCTTTATATGATCATTTTTACAAAGGAGGAGTAGTGCATTTTTAACCAAATGAAGTAGTTGGGGCTTATACTGGAAACCACCTGTGAAATCTCCTCCTACAGATGGTACTTTGCCTTTTGCTGTGGGTTGAAAAGGTGTAAGGTGCAAACTTAAGAAAAATATAGAGAAAAGTTGTTGATAGGGTGGTGAAGGGAAAAAGCTTTCAAACCACTCCTTTAAAAAAAAGGTGAAGTATTGTAGTGGCTAAAGTAAATGTCAGATCCTTACCCTACTTTTACCACAAATAGATAAAGGAAATACTCTTTAAACTTCACAGAGGTTTTAAAGTTAAGTGAGTTGGTGGCCATAAACAGAATACTTTTGATGGTCTCTTCAAGGCAGTGTTTATATGGTTTACTCTGTGGTACTTTTAACAACCTTAATCTCTGTGAATCTATCATCTTGTTAAGATTAAATTGAAATCTGACTAGATAATTAGAGTGAGCTCCAAACTGTGGCTTGACCTAATAACTCTTAGTGGCACAATTTCCATGTGAACGGATTGGCCCTGGAGCATGTGGAGTGTTGGTACCCCTCAGCAGACTCTTTGGGAGCTGAGGGCCTCCTGTACCTCAGGTAATGTGCAGAAAATCACCTCTGAGGTTTGGCAAATACTGCTCTTCCAAGACTGTATGAACTGGGGTCTGGGTCAGAACATCTTTTAGTGTCACAGAGCACGTTCTCCATTGGAGGTAAAATGTTTGCAGACCCTCCAGAGTGCTGAGGGTTGCAGGATAGGGTGAATCTTGAAATAACATGCCTGTTAAAGTTAGAGCAACAATACTTGGTCTGTTTTGTTCCTTTTCTATGGTTCATTTATCATGGACATACATTTCACACTGTCTCTCTTACTTAAATGCAAAGTAATGTGTTGCGATTTTAACTTTAAAATGCATAATCACTGGTTGCGTTACTGTATTGTCTTTCACCTCTGGGTCTGAAGGATTTGCAGATGTCTTCCAGCTGTGCCTGGCCACATTATTTTGTGGCAGGCTAAATAATAGTATTAGCATCTTGCATGTGTGAAGAAAGCTTTGCCCCAAGTCATAGGGCAAGCCATTGGTAGGATTGGATTGTGACTCCTGGTCCTCTGGTCTAGCCGCTGGATGAAAACAGACATTACAGCCAGGAAATGCAAAGTATCACTTTGCATAATGATCATAGGTCTATTATGTAGCTTTGCTTCTTTGAACTGGTGCACCATAATTGATAGTGCTTTCTATGCCCTAAGGCTCTTCTATAAATGAGAAGACTTGTACAGTCTCCTTTTGGCGATCTGGAAGGGTTGAACCTCTAACTGGTAAGGCACAAAACTGTAAAAAGTTGATTATAGCTATTTAAAGAATCTGCATTCAGTTGAATCTTCTATGCACTAGCGTGATAGTGTGAAGTTTCCAAAGACTCTGGTTGGTCTTTATCTTTCAGCTTCACACTATCCAGCCAAGTTCTGCACATGTTTCAGAGAGGAGTGGCAAAGATTAAAAACTAGCCAGTTAGTCTCAACTACAGGCTGATAGTGGTAGAGTAGAATTAATTAATGTTTATATTGGATCTCTAGTACTACTATGACTTTTCAACTGTATTCAAAGATACTTTATGAACCGCAAACCAAAATATTTACCAAGTATTTTGGATAGAAGTAAACTAATGTGACAATTAAAAAAAAATGCTGTGATTTTGAATGATTTGTGGTTTGTTTGGGTTTTTTTCCAAACATAAATCTGATTCATAAAACAGTAGATATTGAGCAAATTTCAGCAAACAGTAATAGGAATATAGTAACTTTCTTTCTAAGCTGCTATTAACAGAAGTGTTCTGCAGCTGGTTGTAGCTCTCCAGATCCACTTCCCCTTTTTTTCTTACCTCTCAACTTGTGAAACAAAGGAAAAGGGAACTTTGGATTTTTTTGTTTGTTTAAATTTTTTTATTAATCTACTGTCCAGATTTGGAATGATTATTTTGCAGTTTTCCCTGCATGAAAGGCTGTCAGCCCAGTCATCTTTGTGCAGTGATGCTGGTTACAGATTTTCTTTGGATTATATGATACCATTGAATTTACCAGAAATTAATTTTGCTGAAGTAGTTATATGTTTTCTGTATGTAGTAATGTGCTGTGTGTGTGTAAGAATAACCAGGCAAAATACTTCCAGCATCCGTTTCATTAAGAGATGTGCTTATAATTTGCATTAAAGAAATTCCATTGAGAAGGTTATTTCCCTCCTCTTCATTCCGGTATTACGAGCGCTCTCACAGGAGGGCAGAGGGGTACCAGGTTTCGGGTGTAAATTCCTTTGCCAGAGGAATGTGCAGTGAGACACAGGTACAGGCTAGCTCCACGACATACTTGTTTAGAGGGGCCCTTCTGCAACCCGGCAGCTTACAGATCTCAGATTTACAACACTTCTTTATCTGTGTGTTTTGTTTAAAAAAAAAGAAAAAGAAGAAGAGACAGCAGGATTAATTTTAATGAAGAATGTTGTGAGTTTTCTTTAATTTTCAAATAATGGATGTTGTTTCTTTTTTCATCCCCCTTTTGTAGGTAGGCAGTAAAAATTAAGACCCTTAAAGACAGTGAGAAAAGTAGAGACAATTAAAACCCACTCTGCTGTCAGATGTAGTCTATGCTTTTGTGTTTAACTGAGATCATCTGGGGCCTCTTTGAACTGATTATACTAATTTTCTTTTGGAATTTTATTTAGTGTCTGACATGAGTAATCCGTATTTTCCTCATGTATTGAATGTCAGTGGCATCCTGTGCCTGATTATGTAGACGTTACCTCACCCTATCACAGTAACACTAGTATCAAGTTGTATCTTGAAGTTGCAAAAGAGAACTAAAATGCCTCTGTTAAATAAGTTAATCATAAAACTACTATGGGAAAGTAATTCAAATTCCACTTGAAACCAGATTCTCTCTGTAAGATGAAACCACTACAGTTCATTCAATTACTTGGCAGAGTTATGAAATTTACTGTACTTGGTCAGTTTCTATCCATTGCAGCCTCTGCTTTTGATAAGCCTGAAATCACTAATTCCCCTCTGATGATATTGAAAAACTGTAGCAGGATGTTGACTTCTATCAGATATTTTATTCTTAGGGCAGGAAGCTAGCATTTTGCAGATAAACAGGGGGAGTTGGTTGTGGCATAAGGAATAAGGAAATCTAGAGTCTATTCTCAACATAGCTTCATGAATGATGTCATGTAACTTTCTTAAATGCTCCATATCATGTGTGTAGCTATCTGTAAGATAATCATGCTCATGCTGATCCTAGTGCTCTGTATGTCTATTTATCAAGGAAAGGATAAATAGATTTAATTTTTCTTTCAAGTCATTGTAGTGGAGAGAACTGCCCTCAGAGGGGAAGGGATTCTTTAAGACCAGTAGCTGTTGGTAACAATTTAGGGGAGGGGTTTGTATGTGTGCTTATTTGTGTTTTCCCCCAAGTTTCCTAAGGTGATACAAATATTTTGCTTTCTTGATTTTCATGAGTAATCTACAAGCTCTATGAACAGAAAATCACAATAATAATGTAAAAAATATGTATTTTGTAGAACTTGATCTGAATTTGAATTTGAGTTTTAATTTCACAAAATTAAAAAGACTTCCTAAATCTTGTAGTTTTCTTTACATATATTCCACTGAGGTCCCATGGGGCTGGTTAGAAATTAGGATTACGTAGAAGCCTAAACTGTACCGAACAAATAACATCTCTGTAAAGCAACAGAACAAAGTTGGTGTTACTTTGCTTTACTCAAGTTATAAAGGCATAATGTAAATAAAACCCTAAGTAATATACTATATTGCCTAGGGATAAAAGTGATGCCAGTGATGCCTTTTTTCTTAAAGGATTACAAGAAGGTTTGGTTTAAGAGCACTAAGGACTTCATGAGACTTACTTGTACTAGCCTTATGATGCCAATGTTGTAACAGTAGTGCATGCTATTTTTTTATTTTGAAAAATCATGCCAATCTTTAGCAGTCCTGTGAGGATGCAGATGTGAGGATGGGAACATCCACTCTTATTTAAAATAAAATCTCAATTTCTATCCCTCAATATTAGACAGAATTGAAGAAACCAGGAGAAAACAAAATGATCCTAAAAGTATCAGTTTTTCTTCCATATCTTTGAAGTCAGGTGGTTGATTGTAGGGGCTTGGATGTTTGACTTCAGCAGTGTTGAGAAAATTATGAGACAGTTTCCCTGAAGACTGGGTTGTCTCAGACCTGTCAGCAGTGGGGTTTTTTGCATCTTTGTATGAAACAATTGGCACCCAGTGCTGTGGGAGTCAGGATCTCTGACAAGCTGGATGGAGGTCTGTTTAGGCAGAGCTGGACTGAAGAGAAGAAAAAAAAAAATCATACTTTTCTGGCCTGCAGGTTCTGCTGGTTTGGTTATGTTGCGTTTGATGCACACTGAACAAAGTTCAGCTTTTAAAAGACATTCATTGATTGTGCTCTCTCTAAATATTTTTTGAAATTTCTGTGTCTTTGGATGAGCTGGGGTCTGTGGGAGGAGAAAGGCTGTGAAATGGAGGAAGAGCACCTGCAGTGTAGGTGCCAGGAGTCCTGTTTGCTGTTGCCATTACCTGGCAGGAGGCTGTGCCTACATCCTGCGTATGGGCACATGTGTATATTGGGGAGGAAAGAGGGCAGATTTTATTTCCTTAGCAAGCCTCTGTTATTTCCCTTATTGCAGTTTAATACGTAATTTGGTGCAAACTTTTACACCTCCAGCACAGCAAATGCAAGGCATTTTCCTCAATGTGAGGCAGGGAATATTTCTGTAGCTGGGTTAAATCCAAGTAAGTTAGACAACTTATACCTTAAGATAAGATAACTTATCTAAATAAATAGATTAGCTAACTTCCTACTCCTTCCTTTATTTCCCGTAAAGCCTATGCATTTTAAAAGTAATCAACTTAAATACTGTGTTCTTCCTTTCAGTTACTCTTTCTGTACTATTTGTTAGCAAAGGTCTTAAAACCTGTATTCATTTGGTGAAAAAAATAACTTGAAACCTTTCTCAGGTCAGCACATTTGACTGAAATTTGATATTAATTAATTTAGCCTTGTTTGCTGAGTACCTGTGGTGTGTAAGCTGCCATTGTTAGGGCACCTTTGCAAAATCTGAAATGAAATATTTTCTTTTGAGTTCACTGCTCATAGATAAGTGAACACTCATGTAACCTTTTGTTTGGTTTTCTATAGAATTTAATTTACAAACTTTGCTGGAAAATAACCTTTTGCCCTTTTTAATGTATTCTGTACCACAAAGGAATCTGCAGGGTGTCAGGGTGTACAATGTACAACTCCTGCTCTTCAATTTGAAGTTGCTGTTTGCTTCTGGTGGGAGGTTAGGAAGTTAATGTTTGGATCAGTTCGTACGTTGAACTTTTAGCTCTGGTTGTATTTCTTTCACTGCAACTGTAGGTCTTGTACCCATCACAGAAGTTTGTGTGATGAGTGTGGGAGTATAGATAGCTGTGATTTTTTTTTTCTTTTTTCTTGTGGTTAAAGGACGGAAATGTAGCACTTATCAGAAGTCCAGAGCATGCAATTGTATTCAGATTTTACGTTTCAAAAATACTCTTCAGATAATACTTACATCAAATTTCTTAAAAATCCGTGAGGTTTAAGTATCTCCATGCAGACATAAAGGAATTTTTTTTTTTTTTTCTGAAAGGTCACTTTGTGGAGTTGTGGGCTTTCTCATGTTCTTAGCACTACTTCTGTAATGCTCACACCTGTGAACTCAGGTCACCAGGTCTGACCCTACTGTACTCTAGTACATGAAAAGTCAGAATTGAAATACAATCCCTACTCTGAAAGATTTGCAACCTGCCAGATACATGCAAAACCTAAAGAAATCATGGGAAAAATATTGCTCAGCAAGGGGCAGTCTCATCACACCAGCCGTAGAATTGCACTGCTGCTGTTTAAGAAACTATGTACACACAGCTTTCTCTGATATTCATTCAGTTTAACGATGGCAGCTCCTCTGCCTCTTAAAACAGAGAATGCCTGAGCTAAATATGTTTCCTGGCTATAGATGCACCTCTTAAAACAGAGAATGCCTGAGCTAAATGTGGTTATAGATGCTATAGATGTGGCTATAGATGGCTATAGATGCGTTTTTTTTTTTTTTTTTCTGAAAGGTCACTTTGTGGAGTTGTGGGCTTTCTCATGTTCTTAGCACTACTTCTGTAATGCTCACACCTGTGAACTCAGGTCACCAGGTCTGACCCTACTGTACTCTAGTACATGAAAAGTCAGAATTGAAATACAATCCCTACTCTGAAAGATTTGCAACCTGCCAGATACATGCAAAACCTAAAGAAATCATGGGAAAAATATTGCTCAGCAAGGGGCAGTCTCATCACACCAGCCGTAGAATTGCACTGCTGCTATTTAAGAAACTATGTACACACAGCTTTCTCTGATATTCATTCAGTTTAACGATGGCAGCTCCTCTGCCTCTTAAAACAGAGAATGCCTGAGCTAAATATGTTTCCTGGCTATAGATGCAGAGGTTCAAATCTGATTTTAATTTAAAATCACTTACTGCAGTAGGAAGGTGTTGGTAATTAGCTAGCTGAGGAAAATCTTGGAAACAATTGTCATTTGTCCAAAAACTGTTCTTTCTCCTCAGTCTTGCAACAAAGTAGGGGCAGACGGTGAGCTCAGAGCACAGCTGTGCTTTATGCTGCTGGCACGTAAATAGCGACCATAAAAAAGGAACCTTTCTGCTGCAGTATTTTATTGTTAAGCTGATTGTTGATGTGATAGCTCAGATCATAAATTTTTTGAGTCAATGATCAGCGATCCAAAGGGATCATTCTGTACTCTTCCTTGCAACAGCAGAAGTATTGCTCTTCCAGAAAATGTCAAATTATTTCATATACTCAGGAAAAATCTGCCTCTGTACAGCCAAAACAGGAAACCTGTTCAAGCCAGAAAATACATCTCGGTGTTCACTCTGGGGACAACACACATGCCTCTTACAAATAGAGAAATTAATCAGGGTTGTAATCCTTGGGTACGATTAACATTAAAGTATCCAAAGCTGTTATACTTGATTCAAGTAAAAATGCGTGTGGGTGTATGTTTATATACAGCTAGTGCTTAGTTTTGACCTCTTGTAAATCTCAAAGGGCAGTAACAGCAGGTGGAAAGAGTTTTCAGGGTAAATTTGGCATCATATCCAGATGAGTTATTCAGCATCTCTCACTGACTTTTTTGATCTCTGGAAGGAGGTTAAAGGAGGAGAGGATATTTAGCCAATATAGTTTTGAGCTAATTTACCCGTTTAATTGAGATGTGACTCAGAGAATGACCATTAACAACCTGAGTCCTTTTATGGCCAAAGAAGGACAGTAAGAGGGGTAATCTGGAGCACTAAGCTCAGATGACTGACTGACACAGGGAATGTACATGCTTAACTCTGACACGAAGATCCTACATGCTGTGAAAAACACTGTAAACTGGCATGTGGGTGGGCAGTACATGAGAGAAACTATAGAAAATAGAGCAAAGATGGTACACAGTGCAGCTATTCTTTCCTTGCCATGATACTCGGGCAACTCTAAAGGATTTCATCCATGTAAACTATTTCTATAGGTCCTATTGCAGGGTGTGCAGCCTCTCCACATTCCATCACTCTGGGAAATAATGAGGCTTCAGGATAATTATGCAGGTAGCAAAATCTAATATAGCTATTTTCAGATAATAAATAAAAGAGATGAAGCAAGCATCATGTCATGTGGTGTACAGTGTATTAGATTTCTGCAGTGTTAGTGTTTTGTTTTGTAGCATATCAATAAACATTGCAGAGCACCTTTGAATGGGTAGAAGAATATGTGAGTTTCTCTGAAACAGTTAGGAATTTTAAGAAGGCCAAATATAATTGTTTGTCTTTGACACTGCATCTTGGGCTTACTCCAATAACTCCAATACTGCTGGTTTCCTAATGGCCACCAGATGCCAGGACCTCTGTTTTTTATCTCATCTGAAAGAAAGGCTAAGTCACCAGAACCCCTGATATCTCAGGATAGACTGAGATATAAAGCTTCCTGCTAATTCCCAGCCCTGCCTGTTCTATCACTCACGTTTCTGTTGAAGCTTCTTATGACAACACGGTTGTGCTGAGATTGGGATTTTTTAACGGGGTTAGGTGCAAAAGGTTGCAACTTTCCTATGAGATCTACACATTCCTTCATGTCAAGGCAAGGGTTATGGTGATTATTGTCATAACAAAGACAAAATACATCTAAACACATTTCTCTAAAATTTCTTTAAAATATTTGATCATTCCCTCAGGAAGAACTTAATGGTGAATCTTTAAAGGAGGATTTGTGCTAAGTGTTAAATTTGGAAGTAGCTTGTGAGCCAGAATTAATTAGAAACCAGCTTGCAAGGGGGGATTTAGTGGGTGAACTTTTACTAGTAGTTCTCTTCTTTCTGTGAGCCTTCTCTTTTGCCCTTTTTTCATTTTTGTTCTTTTTTTTGCCATTAAGAAAACAATAAAATACTTTATCATGTGGAAGAAAATAAGCGTTTCATTAAGTTTTCTTCAGATGGCTTCCTTCTGGGATATTTTGAAAATGTATGTGTGTTTGTTGGCCTTGTGAGGAAAATATATAAACAATAATGTTCCTTCTTCAGTCTAAGTAATTCTTTTGCATTGTTGTGTGACACCTTCACCCAGGAACTTGAGGAACAAGAAGCTGTAAAATACTTTTCCAGACCTTCTAGTCAGTGAGGATATTTTAATGCTTTAAAATTACTAAATATGTTAATTTCCCTCACCTCTTAGGTTTTGATAGTGATTAGTGATAGCATGTAATAACATTACATGCTAGCAAGACGATAAAAACAATCTCATTTTTGAACTGGAAAACAGGTAATATTTCTTTAATGCAGTCATTTGTCAGAAATGCACTACGGTTCTCTTGGTTTTGCTTTCTGTATTTCTTTAGTTATCTAGATACATGTAAAATACAAAACCAGACGTGTTTCGGGCATGTAAATAACTTTGAGTTATATTTATTAAGAAATATTGTGCTGGGTATCACCAACTACCCTTAATTATAAAGAAAACAAATATTTTCTTCTAACTTTCCTTGTTATATGTTGTGTGGCCAGAAATGTAAGTCTTGCAGCCCCTGAAATTTTGGACACTAGCTAGTCTTCAAAACAAGGTTGAGCAGTGACTGTAGTTCCCTTACTGAGTCCACAAGCAGCTGATTCATTTTCTTCAGCCATCACAATTATCTATAAATGCAGGATACTGTATCTTGCAGGTGAATAAGTAGGAACTTTCTCTTTGCCCACTGTTTTGCAGCACCACCTCAAATTCCATATGCTTTGTCATGCGTCTTTGTTAATTGGGCTTGGAGAGTCAAGCCAAGAGCAAAGTCTGTTATCTGTCTCCTCTTTAGTGCTGTAAAGTTCTGATGTAGGAGGCACTTCTTTCAAAAAATGTATATTATTACTGCTGAAGGCGTAGTTCAGGGTTAAATTAACAAGGCAGAAGTGTTCAAACATAGCTTTTCCTTTGTTCCAAGTTAATGCACATATATCTACTGCACTGTATAGATAATCGCTTTTGCTCAGAAATATGTTAGCAAAGGTATGTGAGAAGTTGAACATTCTTTATATTCTGGCTCTTACTCTTTCTGTATGTACTATTCCAATAGTTTTTATAAAACACAAAAGCAGGGAGGGATAGTTTACAGTGTCTAATCTGTGAGGTGGCTACCTCTTTGTCTATTTTGGGGTTTTGCTGACCTACACTAATGCCAGGCTCATACATTTGCTATGTTATTTAGATCTGTTAAGAGATAAATTTGTCTCTACTTGTAGTTACTAAATTTAAAGGGGCTAGGTATAGCTCTGGGAAGTTGCTCAGATGAAAAAAGAAGTCAGTCTTTGAGGTACTGAGAGATTGTGTGGCCTTGAATAGCTTTAAATGATCCATTACATCATGGTAACATGTTTTTTAATAACTATAACTTTGGTCCTGTATATAAGAACACGGAGACCATTCCTTTCTGCTATATGCTGGACAATATCAGTACTATACTTTAAAGTGCCAAGATATGCAGGGATAGTCCAACTAATTTTATGTAGTCTATTCTGAGCATGACAGCGTCAAACAAGTCAAAACAAACATGAGGCTGAAGTAGCAAAAATGAGCCAACTATATTCTTAGTAGTGTTGACTTCAAGGTCTCTGCTTGCATCAGTTGTGAATTTGGATCCAAGACTTCATGCAAATATATATCTTTCTCAGAGACATAATAAGGAGGCCAGATGAAGTATCTGTATTTTCTCTCTCCCTGTCCATCCCTCAATCTCTTAAGTTTCTGAGAACATGATGACCCGAATATTGGGGAGAACATATAATATTCATACAAGATGTGGAAATTATTGCTGGTAAGACTCTTCAGCTGCCCTAGTGAAGTCAGAGTTAAGTGTGTATGTGGTCAGTAGCTCTAAATGCATTGATATTTAGCATTGTTCTTGACAAATTTTGCTCCCTATGTTTTACTTCATATGCTAAGCAAAGAAAGAAAGAAGGAATGTGGAAGAGCACAAGTTCTTCCAAGAGTGGCAGGGAAGTGGAACCTGTGTATATTACCTACTAGCAGAAATGTTTAAGAGTTTGATTCTTCTTAGAAGAGATGCTATTTTCAATTCAAAGGAACTGTATTTGAAATATCCTGGTTTTAGGTCGAAAAGATCTAAAATCATGACATTTCATCTGCTGGTATGTAATCATTCAGTCTGTGATCAAGGATACCTTAAAGATCAAAAAGCCTGAGCATGTGCCTGTATTCTTCTGCTTCTAGCTTCAACTACTTGATTTCTGCATTCAAGCAGGGTGGAAGTCACAGAACATCCAGTTCTTCCCATAGTCCAGCCATTGAGCTGAACAGGGAGATTTTATGATTTAAGAGGCTCTGAAGTGTCTTCACTGTTTAAAATGCCAGTGTTTGTAAAACTGTCCTTGAGCTATCTTCTTTAAACATGCTGTTCAAATTCCTCACTGGAGAAACAGAAAGCAATTCTAACAGATATCCCTGACAGAATTCTGTTTACTTTGCTTTAGCAGCAACACCATGTATTTGTTTAAAGGCAGTAAAGATATATGTACAAATGAAGGCAGAACTGGCCTAATCGAAATGTGGGTGGGTGGAAAGTGAATAACCTTATTCTGTGAATGAATGTAAATTACCATGTCTTTGGATGATAGCCTCCCAGATGTGTCCTCAACATTGTTTGCATCTGATCAGTTCCTGTTTTCTGAAAACACTTGTTTTCCTCTCATTGCTGACATAACCGGAGTCTTTGAAGATGGTCTACTGTAAGAGAAACAGCCTTGAGTGATAATCAAAGTGCCAAGCTGGAAACAAAAAAGTCAAGAGTTTTGATTGTGAAAGCGCTCTGTGACCATCAGTAACTTTTCTAACTCCCCTCTGCATTTCACTCCACAGCTGTCAATGGGAATAGTGATACAGATGATGAAAAGCTGTTGGCTGACACTGATAAAGTATATAGTATTTCCAACATACTTTAAGCTCTGAATATCAGCAGATGCTATGTATCGAGAAATATTTTGCCAGGAAAACAAGTTTAGAACATCTAACTGTGCTGACACTGACTTATAAGTTGTCCTCAAGTCTTATGTTGCACCTGCACATTGATTTTACAGTGGCAATCTCTGATTTCTGCGATACTATTTCTGTGGTCATCCTGAAATCAACCATTAGAAAAGGCATTTGCAGAGGAGAGGAAGGAAACCAACTAGGTAAATTACTTACCTACAATATTTTTTGTGCAGGAGAGTGGGATAGGTAGAGAAGAGTTTTTAATGCAGTCTAAGAATTTGGGCAGTGCTAAAGCTTGTCTTCTACAACACAAAACAATACGGCAGAATTGCAAAATCACGGAGAGATGTATTTCTGGTGAGGTTCCAGCAGTGTGTTAAAAGGGTGTACTCGCTTTCGGTCAAGAAGTTTTACAGAAGTGTGATTAAGATGATGTTTGTCAGATGCATGTAAGTGTTACGTCTTTGGGATTACTTAACAGTGTTAAATTATGTTCTGGATAAATTATGCTTTGTCTTAAACTAGTAGAAGCTTCCAAGAAATCTGTCAAGGTGGTTTCTTTGCTGAATTACTTTTACTTTCTGACATTAATGGTAGTTGGTCACTTTTGAAGTGACATGAAATCAGAATTAGGACCTGTGTTTCTTTCACCCCACTGTCCACTTCTAAGCCACTCACCTTTGCTGGCTTTTGCTGGTCTATTGCTTCTCTGTTTAGTGAAACAAAGCCTTCAAATGACAAGGAACTGAAATCTCTAGGCTAGCTCACAAGGAAAGACACATGAGGCCTGGCTGTCATGTGTACTGGGTACCTTCATTCCAGCTGAAGCTGGATTGGATCAGGTCCTCTTAAAATTGTAACCACTGTAACAAAGGGCCCCATCCTCCCTAGGATGTTCAGCTTCTTTAATCATGATGACTTCATTCACATGTTCTCATGTACATAAATAGTGAAAATTCACTCAATTTACTTTTAAAGTGCCAATTGCCACCTGTCGGTTGACCCAGTTTTCAATGCATCTCACTATCCACTTGTCTAGCCTGTGCTTCATCAGCTTCTCTATGAGGATGTTATGGCAGGCAGTGTTGAATGCCTCACTGAAGTCAAGATAAACAACATCCACTCCTGCCCTCATCCATCAAGCCTGTCATCTCATCATAGAAGGCTATCAGGATTATTAAGCATGATTTCCCCTTCATAAATCTGTACTGCCTGCTTCTGATTATGTTCTTGTCCTTCATGTGTTTGGAGTTGGTTTCCAGAAGGATTTGCTCCATTAGCTTCCTAGGGACTGAGATGAGGGTGACTGGCTTGTAGTTCCTCAGATCCTCCTTCTTGCCTTTTTTGAAGATAGAAGTGACATCTGCTTTCTTCCAGGAAACCTCAGGAATCTCTCCTGGTCACTGTGACTTTTCAGAGATAATCAAGAGTAGCTGTGCAACATCAGCCGGCTCCCTCAGCACTCATGGGTGCGATTGTCAGGCCCAGTGAACTTGTGTATGTCAGGTTTGCTTAAATATTCCCTATCCTGATCCTCCTCCACCAAGAATAAGTCTTACAGAGTGCAACCATCTATCTGAAAGACACTGGATCCACAAGCAGGTTAAGATTCGGTAGGGGGTTAAAATGTTGGCTTTGTAAACGTGGTTGTGAAATGAATTAACAATGCTATTGTGATTTAGTTTATAAAAGGACCTAATGTGACCTTTAAAACATCTGCTTATAAAGACAGGGTGTTAAGCAGGACTACAGGCCAGAGCACTTTGTTCTTAAAATGACATTTTTGGAACTTTCGTTACGAGGACAGGCTGTTCCTTGCTTTGACAGAGACCCCTACAAAACTGTACTGACATCTTAAATTCCCCTCCCATACTGCTGCTTGTCTGGGGCTGCTGTGCTCCTGCCACATGCTCAGTCAGAAGGCTTATTTGCTTATAGATTTGACAATAACAGGAAAGCTATTCATATGGTAAAAGCTTACTAGTGCTGTACAGAAGTGTTTAGTCTTGGCTTAACTTCCAAGAGCTGAGGCAAGGAAGTTTATCAATCTCAATGTAATTATTTACTGTCTTACAATGGTGATTTTGACGTTCTAGTAGTTAAGGCATTCCTGGGAAAAATGCTCCTCCACCATATGTAGTCTATATATTAAAATTCTATATAGGAGAGAGCAGCATAAGCGGTCCAGTGGAATGACATCGGTAGTTCCTCGCCCACCACAGTTCAGTCTTGAGACCCCTGGATTGGAGCACATCCGTGTGGTGACTGCTGCCCTGCTTAACACGTTGGCGAGCCCCGGCTGGCACGCTGCAAGGTTAGCACAGCAGCTCCTTCCTTGGCATGTTTTACAGTCATCTTGCGTGTGGAACCCACTCACCGCTCCCTTCTCTACAGAGCTTTTCGTATGGATTGAAATGAAATGTAAAATCTTTCGAAGTATAGGAAGAAAGTAACCCTGAATAGGGTTAAAAATACCTGATCTTGAGAACTGAATAGCAGGTGACCTTTCCAGTGCTTGGGCAGGAGATGACCGGGAGGAAATCCCAAGTGCCAGGGAACAGCAGTGTAAAAAGTACACTAAGTACTTATAAGTACAATAAGAGATGGAAAATTATTTTTCTTCTATGATCACTAATGAGAGATAAAAAGGAAGCAAGGAGCTGAGTATGTAAACTTCTTTCTTATAATGGAGTATGTTTGCAAAGGTCTATCTTTAAAATCCATAGGTCCTCTCTTGCTGCTGGTAAACATGAAGATACCCAGAAAAAGGTGTTTAAATATTACTTGTGGCGTTTCCCTGTACATAGCTTTAAAATATGGGATGTATGAAAATTTGTTTTGTAGTTTTATATATACATATATATGTTTCTCTCTATATAAAAATACAATTTCTGGTGCATGCACAAGGTTCTTTGTGTAAATATCAGCTTAGAGTTGGGCACACAGTATAAAATATTTCCCCAAGACGCAGTCTATACTCAATCATTTGATAAAATGGCATTTGGACTTTCCTGAGAAGGACCTTTTGATAACAAGCCCAATCTTGCCTCTGGTGGAGTCAGAGTTTCCATTGACTTCACTGAATGCAGGATTCACAAATACTTGCAAATCTTTAGGGAGGTCAGATTCTTTGCCCCTCATGCCAGTGCACCCGGTGAGGAAAAAGACTAATCCAGCAAAGAGCTGAGCCCATCAAAGTGAGGGAACTAAATACAATTGAATACTGAAATTCAAACCTTTTATCCCCTGTCTTCTATGAAGTGCAGTCTTATATCGCACTTAATCCAATCTAAGTGGGGCTGCCCTATGTCCTGACGATGGCTTCCTGCCTCCCTTGTGTTGGATCTATTGATTACAGGGCGAGTTGGATCAGCTTATTGCTCTTACAGAAAACTAGTCCCTGCTGATAATCTGACCTGCTGTAACCAGCACACTCAGATGATTGCTAGCTCTGAAGAGGTGGTGGGAATGGGGAGTGACAGAAGAGGGAGAGAAGAATCTATGAGAGTGGAAATGAGACATGGGGCATCAGCCTGTGGTCCTATGGAATTGACATGAAACTAAGGATAATTGTATGAGTAAAAGTTACCAAATGAGACCCCTGGTCTGGCCTATTTGGGTACCAAAAGCTTACTCAAACTTTTATTGACTGATCACAGTGAAGGGACTGAGTCTGCTAGCATTGTGGCAATTAATGTTGTTGCAGCAGATGTGTTTTGTCCCTTACATTAAAGGGACAAAGCTAATTAAGCTAACTTAGCACCAGTTTCTAGTTGTGTCAGGCTGAGACAAGCCCAAGTGTATGTGCTGTTTTCTTCAAGGAAACTTTTGTAGCTGTTTAAACACTGTTTTAAGTAATCTACTGCAAAACATTCCATCCTTTCAAAATCTTTTAATTGACCTTGTTACTTAAATTTCCAATAATAGAGGGAAGAATTACAGCAATACATACTGATGTGGTTTGGGTGAGAAAGGTGGAAAGAATAGTTCAAGGTACATTTATGCTTTTTTTTTTTTTTTTTTTTTTAATGATACCAACTTTCCAGTCACTTCATGTCAGGACAAATACATGATGATTTCAACAGTGACTGTATTAATAATTTTCTTAAAGCAAATGAGTAAGATGCAGAAACTTTAACCTCAGAGTACTGTACAAATAAAGAGGGCCTCTCAAACAAACATGCTTTTTCTGCCTAGTGCCACTGAAACCAGATAGTGGTGTGTGTCTTTGTCTCACAGGTGATACTGTGGCAGAAATACCCAAGAGGTGTGTGGTGGAGGTTGCTGCTAGCAGGATGCTTTTGGGAACTGAAGAACTGTACAGCTCTTTCTCACTGTTGCTTGCTATGCCACCTCTGGAGCCTAACGCCGTGCCTACGTTGCATTGTAGGTGTTCTCAGAGCTAGGCCCTGGAGACTCACTGAGATGCATGTTGGTAAGAAGGCAGAGGAGCACGGGATGCCATAAGAAGTGTGGCTGCTGTGAAGGTTCTTGCTCATGTCATTTGTCAATGGCAGTAAAAGATATGACTACTCAGTGAAGCAAGGATGCTTGATTGTGTACCCTAGAAAAAAATATAGTTTTCCAAGTTACATTTTGCTGCTATTGAAAATTATTTGTTTCAGCTGGAGGCATTTCCAATTTTTTTCTCCATAGTAAGTGCTCAAAGAAATTCTTCATCATTGCTGTGTTCTGCTCCAGAGTTAGGTCTATTTTATTTGTGGTGGATACCTCTGAACTTTATGAACTTTTTTGGGGATATTTTAAAAAGGAAAGGTCTCTCTAAATAGTTCTTGTGCTCACAGCATCCTTTCATGCCATTAGCGAATAACTAGAAGGCTGCTGGGGCTAGATAGACAGTTGCTCTTCTTTGCCGCTGCAGGTAACTGGTAAACATGCTGAGAAAGAAATGTATTTGTCTGCACAGGTAATTAAGGTTAACGATAGTGCTTATAATTTGTTGTGTAGGGCGTTTGAATTCTTTTTTGTGGGGGGCTCTTAAGCAAAATGAAGTTGTGGAGATATAATTTAATAATTTTCTTATTCGATTAGTTCTGAAAATTTTTTTCTGCTTCATTGTGTTGTAAGCTCAGATGGTCAGTCCTTTCAAAGAAAATTATCTGCTCTTCCTTTTGCGTATTCCAGATCACTAAGATTAATTTGAATACAGTTGAATATTCCTGATTTTTACCTAGAATTGTCCTGTGCGTATTTTTGTAGGCTGTCCTGCTGAAATATTCTGACTGATGTTCTGAATGTCTCTGATGTGTACTCAGTTTCTGCGAGCATTGATAATACTATACAGAGTGCAGTACTGATGCATGCAGTAGGAAGTGTTCTCACTCCTATGTACTGACTTTCTCCATTAGAATGGCTTTTATTTGGTTTGTAGGTCTGCAATTCAAATGCTATTTTAAATTTCTTCACTAGATTAAAGCTTGTCAGCTTTTTCTGATGTTTCTCCTCTATGCAGAGAAGAATCATAGTGAGAGTAAAAAAACAGGGACTTAAAAACCAGCTTGTTTTCTGAATTTTATTTGAAATTGCTTTGGCATCTTCAAGAATCTGAGCCAGAATTTGTGGCTGGCTCAGATTTGTTTTGGGGATTTTAATTATTACCATTATAGTAGAGAGCATTTCCTAGAGCTTTTGTAAGTTTCTTAGATATTTGTGTACCACAAGCCCAGGGAGGTGATGCCTCTGCCTTGTACATTTACTGTCTCTGCATCCATCCATAGCTGAACTAAAAAAGGAGCTTGGGAAGAAAGGAGGCTGGGGAGTCTACCTAAAATGTGGTCATTGGCAGAATGCACCTGGTCTGTTCAAGATGTGGGTGAGCCAGCTGTGGTCTGTAATTATAAACTGCAAGGTAATGGCCAGATCCATCTGTAGGTACTGTAATCTTGCAGCTCTGGGATTCCCATCTGTTGAGAGCTGATGAGTAAAATCATCTTCTAAAAATAAAATGTGTGTAATTTGAAGTTATCTAAATAACTGCAGCAAGGAGAATCATTCATACTGGACGGTACAAAATATAAAGTCTTTCAAATCCTGCATTTTCAGAAGTTCCAGGGAATAAGAAGCTTCACTTAAATTTCAGTGTATCCCTTATTCAGATGAGAACTCTCTCAGTGTAGGTCCCC
The DNA here is from genome assembly GCF_001431845.1 of Calidris pugnax. Classification (NCBI taxonomy): domain Eukaryota; kingdom Metazoa; phylum Chordata; class Aves; order Charadriiformes; family Scolopacidae; genus Calidris; species Calidris pugnax. The sequence continues at coordinate 11,622,203 of NW_015090995.1, read as the reverse complement.
AGCTGAACCCTTTCAAAAGGCTGTGTAACGGGGGGAGCGAGGCAGCCCTTCACCTGGTTGGGAGGAGGAATCTAATGTATGGCCTGTGGGATCCCAGTGGCTGGTGCTGGACAAACGTAACACTAACAGAACAAAACAAAGGAGTCTTATCTATGCTAAGGACTGTGCAACACAAAATTAGCCATGTTTTTGCGATGTGGTGCCTGGCTGTCACCCAGGGGCTCAGCTCTACTGTCACCAAGGGCACCTGAGAAGCCTAAGAACCAGAGAAGAAGGAGGTGCTGGAGGAGGCCTACAAGGAGGCAAACCAGGAGGAGGTGAACACGCAATGCTACCATGTTGTGGAAGATGGAGCCATCTACAGAAGATGCCGTGGATGCCTCCTGAGGCCTGCAGTCAGCTGCCTAAACGAGGCTATGCTGGGGGCTGGCATGGCAGTCGTGGGGTCTTCTTCCAGAAATGTTCATTCCTCTGCTTGTACTACATGCCAGGAGCCAGACTTCCCATTCCAAGCAATGGGACTGAGATCCCTGCCTCTCAGAGTGGCTGAGTGTGGCGTCCCCCTCCACTAGGTCTCCTCTGTGTAAGTAGGAGAACAGGAATGAAAAAGGAACCATGAATGATTCAGTATTGTACTTATCTATAATTTTGAACCTGTTATTATGTGACTGCTTTTAAGCTGGTTAAACAGCATTCTGATACAAATGCTTGTGTCGTTCCTAGGCTGGATCTCCCAAGGAAAATAAAGAGAATACAGAAAATCTCTTTGGAAAGCAGTGATACAAACCTAAAATCAGAACCAAAAGGCAGGCTGCCATGACCACCCATAGCCTTGAAATATTCTCCTAAATTGCAATGCATGTAAATATTACTAAGCCTGTTTTGATGGCAGGGCAGAGCTAGCTTTGAGAAATTCAGTGCAGATCTGTAAGTTTTCCATCACTTTAGACGGATAGGGTTTCTTTTTTCATGCTAAATTTCCAGATTTTTCCACAGAATTTCTCCAGATTTTCTTCTTTAAGGTAGCATATTATACTGGAGGCCATCCCTTTTTCCTGGTGGCTGTAGCATCAGAATACTTAAGTGTGTCACGTTGCAAACATGAATATGCTCAATCAAGAGACAGGGCTGCAGGAAGAGTGGCTTTCATTGTGCTGTATGCTGCTGCTCTTTGGGGCAGGGTTGGTGGGGGGGAAATTCAACAGTGTCTTGGTAATAGGCTCCAAAATCAAATGAATTTGTGCAAGACAAATTTACAGTGTGCCTTTTCTCCTTTACTAAAAAAAAAAAAGAAAAAGAAAAAAAAGCTAACTGGCAAATAATCTGAAAGAACCCAACATCTCAATAAGACACGGTCCCTCCCCTCTGCTCCCTGTTCTGAAAGGGACCATTGTTTCCAGGTTTCAAGGTGGGCTCATTGACTTTCATGTTGCCATGGAACCAGCATGTTTTTCTTCCTGAATGATACTTGCTTGTAATCTCAGAAGGTTTTTCAGCAAATTAACACAGGTGATTTGTGAGTGGCCTTGGTTGGACTAAAGGCCAGTTAAGGACCTGTTTGATTAACCAGATGAAGAAATATAAGGAGTAATATAATAATAGTGTGCAAATGAAAGTTTGGTCCTTTCCATGATCACCTGTTTTTTTTATTATCTCACTTTCCATTTTAAATTCTATAGTCTATTTCATGTTTATCTCCAAAAGTTTTGCAGTAAAAGAACAGGGGACAATGAGGCAGGCTGTCCAAAAACATGTAGGAGGAGTTAATAACCACTATAGAGAAAATTGTTCATTCTTCCATCAATTAGACTTTCTACTTATTTGTCATGTTATTATGATGCTTGTGGCAAAAAAGAAAGCTTCTTAAGCTGGCAAAATCCTTGAAAAAAGTTGTTTGAAATACTGTGGGTGTTAATTTCTCAAGAGAGATTCTGTGCTTAGCTAGCATGTTGCACAACTAGACAGTAAATTTTTTGCTCATAGCACTAATCTTCATTCCTTCAACACTTTTTTCATGAATTATTGGATTTGCTGTTCTGAGTGGTAATGTTCAAGGCTGGATATTAAATTACCAAGAATATTCTAGTAGAGTGCTTTCTGTATTGCTATATTGCACTGTCTATAGTGTAGATCATCCATTATCACACTGTGCCTGACAGCTAACAGCAAATGAATGCACTCAAATTAAGAACAATTTAGGACATTTTGAAAGCTTAAGGTGAGTTTTTTGGTGGCACTGATTCCATAAGAGTACACTATGACAGTGTCCATGTTTGAACAATTATAACTCTCCACCATAATGCAGTCAGTCCTGCGGGACTGCTTGAGGGAGAGGACTTATAGAAGCAGGTCATAAGGTGTTGATTTCAGTGGCATGTTGTGGGTTGGTGGTTTTTTTTAAAGGTGTGTTGTTTGGTTGTTTTTTTTTTCACCACCGTATTGTTTCTCCTTGTTAATGTGACATCTGTCCATTTTGAGTCTAGTGGGTTTCAGGGAAGACAGGACCTTAAACAGAATGAATGTGTTTGTACAGGATAACTTTGTTATTTTACAAACTAACTTCTGTAAACATACTTACTTGCTTGGACTTCCAGAATCAAATTGTTTAGCCTTTCCTATTTCTTTATGTTAAGGTTGAGACTTAATTTTAGCTGCTTTTACTTCCTGAGCCACATTTTGTCATCTACCCATATGAGAAGGCCAGACAGTATGGCTTTACTTCAACAGTACTTTATCCTGTAGGTATATGGGAGTTAGAGGGTTAAGCATTTTAAGGAGTCACCATTTCAAACTGTTGCTTGCAAGGGCACACACCTATTGATAAAGATCTATGCCTTTGGCAAAAAAGAGTTCTGGAGATTATATTAAGTAGGCATTTCGGTTCTAAATTGCATCAGACTCCACAATCTAATTTTGTAGATAGTTTTAGTCTTTCTGATGACAGATTTTCCTTTGCATGGTTTAGTAAAGACTGAAAAAAAAATTTCTTCAAATTTCATCTGAGGATCTGTGACAAACTAGACATCTGAAAACTGATGATGCATAAGCTTACTATATGCCTTTTCTCGTTTGTAAAACAATCTGAAGACAAAAGCCTTGTTTTCCACCTCCACCCCCCATATAAAATAATACAAGAAACAAAAATTCTAAAAAATACATTACATATATAGCAAAAAAATAAAATTAAAATATGAAATTAATCCTTCACATTATTTTTAATTTGGGGAGTTCTGATAATGTTGTCTCAAAAGAGTATCCTTTCATATTTTTCTTAGCTGTTGCTAAAAATAGTTTCCTTTTGTCTCAGTTTTTCCTTTCCTTATCCAGTACTAACTAACCGTGACATTTGGGTTTGTGTTTTCTAGAGCTAATAGTCTGCTTAGTAACCAAGATACACACTAAAAAATAGAATATTTGTAAATAAGATGATACATTTATTCTGCCAGTTCTGTGTTTCGTCCTTTTTTGGTTTCCTTACTAGAAACATTTGTGGCACACATTGTCTCAGATTTAATCAGTACCTATTCCTCAGCAAACATACCCTCATCCTGTCAAAATACTGCATCAAGCCATACCTCCTCTGATCTGTTTAATCTAGATAAATGTTATAAAGGCATTTTGTCTTTTCCTGTTCCAGACAGGTAAGATTATCCGTAATGGAGATTGTACATTTTTTCTTGGCAGAAGTTTGCAACATCCACAGTTGATGAATAGACATCCGCTCTGCGTAAAAGTGTTACTTGAAATTAAATAGGCCAAACAGTAAATTAAATATATGGGTACACAATGGAACCACTTAAATTCCCTTTGACATTTTATAGTTGTTTACCTCAGTTTATATTTTTTCCCTTCCTTACTTCTCCTTTATCGGTGTCACTAGGAAGAAGAGTTACCACGATAGCCATGGTCTTCTCCAACATGTGGAACACGTCCTTTTTTGGTTTCTCAAGTTGCTCTCTAATTTACATCTGGCTTAACTGTGTAGTAATGTACTCTCCGGGTAGACAGTTGAGGAGTTCTTAAGCAAATCAGCTCTGCCCTGAAGGGAAGGGCCTGAGTGGCTGAATTATTGCAAAGGGTTGTTTTACCATGAAAGGACAGTTTGCTTGCCTTCTCTTGCAAAGCCAAAGCCTCTGTGAAATGAGAAAGGCAGCCCAGAAAATCAGTCAGAACTAACAGCTGTAATACTAAATACAATATCCTGTTGTATGACGGAAGTGGAGTTATTCTGTAGTAAGAAAATTGCTGGTTGATTTAATATCTTGGGTTCATTATATACATCACAATCCTCAAAGTCTTGAACAATGATCTAAAATTGTGGACTGTGGTGCTATGTTTGTTCTGTACATGCATCCAACCAGTCTCAAAGAGAGGGTCCAGGAACATTTTCTGGGAGCTATGCTATTGCTGCTCTGCAGAGCAGAAAGAACTGCAGAAAAAGATACTTTCATTTAGAGGTTCCTCTGCAAAATTGGCTCTCCCCCTTTTTTGAGTTTCTGGGGCCCAAGATCAGGTCCCCACAGACCTTTTCCTTCCACAGTTGTGTGAAAGCAAAGATGGAACAGGGTAATTGAGCAGAAGGCAGGAGCTGACTCTCTCAAACCAACTCAGAAGTACCCTGCTGGGGGATAGTGAGGAAGCAGACTTGGCCATAGCTCTGTTTGCACTGGATGGGTAGAATCTGAAAAGGGTTTTGTTTCTGTTATTTGAAATTCTTGAATTCCCAGCCTTGTGTCCTCCAGCCCTCTTCACTGTCTGTTCTGGAGCTATTCTGTCCCTTTGTTGCATCTCTTCAGCCTTGACATCTCTATCTGCATTTTGGGATGTCGCTTACTTTTGCTGGCTTCCAACTGATGGGCAGATGTTTTATTTGCTCCCATGGGTTTGAAAAAGCTCCTTTTCTCTGGAAATGCTGCTCAGGTAACTCTTGAAAGTCCCCAAGGAATTTGTTGATGTAAATGGAAGCTGGGAAGGAAGTTTTCTCTATAGAAAATCTGCCTGCTCTCTGCCTGCTTTTCTCTTTCCAGCGGCTCAGCAGCCTAGGCCTCCAAGCTCTTGGTTTCACATGCTGCTGAAACCTAAGATCCTGGGGCTTGCTACAGAGTACAAAAGGTGTGTCCAGAATTCTTTTTCCAATGTTAAAAACATCCATTTTATTTTATCCTGAAAACACTAGTTTTTCAGGATTTTTTTTTCCTAATCTTTGTTCCATATGGAATGAAAAAAATGCCTGAAATGTGGTATTTCCAGTAGATAAAGTGTTTGCCCTCCCTGTCTCCTCCCAGAGATGGCTTATTTGAAAAATGTTTTGCAGGACCACCTCTACCACTGAGTTGGTAGAGGACTTTGAGATAAATGTGCTTATAGATAAACTGTGTTTAGAAACATATGGTTATTATCATCAGCATGATAGAAGGACTCATCAAAGTCACTTCACTGTCTGCAACTGTGACTCGAAAAAGGAATTACTTTCATAAATATATCTTTAGTTAGGTAAGCCTGCTTGCATGGTGATATATTTCAAGTGAATACTCTTGGGTTTTTTAACATAATTTACTTATTTTCCACCTGTTGCTTACTCTTTGTGTTTCTGATATTCTTACAGTATTGGAAAATTCTTAATTGCCAACTGATTTGTCCTCTGTTAGAGACTAAATGGGAAGCCTTTGGACTTCAAAGGGCATTTAGACTGCATTTGCTGCTTGGATGGGCCTTTTATGAAACTTCTTTTGCAGAGTTGTAGGGCTACAGAAGAACAACATGTCTGATTTTACTCTTATTATTTTTACTTTGTTTGCTTGGTTTAAAGTGCATGCAGGAGTATATACGAATTTAAGGATGTACTAGGTGTATCATTCATTGTTTTTCATTTTAACATAAAGGAACTTGCTTTTCTTTGACATTTACGCTGGTACAATACATTTGTAGATGGTACAGCTGCCCTGATGGCAAATGACCAATCAAGATTGCAAAGTAGTTAGCAGCTAAGAGTTGACAGTTGTACGTTCCTAGGACAAAAACATGTTCTGACTTGTTAAGTCCACTCCCTGAAAATAGAAATATTTGTATACTAAAGATAGCAGAGAGGATAGAGGAACAACTCCAAAAATGTTTACTTGGAAAAATAATTTTTTTTTCTTAATTATGCTTGCTATTATGATGCCCATAGGTTAGTTAACAACAAGGACCCATTGTGCAGCGTCCAAAACAAACATAGGAGTAGTAAAGCAATTTCTCAATGATGCTACTCTGAAGTATTTTGTGGGTGGAGCACTAAGTGATTCCCTAGTTTCTTTTGCAATTTTATTAACAAAGAGCACACAATGTGCTTGGTGCTTTCCAGAGTTGATGTAGTAAGTCTTTACTAGAAGACTTGATGAACGTGACACAGTGGGATTCCTTACTGGGGATAAACTGCTGAGCTCTTTATCTGTCCCATCCTAAAAAGAATGAATTACTTTGATTTAAATACTGTAAGCGAACTGGAAAAGCCGGGTAAATTTTATGCCTGTGGGCCATAATACTTTGTTAACTAAACCATTTCTGCACATGGGAGTGGTTCTTAGTTGGTTCCACCCTGTCTGCAGCTGAAGTGTGCCATCCTATTTTAGAAATTTAATCTGGGGTAGGTATATTAGTAATCTGAACAGACAAATGCCATAGCTGTAACCATTAATTTGGGGTACAAGCAGAGCTAATTGTTTATATATAAAATGGAAGTGCCCAACCCATCTGTGTATAATTTCCATTATTTATTACAGAATCCCAGCAGCAATTATTTCTTGCTGCAGGAACCAATTTTTTTTTAAACTCAGTTCTTAATCACTCACTTTCATTTTCAAAACTGTAGTCCTCTGGTAATTAAGGATGGGGCATCAGAGTTTCTTAATCGGTGTCTGCTGATAATGTAACAAGGAATTTGAGTGCAAGTAATTGTCATTGTGTGAGACTAGTGCAGATTTGGAATCCCTACTGCAGCTAGTAATGGGAGGGCTTGCATTCTCTCCCCAAGATATGGATTAATTTTTTTTTGTATAATAAGAATTATTTGCCCAAAATAATGTGGTGGTTGAAGTAGTCCTAGGCATTTTTATTATGTACCATGTCATGAGGAGAGATACAGAAGGTTTTCTGTGTACCTGTTCTGGAAGTACTAGTAGCGTAAAAATGGCTATGGCTAAATCAGGATTATTTTGTCAATTTGCTGTGGAGAAAAGTCTAGGTATTTTCAGTGTCTATGGAAATGTGTACACTTGGGTATTCAATGCTGAGGGCAACCTTTTCCTAATCCTGACAAGGAAGGAATCTGGAATATTCCAAACAGCTTATTTTGTCCTTTGGGCTGATCACACAAAACTGTGCCACATTCCAGCTAAAAGCTACATGGCATATTTATGTAAAATAAGTGTCAGATAAAAGAGCGAGTTTCACACACTTCCCTCCCTGTGTTTTGCAGTTACACTGCTTCCGTTACGCTAGTAAAGGCATTTTCATCTTTTTCAAGTTAGTTATTCCTGAAGAAGTAATAGTGCAATCTGTTTTTTCTTTCCATGTCATGTTCAGAGTCATCCCTGCCAGGAAGGGCAGGCAGTTGCGCTGCTTTGGTCAGGGGGCAGCCTGTGTGGGGACTGCAACAAATCAAGGAGGTTCTCATCTTTTGCACAAGAAGATCAGTAGCACAGACTAATTTTTTTTGCAGGATTGCTCTATGCTGAAGTCTGTTGCTCTCTCCTAAGAGCTGTTTCTGAGGCCTTCACCAGGGAAAACCAGCATGTGCCGAAGTTGATTTCACTTTAGCAAGGCATTCAGCTACGTTCTTTGGTCTCATTGAGGTCATCAGAATTAAACATGGGTCTCAGTACATTGTGGAATTGAGTCTTTCGATGTTTTTTTCACTAATCATGTGTCTAGCAGTGTACAGCAATGTGGAGCCTTGCTTTTGGGCAGGTCATGTTTTCATTAGGGAAATAAAGTAATAGTTAATCAAGAGATTCAGAATACTGCTGATACGTGTACCATATGTATATAAAGTTGAAACAAAGCAGAACTAGGGGAATTTTGGCTATTTCTTTTGCTGCTAGTTGATTTACTTTGTTTAGGAGAGAAAATGAGACTTTAATGGAAGAAACTGGCATGAAAATAATTGAAACCAACAATATTGTTTTGCATAAGTTTGGTGATGTATTTAGGAAGGGGTGGTTACACAAGTTGTACTTCTTTGACAGTACCTTCAAAGATACAAACAGAATAGCAAAGGAAAAGGAAGCTAACTAGAATCAGTGCAGGTGTTGTTTGTTCAAGTAAAGCAATAGTTAACTGGCTGTAACTCCTATTTTACAACTTCCATCTCTGTTTTAGACAGTGCTGTGATGCTGGCTGAGTCAGCTGAGCCTTCAGACCAAATTGTTTGAGCGCAGAAATGGCTCTGAAGCCACTTCTGTTAAGAGGCTTCACTCATGTTCATAGCTATGCATTTCCTTCTGCTCATCCCACTCTTTGCTGTCTTCCCAGGAGATAGATCAAGCATCCTTATACCAGCTGTCTCCCACACATAAGACTATATTGACCCCTAGCGTAACTCCATCGGAGTAATCTCTACATCAGAGATTTTTTTTTTCCTCTGACTCAAATCCAAAAGATACAGAGAGAGATTAGTAGTTAGCTTTGGAGTGGAAGGTCAGATGCAGCTCCCTCCCTCGCTTCTTAATCCATTAGCATTTTGCCAAGAACATCACTAAAAAAGCAGCCAGTTTATACCAGTGTTTTCCTTGGGTTTTACCATTTGATTGTCAGCTCTGGAACTTTCATTTCAAAGGAAGTTTTTAACAGATGGTATTAGGGAATGATGCATTTGAAAATAGGATTCAAATAATGAATTGCTGCCATATTTTCAAAGTTGGTGGTCTGTGTTGTCTATAAAATCAGAGGATGAATCATGATGGACACATTCCAGTTTACCTTCTGGGATATGTTTTGCTGATAAGTACTGTGAGCATTCCCTTGACTTTTGGTGAAGATTTTCCTTCTCCAGTATTTTGAAGTGTTAGAACTGTTTACAAGATGAAGGAGCTGAGTCACTTTCAGGGCTGATGCTTGCCCATTGACCCAGATGTATTTGGAATGAATGCAAAAATGTAGAAGGTAATAAAATTATAACTGAGGTGAATACAAGTCCTGTATATATAAGCCTCCGAACAAGCATTTTAGTTTAAATAGATGAAGTTACTCAAGTTTTCCTGATTTCTGTTGCAATTGAATGAAAAGCTTTTGTCTTAAAATCCAAGACTTAAAGACTTTTTTTTTTTAATGGCATAAAATTAACGAGTGACCTCTCATGCAACAGACCTCTGTAGATACTGAGAATAGAAAAGCAGGCTTGAAAATTTGGATTATTCTTGGAAAGCAGTGCCCCTACAGAATACGCTGAATGCAAGATTTTTTCTCCTCCCTTTAAAGAAAGAAAATGTCCACATTAAGTTTGACAGGGGAATGGTTAGATTCATAGTGAATTTGTAGAAGAGTCCTCTACAGGATTATAATTATCTGGGATTTCTTTTTGAAAGTAAAGCGTTTTATTGCTTGCAAATGCTTTACAGTTGTGGAAGTTGAGCTCCCATTTTGGCAACTGGATAGAAAAGATGAGACAGTTTTAAAGATGGCTCTAAAAGATAACATGAGAGGGATATATATATATATAAAATAGTACTTGAAAACTGGCTACAACACTGGAAACTTCAGCTGTTTGGAGAAAACGAAAATCACGTTTCATCTATCGCACAGCTTTTTCCAAGGTACTGTCAGAAGTAGAAGTGTAACTTGAATCATGTTGTCCTTTCAGTTCATGAATGAATGAATGCAGCTGTTCATGAAAATTTGTTTACCATACCTTTAAGCTTGTATGAAATCTTGTATTGTCACCGGGACATTTAAGAACAAAGTGAGAAGCTGTCTAAAAGCAGGTTGTTTCATGAAAGAGTGCGTGTTGTTGTGACTTACTTTGGTTTTTTTTAGGGTTGAGTTTTAGTTTATTTGCTTGTGGTGTTTATAAAGGCTCGGGTTGGTTTATGGTGTTATTTGTCATACACATACACTGTACAATGTGTTTTGATCTGGTAGCAAGGCTTGTATCCTAAAATTTTGATCTGTCCAGCAACTTTAAATATCTGCATGAGTTGGCAATGTGTACTGGATTTAGGTAGAGGGTTATGAGGGGCTTATAAAGTTTTTGGGCAGGTACAAACTTGATAAACAGTTGCTATCTCTGATTTCAGAATCACTGCATTAGGTTCTGTAGCTTATAGCTTTCTGTGGCTGCAGAACTGGGGCAATGTTTTTTCTTCCTTCATCACATACCCAGCTTTGACAGAAAGCAACGTAAAGAAGATTCTCTAAATTAGTGGGTTTTTTGATGTTACATGCTGCAACAGTATGTGAATGTACTCACTTTTACGTAAGTTTCATGTTGACTCTTTCCATGCAAATAGATGTATTTTGGGATGCATGAACACCACCAACGGGCAGTTTCTTTTTAAATTAGAAAAACAAACTGACCTTGCATTTTTGTTTTTCCCTGAGGTGAAACTCTGCTCCTCCGCAAGCACTTTTCCCTACAAAAGCGTGCAATAATTCTACCGTTCCCTGGTTTTGGCACTGCCACATTTACATTATAATGGATCCCATGGATATCTGTCTGCTGCCTGTGCACTGGGGTATTGTGAGTTAATGCAGAGAACTCCCTCCCTCTGGGCAGGGTGAGGGAATGCAAACCTCTTCCCTGGGCACTTCAGCCTCCCACCCAGAGCACGGGCTCTAACAGAGGAGCACCAGCTACCACTAGTTAGGTTTCATGGCTTCATGGGGGTAGTGCCTAAAGCCACGAACACGTTCTTTATGCCTGGCTAAATTTAAAATATTAAGAAATACATTGTGAATTTCAACAAGTAAAAGAAACAAAACCAAAGAAAGCTATTAAATAAATTTGCATTGTTATGTATTAAAGATTATAAATGGTCTAATACGGCTATGGAGTTGAGGCTTTAGAAGAACAGGAGTCTCTGACAGGATCCTAAGGATCAGGAAACTTCCTCAGAGTATTTTAAAATTAATTGATGCTTATCATTCAAATATAAAGTGGCTGATCCAGTGCACTGGCCACTCAGGTGGTTGCTGGAATAACTGTAGGATACTGAAAATCTGAGCACTGCCAGGCCTTGCCTGGGGAGATCAGGTTGAAGCACAGGTTAGGCTGATGCTGGTGACTTTCCAGCCAGTAACAGAGACCTTGGCAGATGTGATGAAAGAAACATTCCTTCTGTGTAGCTGCAAAGCTTTTGATTTTCTAAACCATGTGGAGCTATTTGGAGTTTTATTACTCATGTTTTCAGACCAGGTGATCACCTGTTCCCTGCTTATGAATTTTCTAACCTACGAATGTGTGTAATGAGGTCTGTGGCCATTTGTAAGCCCCAAATTATGATAAATAGTATACTTGGCAGCTGTCATAGGCAAATTTGTACTCTGGAAATGCCTTACTGGGATGATGTTTCCCTTCACAGAAATTGATGACATTCTTAGTATGAGTAAAAATTACTTCAGTGAGTGAAAAGCCTGCAAAGTCTATCTCTAAATTCTATCCAATGGATAAGAAATGCATGTTTCCTCAAAAAATGAATGTCATGCAACCCTTATATAGTTTGAAACACACAGTTTCATTTTTGCTGTGTGTATAAAGTGGAAGAACTGACTTTAGCATCTGAATTTCACTGAATTTCACTGAATTTCTAGAGTTGGAAGGGACCATAGAGATCATCTAGTCCAACTCCCCATCTATTTTGATTTGTTTAAAATCTGTTTTTCAATGCAACAGCACTCCTGTCTCACTGGCAGGAATGATGGAAGGGAGTGGTTATGGGATGGAATTTGCTTCAGTCAGAATTTGCCACTCATTTCTCTGGGCCAGGATTTCCTCCAAATTTTGCAACCTCATGTATCATTTGAATTGGAGGAGTGTTGGTTTCTGTTAGTAACTATCATTTGGTCTCAGCTGCCAGTTAAGATATTTGCCAGCTCTATGAAATGACTGAAAATATTTGAGGACATCGGTTAACTTGAAGTCAGTGAACCCTTAAATGAATTAGTATCTTAACTACAAATTCAAGTTTAATAGCTCCATTTCAAAGACCTTTTGTGGAGTGAAAAGATAAGCTTGTGGTTTTGTGTTGTGTCCTTGCTTATGTAAGCTGTAAATAAACTGTCTGGTCTTAACTACATGGTCATCAACTGATAGACTATTCAGGAAAGGGTATCTACAGCTTTATGTAATCCTATCAGCAAAACTGCAAAATATCCGAAGATGGAGCTGTTCTGAGCCGGATTCAAATCTGTTAACATCCAGTAACCAGTATGTGACGTTCCTACGGCTTCAGTGTTTGGAGACCAATCATTTCCATGGGACTGTAAGAAGAAGAAGGTGGTGCTCAGGACGAGAGATGGGCTTCAAGTCTGGCTATACGTGTTGTGTGTGAGTTAGTGTTTAAACTCTGCAGATTCTTACTTTTGAATATGTGTTTTTTTACACTAAGCCTGTTAAGAGTCAATGAAAATGCTTTTCCAGGCTTGTCACAATTTTACACCAGATTTTAATGTAGCAAACCGTAGAAGAAATTTGTAGGTGTAGGAAGTGGAGACCTTGAGGAAAGTTTCAACCAATTTTTATTTCATGAGGTCAAGTTTTTTTCACTGCTTTGCTTTCTAGACGCTTGTGTTGCTCATGGCTGGAACTGGGCTGGAAGGGAAGGTGATCCTTTGGTATGAAATGCTTTAGCAACAGAGGAAAAGTGGCAGTCAGTGAGTCCTGTCTCATACTGTGACTAGCCACTGTCGTATTAATTTTCACTGAAAGGAATTACCAGTTCATCAAAATTAAGTCTTTTGCCTTTATAACTGGAAGGATGTTGGGCTCTGCTTAAAAACTTAATTTCTTTTGCATATATTTATGGAAGTAAGCATACTTGCTCTTGTGCCAGCATTGTCCTTTCCTCTTAACTAGTTAGAATAAGACAACTCAGCATTCTGTCCCTGACAGTCGCCCATATTGCTGGCTTATATACTCTTACTGCAAAGAGATCTTCCTGTTGAGATCCGTTCTCAGTTACTGACAATCAGAGGTGTAAAATGCTCCTAGGCAGCAGGGTGGTGTTCAGAATGTTGTTTAAATAATGTTTGTTCACTTCTCTGGCATTTACCTTTCTGATGCATGTATAGATGGCCATTGTATCACCGCCAAGTCTTCATTTTGCTGACCCAAATAAATCATGTGCTGTAGCAGGAAGACTCTTAAATCACACGTTTATAATCAGAGGGATTTTCTAGCTCTGTGCCTGTGCAGAGTTCATTTTTCTTGAAAATGACAATCCTGTGCACTGTATTCCAGCAAAAATTATTATTGTTGTACTTATGCTTGTACCATGTCATTAATATCTCTGTAGTCGCTTTTTCTCTTGGGTGGGTGTACGGCTGGGGGGCACTGGGACCATGTGGCCTGCAAAAGGTGACTTGTTGGGATATGTCAGGTGAGGCAGTTTGCTCAGAGGCTTGTATCATCCTTACGTTTGGTAGTTGCTCAGGACTTTCTCTTCAGCTGCTGCTTCCCATTGATTACCCACCCTCCAGTTTGGAAAAGAATAATTCCTATTAATAGTGCCTAGGCTTGACCTAGCTCTCAATACTATAAAAAAAAAACAAACCCTGAGCAGACAGGGCAAGTCAAGGTTTGGGAATCCTCACTGAGAAAAAAAGGTGAAATGAGTTCAGGCACTTGATATTTTCATGGGAAAAATGTGTTTGTATTTTACTTTTATCCAATGATTTGCTGACGTGATTAATTTTATTCTCACCTGTTCAATATTTCACTGCCAAAAAAATCCCAGCAACTGTTTTTGTGCAATCTAACTGGCAAGACTGTCAGTTTATTTCTGCTCTGTGACACCTCTATGTTAGGAGGAATTACTGAATACATTTGCTGCATCATGTTATGCTATCTTTGATGGGTCACACTGCCATTTCTGAGTGCAGAGATTGCTGTGGTTCCTGGCTTATCTTTTTTTTTTGTCTTTTTTTTTTTTTTTCCAAGGATTTCTAGCCTTGAAAGTTCTTTCATGTCAGTAAGGCAATTACATATGAACGCATACCTAGCAAAGTAGTATCTGCTGACTTCAGAGGCAGGAGTCGAGCATGTGGATAAGTGTTTTCAGAATTGGGCTCTAAATTCTGTAAAACAACTGAAAACTAATAGACAAAGCAAGCATTGTAATTAATTTCATTCCTAAAGGCCATGAAGGCTAAAAAGAGTAGGGTTAATGCAACAATATTACGTAGCTCATGAAGTAAACAGAGATACTGATTCACTAGTTTTCATGTTGAAGGTGATGTTTTTAGCCTTTCTGCTGTCCTTTCCCAAAATATGCCATCATTACATCCTCTGCTGGTTTGTGGAGTCACCCTTCTGGCTGATTGAAATCATTTTCTTCAGCCAATAGATTTCGAGTCCTCTGCAGTTGACCCTTTGATACAGAGCAGAAGTTTTGAGGCAAAATTTGGCATCTGAGCTGTGCTTCCTGGAAATCTCCCACTGAAGTCAATTTACTCCTGCGTGTGCTGCAGGTACAATTTTCTTTGGATTTGGAGACAAGGCAGCTTTTCACTTGTAGCTATTCTGTGGTCCTATGTGTTGCTCTAGAGAAGCTGGAATGAACATGAGCCTGGGACACAGCATCACAGCTGTTAGGTTTCTTTACTCTCTTTGGCTCCACCCCAGAACAAGCTGAAGTCAATAGAAGGATTTGTATGGCGCTCCATCGGAATGAATCAACTGTGCATAAATGCTTGATGGAGAAGCAGAAGAGGAAAATTGCTCTTATGCTCTTATGCTGACTCATGTTTCTGAATGTCTTTTAAAAATAGTTTCTCACTCATCGATACTTCCTAAATAAAGTGTTTTTCCTACATTGAAATGCTAGTGATTCTTATGTAAGCCTGAAATAACTCAATTAAAATCATTATGTATGTTACTCAGTTTATATCACAGCTATTTAAATCTCAGAGAATTTTTTTTTTAACAGTGCTACTATTTTATGTTTATGTTTTCTGTTTTGAAAATCCTGGTCATCTTCTAGCCAATGAAATTTAAAATAGCTTCATTAATTTCTGATATAATGGTGGTGCTTACCACTATAACTAGTTACTCTTATTTATTTAATCCTTATTGTTTCTGAGGAGCTATATTTGTCAATCTGAAATGTATTTCAGAGCAGTTGGAAAGATCTCTTCCCTGAAATACATACACAGAATAAGTATGAATGGCCCATGCCTACATGTTCAGATTACAATCTATAAATGTTCGAATGACCTATGCATTCATACATTTGAATGGAAAAATATATTTAATCTTTTCAGAAGAGAAGCCTGTGCTTTAGAATCTTATATGCAGCCTTTAGATTTGTATTCATAAATATTATACACATGGCTGTTTGCTATTTAAGTAGCCTTGGAGTGTCTGATGTCAGCTACTTCCCCTAAATAAAATACTTAGGACATATAACACCTGGTTTGGAGCCAACTGGCTTTAGTTTGCTTCCTTTCCAAATGCTTTCATTCACAAGTGAGCAAAAGGACTCCTCACGCTGTGCAAAGGAACCTAGAAATACACCGTGAACACAATTTTATACAAAATGGGGACATGTTTTCAGCTTTTAATAAGCCTGTGTGAGAATTTGATCCAGCTCCTTTAAATTCAATGGAAAGATTTCTTTTGACTTCAGTGGGATTTTGACTAGCCCCATATTTGCTAACCACAGCAATGGGGGGAGCCACGTGAGCAGTAGGGACAGAAAGAATCATTGCTGGGAAGGACCCGATTGCCACCAGAGGTGGGGGATTTCTAACAAGGTGAGTTTCAGGGCTCTGAGACAGCAACTGTTGCAAGGCAGTGACCTTAGAGGCATCCAGACCTGCTATGAAATAAAGTTCCTCTGCCATTATTCACTCCTAGGAGACAAGCAGAATTCACAGGACCCAAAGGCTCATGCAAATGACAGTTGGAACAAGGAATAATCTGGAGAAAAAATTAATTGCAACTTGAAATCTTTGAAGAATTCAAAGTTGAACAAATGTCTGGGAAGGCATAATAAGATTCTCTCTGGCATAAACTCTCTGCTAAGAGCGTAGATGTAAGGTTAAGTGTCAGGAATAGAGGTATACATTGGCTAGCAATGAGTCCAAACTTCCACTGCAAAATATGTGTATAATCATGGCAAAAGGTGTGTTGGTGCAGTTCACTTCTAAGTCTTCTTAGAACCAGATCTTAAAGTCTTAATAATACTTAATAATGCTTGTGGTCAGAAATGACTTCTCAGCAGTGTGTCCCTTAAGATAGGGACCAGTTTTGAGGTACTGAGCCCTTGCTCAGTTGCCCTTGAGTACATTGCAGACTCAAACTCGTGCTGATCATTCCTTGTCTGAGCAGCTTGGAGAAGCTCTTACAGTCAATTATAGAACCTCTTGATACTTTTTTTTTCCCCTGGTCTTCCTTGTTTTTTTGTTGGTTTTGGTTTTTTGTTTTGTGTGTGTTTGTTTTTACCTTTGCTGCAAGAAGTTTACTTTTATTTTCTTTTGCCTAGGGTCAGAATTGCCTGCATCGTGTTTCCTGTGCTGGTGCATCTCTTGCAATGTATCACTCTTTCTCTGTTCTGCTTAAGTATTGTGTTAGGTCCTCACCTGAACAAAACTGTCGAAAAATCTGCAAAAGTATTGGTTGCATGGGGTTTTGTATACTTGATGCCTCTTAGAATTGCTTGAAGGTTGTTATGACTATTTTGCAGCAAGAGATAATGCTCCCTTCAGGCTAGGGAAGTATGGGAGGTTGGATTTAAGGCTTTTTGTTAACATCTGTTGGTTCTATGCTGCCTTAAGAGGTGTTTAATTTAGCAAAACAGCGCAAATGTCAGGGTACGTAGAGCTCTTTTATTTATCTTTAGCAGAAAACTTATCAAGTGATGTCAGACTAGTTACTTTCTTTGAGAAAGCTGATGCAAAGAAGTTCAAAAGTACACAAGAAACTTGCATGCATTGCCTTTCATTTTTCACGTTCCTCACCGACAGATGTCAGGAAAATTTAAAGGCTTTAAAAATATTTTCTGTGAATGCTTTTAGTAAGGAAATGTTCAGTTCCAGTCTGAACTTGTTTCAGCTCTTAGTTTGGTCACCTTGATGTGAGGAGTTTAAATGTTTATTCCACTCAGAGGTCCAAAACCTAGGGACTGTGCCTGAGCACACTTGATGGTGAAGGAGAGTTTCCTTAGAGAGGGATGTTTTTAGTGAGTGGCTAAATTACAGTGCTGAATTGAACTTTTTTGCAGGAGTGTTACAGCGTTGTTGGCAGTGTTGCAGGGCTTTTGGAAGACCAGTATTTTGAGCCTGTTAAGTGTGGGAGGGGAGTGGGTTAAACTCTCTAAACTAAACTGATGTAATTGACTTTCATGTACTGTCACAATTTGTATTAGCTGGAATTAAGTTTGTGATATAGGAACTTAAGATTTACATAAATATTGTAATTATCCTTGAAATTACTAATGCTAGTGCAGCAAATTCAGAATGTATTTTCAGATTAAATCCAAATCCAAATTTTTTTCTACCGTCTTCCTTGTACATCCATCTTAGTTAAAAATTGCACCATCTCTCATCCAGGAGTTTCTCTGTTCTTGTGGCTCAAGGGATACAGCTTCTTACTCTTAGAAATGTGTAAGGATCACAAAATTAAGTTTGTCTTGGTCATTCTCATTGTTAGAGATACTTGGGTATTCAGGATGCTGACGCATAGGTTATAATTATTGATTGTGATCCTAGTCTAATCGTGTACTAGCTATCTCAAAACGTCATCTAGTTTTATGGGTTTTGGTAGCTCTAGAAAGCACTCATCACCTTGTAGAATAGCACCAACTTGGGTGAATTCCTCAAAGGATTTCTAAAATGACTTTCTGTCTATTTGGTGATTCTAAAAATGTCCCAATTATGGAGAAGTTAAAATGTAACTATATTTTGCCACTTATTTCCCAGGAAATTCACACAATGAATGTAACAGGCGAAAGGTGCAGAAACAAAGTGTTTTATTTAAAGAAAATCTTCAGCTGATGAACAGTTATTACATTCAATATTCAATTTTCTTCCTTTTTTTTTTTTCCATAGGGTGGAAAGAAGTCTTACAGTGGGCCATGTGGGGGCCGTGATTGCAGCCCTGGGTGCAAATGTTTTCCAGAGAAGGGGGCGCGGGTAAGTTTGTTTTCACCAGTACAACTAGTCCTTGTGTCTCTTATCAATCCTTTTATAAATAAATAAATAAACAACCCCCACGTTAATATGTGTAATTCTCAATCTAATGACCTCATGAAACAAGAGAAATGATGAAGACCAGCTGCAATTCAAATGCCCTGGCCAAGTTTTCAGAAACTGTTCTAAAGCTTTACAAATTGCCAGCTTTGCAATGAGTCTTCAATGGAAACTCATTTCTTTGTGAGCTGAGCCCTACTTCCAAGAAGTCAGATGTTTTTAAGTAGATTACAACAATTAAAAAGGAAAATCAAAGTAGTGTGGCCTTCCAGTATTCCAGATTTTGACCAGTCCTTGCTGTAATAGCTTCTATTTGTTTGTAGGAGTGTTTTTGACTTTGGCATTTGTTTATGAAGGAATAAAACTCTGAATGAATCTAAGCATTTCCCTTTGGAAAAGTCTTTTGTTTTGCTAAAACCCTTCTCTCTGAAGTCTGCATTTGAAGTAACTGAATGTTTAATCAGGTTTTCTGTAAAAATCTTTAATTTCTTTTGATTGTATGAAGGGGGTATAACTTTTATTTTAATGCAATTGGTTATTTCCTATCTTAGATTAATGCAGAGCTGGTGAATTCACTCTGCTTTCAATTACAATGTTAATTTTTGTCCAGACCCCATCTACTTAGTATTTTCTCTTAAGGTCTCTAAAGGATTTTAGCAGTTATCAAAATGAATCTTACAGATTTTGCTTATGGAGATGAAAGGAGGAAAGAGCTGCATTGTAGATACTTGAAGAATTAGAAGGACTTAAGGAGAAGGGAAATAATACTAGTTGTCTTGCTTAATAAAGCAGCTATTCTTGCTGAAATAATATTGCAAAGTCATCCTCTGAGGGAAAATGAAATAAAGACTTATTCAATCACTAGCACTTCTGATTCCACCCCCCCAGCACCCATCAGACCCCCCC